>NW_027361696.1:10392500-10920000 GCF_039654945.1 Dendrobates tinctorius
ACCCTTTTGTGGCGATAAAGACGCAGGGCGCCACATTGGCATGCTTAAATGAGGAAGGAAAGCTACCGGAAGCGAGGGAGAAGTTCAATATTTTTGTTAGGTGAATGGTGACAGCAGGGGAAAGGGACTGGAGGAGATGTGGTGGAATGGGGTCACTGGTGCAAGTAGTAGTGTGAGAAGATGCAAGGAGCCTGATTACTTCTTTTATTACTGCTTCAAAATCAGAGAGTGAGCTGTTGTGAATTTTCTTTCTGGGCTCCCTCTGGTGGTTACTGGAGGTAGTGGAACTGGTCAGACTGACAGAGGCTTGACACCTGATAATGATAATGACGATTGGAGATCTGGGATTTCTGACTGGAGTAATTAAGACAGCTGACTTCCTTCAATCCCTGCTGGTGATTTTCTTCCTGTGCCTTCTGAGGTCTGATGTCTCCTGCTCTGTTCCTGCATGGTTCAGCTAAGTGGTTCATTTGCTAATCTTTTTGCATTTGATCTGGTTTTGTCTATCTCTGCTTTGTGCGGGTCAGCTTGCTCCTGCTGGGGCTTTGCTGGATCACAGCCCATATGTTACTGCTTGTGTCAGTTTGTTCTGTCCCCTGTTATATTGGTCTCTTTTTGCTTTGCTTTCAGTATATACAGAGTGCTGATATAGTGGGGGCAAAGTCGTGTGACTTCAGTGTTTTTTTGAGCATCAAAAGTGTTTTATTTTTCAGGGTTTTTTGCGTGACTGCAGACAGTATCTTTCCTTTCCTGTCCTGTCTAGTCAGTCTGGGCCCCATAATTTGCTCAGTCTATTTTTCTGCCTGCGTTTGTAGTTTCATCTTGTCTCACCGACAATATATGTTTGGGGGCTATCTATTCCTTTAGGGTCTCCTCCGGGGCAGTTTAGATTTCACCTTTCTTGCTTTAGGCTGAGTTAGCTCTCCGGCTGTGCCGAGGCATCTAGTGCTTCATAGGTACGCTCCACAGCTACTGCTAGTTGTGTGGATAGGATTAGGGGTCTGCAATCCGCTTAGTTACCGACCTCTCTGGTTTTCTGGTGGCTTAGCCTGGTCCTGCTATCCTCCTCGGTGACCCATTCATAACAGTGAGCTAGATGTAGTGGGGGCGGGAGGACAGTGCATGATATGAGGTGATTGGGAGATAATTTCCTGTCGGATATGTTCAATTTTTTCTTTGAAATAATTGGCCAGATGGTCAGCATGGAGATCCGTGGTTGGGGCCTGCACTTTTGGGTTGAGTAGGGAATGAAAAGTGTCAAAGAAACTTTTCAGGTTATTGGATAGTGAGGTGATAACTGTGTTGAAATAGGTTTGTTTTGAGAGGTAAAGGGCAGTGTTGTATGTTTTACGCATAAACTTATAATGGATAAAATCTTACAGCCCTCATCCTGGATCTGCCCCCATCCATCTTTCCTATAGCCCCTACCCTACATCCCTATAGTCCCTATCCCTATTCGCTTTGTACACTTGCTTTGGCAAAACTAATGTGTATTTAGTCCTGCCAATAAAGCTTCTTTGAATCTTGAATGAAATCTTCGGTTAGATTGGATTTTCTCCACAGGCATTCTGCACACCTGGAGCACCGCTATAGGAAGGGTGTTTGCAGCGTGTGCCAGGATTGTCGCCGTCTGTGCCTAGTTGTTATATGTATAGGAGGTGCAGTTTAATCCAGGGCACTTTGAAGTGTTTCATTGTAATGCTTCAGTGCAGAATCAGGACATGAGAGGGTGGAGATAGGGGCCAATGATGACTGCAAGTTCTTCATAAGTTTCTGGGTGTTAATGGCATGTTTGTTTCTAACACTGTGGAAAGTGGGGGTGACCTGGGCGGGATGGCAGATCATGATAGAGAGTGATAGAAGGTTGTGGTCAAAGAGCAGGAGAGGGGAGTTTGTGAAATGATCCACTGAGCAAAGCCGGAGAATACAAAGTCGAGGGAGTTTCCGTCTTCATGCATGGGGGAGTTAGTATGCTGCGAGAGGCTGAAAGAGGAGGTTAGTGATAAAAGATGAGAAGCAGATGGTGAGAGGGGAAGAGCAATGGAGATGTTGAAGTCTCCCATGATGAGGGTGGGGATGTCACAGGAGAGATGATGTGGAAGCCAGGTGGCAAAGTGATCCAGAAACTGATGGGAGGGGCCCAGAGAACGACACACCACCACAACTCGCATGGAGAATAGAATGTAGAGTCTGACAGCATGGAACTCGAAAGAAGGGAAGACAAGTGAGGGTACTTGATGAATAACCTGAAAGGTACATTTGGGTGATAGGAGCAGACCAACGCATCCACCTGCTCTGTTGTCTGATCTTGGAGTATGAGAGAAGTGTAGTCCACTATGAAAGAGCAGCAGCAGCTGTGGTGTCTGACTGCTAGATCCAGGTTTCAGTAAGATCCAGAAGATTAAGCGAATCAGAAAGGAAGAAGTCATGGATGAAGGAGAGTTTATTACACACTGAGTGAGAATTCCAAAGGGCACAATTAAAAGTGATAGAAGGCATGCAGGGAATATTAATAAGATTATAGGGGTTTCTAAGTGTAGCAGTTGAGGGCTTTGACTTACTATGACATGGGGGCTGGGGTTGGGAGAGATGTCTCCTGCGACTAGGAGAAGGAGGATAGAAAGAGTGAGCAGATGGTTAAGTGATTTGTGAGAGCATCTTGTGTGTTGGACGGTGAGTATGAATGGATCTGTTCTCTTTAGCAATGTGAAAAGAGTGTGAGTGCTATACATAGGAGAGGAAAGGACAAAGGGGCCGATATGGATGGAGTGTAAAAAGTTAATGCAAGGGCGGTGGATGTGAGTGAATGCAGCAGCCAGGATATAAATTATACAAATGCATATGGTATATATTTGTTGTAATCCAAAAGTACTGGGAATAGACTTATTTATTTGTCTTACCTGTCTCCTGCCATGTCTAACTGCCATGTTATAACTGCCAGTACTTTGATCAAATGTACTTTGATTAAATGTACATAAATGCCCCCCTGCAGTCACACACACATATATGTATGAGTGAGAGCTAGATAGCAGAATAGCCATTGATTCATTTGTCGGCTTTTGTAAAATAATTGCAAAAGCCGACAGGATATGACACATGGTTTACATACAGTAAACCATTGCATATCAGTTAGATTTATATATCTCCCTAACTAATAATGTTAGTAGTGTATGTGTGTAAAATATTGGAGCTGTAGGTATTAAATTAAAGAATTAATTCACTGAAAAAAATTGCTTGGGCTCCTGCTCAGTTTTCTCTACCAGAGAGGGAAAGTCAGTGACTAAGGGTAGATATCAATAGCCTAGAAAGGGACCATTGCTATTGGCTCCCCCCTGATTAAAACAACTGCCCCCTGCCACCCCAGAAAAGGCGCATCTGCGCAGCCTCAGTGACATCAGCGGTAGTCACTGAAGCTGTGCAGACTCCCTGCCTATCCCACGGTGAACTGACAGCGTGGGAAAATGTTCAGAACCTTTCTCACGCTAATGAGTTCATGTCTGGTCAGGCTGGGAGGCTGCGCAGGCAGCTTTTAATTCATTACACAGTGGTTTACAGCCAGGGCGGTAACATTAGTTTTATCATACCTCCCAACTTTTGAAGAAGGGAAAGAGGGACAAAGGCTCCCAGTCGCACCCATTTAGCACTGCTGATCACACTGACTGCTATTAGGGCCATAGTGGCTGGCATTATGGGCACAGTGGCTGGTACTGTGGGCACACTGACTGGTACTATGGAAAAGAATGAAAGAAAACAGAGAGAGAAAAAAAATAGAGAGAGAAAGAAAGGAGAGCGAGAGAGAAAGAAAGAACAGAGAGAGAACAGAGAGAGAGAAAGAGGGGAAAGAACAGAGCGAGAGAAAGAAAGAACAGAGAGAGAGAAAGAAAGATCAGAGAGAGAAAGAAAGGAGAAAGAAAGAACAGAGAAAAATAAAGAGGGGAAATAAAGAAAGAACTGAGAAAAAGAGAGAGAGAATGAACACACAGAGAAAAAAGTGGGGACAGAAAAAAAGAACAGAGAGGGAAAGAAAGAACAGAGAAAGAAAGAGGGGAAAGAAAGAACAGAGGGAGAGCGAAAGAAATAAGGGAAAGAAAGAATAGAGAGAGAGAGAAAAAGAAACAAAGAAAGAACAGAGAGAGAAAGAAAGAGGGGGAAAGAAAGAGCAGAGCGATAGAGAGAGAAAGAAAGAGGGGAAGAAAGAACAGAGAAAGAAAGAACAGCGAGAGAAAGAAAGAAGAGAGAGAATGAGGGGAAAGAACACAGAGAGACTGAGAACGAACAGAGGGAGAGAAAGAAAGAAGTAAGGAAAGAAAGTACAGAGAGAAAGAAAGAGGAAAGACAGAAAGAAAGAACAGAGAGAGAAAGAAAAAGAGAGAGATTGGAGAGAGAAAGAAAGAACAGAGAGAGAGAAAGAAAAAGAGAAGGAAAGACAGTACAGAGAATGAGAAAGAAACAGAGAGAAAGAAAGAATAGAGAAATAAAGAAACAGAGAGAAAGAAAGAAAGATTCTATAAAGATACTATAGCAGCCTGACTCCCATTGAAGTGCCCACCTGAGCCTCCCGATGCAGGACATATCATGAACCGCTCACATGGCCAGCATCCCTGATTCCAAGGTGATCCTTCTGTCCGCGCTGTCAGAGGAGGACACAGTGATGGATCTGAAGCATTCCTGGTTCCGTCACAATCTCATCATGAAATTACCTAATTTCTGGTCAGGTTCCAGCACATCACTTCCGGTGGAACGTCATGTGCGAGTTTTAAAGTGCTCCTTGGGGCTCCGCCGTGTACTCCTGTGTCCATGGGAAATGCGCACTTTGTATGCCTCGTACACACTTGGCTCCACCCCGTACATCCAGTACACATATGGCTCAACTCCGCACACACACGGCTCTGCATACCCCATACACACGCGGCTCCGCGCCATACACTAAGTACACACGCACCTCTGCTCCGTACATCAAGTACACACACGACTGACTCAGCTCCATACACCTCGTACACGCGTGGCTCTGGTCCGTACACCTCGTACACACGCTGCTCTGCTCCATACACACGTGATTCTGCTTCATACGCCCCGTACACACGCGGCTCCGCTCCGTATGCCCCATACACGTGCTGTTCCACTCTGTACACCTCGTACACATGCGGCTCTGCTCCGTACACCTTGTACACATGTGTCACCGCTCCCCACACCTCATACACACGTGGCTCCGCTTCGTACACCTCGTACACACGCGCCTCCGCTCCATACACCTCATACATGCGCGGCTCCGCTCCGTACACCTCGTAGACACGCGGCTCCGCTACATACACCTCGTACACGTGTGGCTCTGCTCCGTACACCACGTACACACATGCAGCTCTGCTCCGTACACCTCGTACACAGACAGCTCTGCTACATCCACACTGTAACACACACTGACCCCACACAGAAATTTTACCTCATCCAGCATGACAACCAGCACAGCAGACCAGACTCCTGCAGAGTGCAGACAAACATGGAGGCAGACACAGCCCCTGATCATGTGACCCCTGACACCTCCCCTCTCACAGGTCCTGTGCGCACAGAACACACACAGCCCAGCCACATAGACACGAGGGCCCTGATCATGTGACCCCTGACTCCTTCCCTCTCACAGGTCCTCTGCCAAAGACAGAACACACACGGCCCAGTCACATCATTGCAGGCTGCGGTGCGTCTATCTGGGACGGCGAGCATGGCGTTGGTGGCTGGGGGGAGTGGCGGCTCAGTGCAATGCGGGAAAAATACCGTCCCGGGCGGGACGCGGGAGGGGGGTGTCAAAAACAGGACTGTCCCGCGGGAATCGGGACGCTAGGGAGCTATGGTTTTATGGCAGCTGTTTACAGTGAGGTAGGAAAGGACATGCCCCCCACGAAATGGCCCTTTTTCCAACAGTAAAAACACACTCCCCTTTACGCTGAACTACAGTTTGATTCTGAGAAGGTGTCACCCCTCTCAACTGTATGGGTTCCCCAGACGACTCAGACTAGGTTTCTCTTGGCCCCGGATCTCCTGAATATTGAAGTGTCTCTGGCGAAGATAGCGATCCACCCGGATAGCCAGACATGGCCACCTCAAGGGAAACTGGAATCTCATACAGGGCTAAGGAATCCTTCACCCTTACTGATTGCCCTTTACAGAACTTGGAGGTATTCGATACCTTGAAGGAGTGTGTTGCATCTGCTCCAATTCTCATACAGCCTGATGTCACTCAGCTATTTATTGGAGAAGTTGACGCATTTGAAGTGGAGGTGGAGGCTATATTGTCACAGGGTGCGTCTCCTGATAAATGGCATCTACGTGCATACTTTTCTAAAAAAAACTGTTATCTGCTGAGAGAAATTCTGACATTGGTAACAGGGAACTCTTGGCAATCAAGTGGGCCTTTTGGATCTTTGAGGAGTGGTGTCATTTTCTGGAGGGGGCAGTTCACCCAGTTATAGTGATTATGGATCATAAGAATCTTGTATATTTAGAGTCTGCAAAACATCTAACGCCTCTACAGGCAAGATGGGCATTGTTATTCACCAGGTTTAACTTTTTTGTTAAATATAGGCCAGGAAACCATAACATTACGGCGGATGCCTCATCTCCTCGTTTTCCTGGATGTGGAAATAATTGTGAACCGGTTCCTATATACCTAAAGCAGTTGTTATTGCGTCTGTATGCTCCAATCTTGAGAAAGAGGTTGTTGAGGCTCAGGGGGACGTCCCTGCTGCCTGTCTGTTAGGTAAACTGTTTGTACCTGTGAATCTCCATTTGTCAGGGAAATCCCTTTTGTATCCAGCTCCAATCATAGAATCATAGAATCGTAGAGTTGGAAGGGACCTCCTGGGCCAACTGGTCCAACCCCCTGCTCAAAGCAGGATTCGCTAAATCATCCCAGTGTCTGTCCAGCCTCTGTTTGAAGACTTCCATTGAAGAAGAACTCACTTCTTGTGGCAGCTTGTTCCACTCATTGATCACTCTAACTGTCAAAAAGTTTTTTCTAGTATCTAATCTGTGTCTCCTCCCATTCAGTTTCATCCCATTGCTTCTAGTCTTTCCTTGTGCAAATGAGAATAAAGTTGAGCCTTCTACAATGTGACAGCCCTTTAGATATTTGTAGACAGCTATTAAGTCTCCTCTCAGTCTTCTCTTTTGCAAACTAAACATTCCCAAATCCTGCAACCTTTCCTCATAATACAGGGTTTGCAGAACGGTCACCTTTCTGGTCGCAGTTATGAACTTGCAGCTCTGTGGCGCCCCCTTACCATCAGGTCAGTCAGGGAACTGCGCTTAGGATAAGTAGTCTCTGGAAAGTCTGCCCTGTCATGTACTGGCTATCAGGGCACTCTGCAGTGAGAGCGGTATGTATATCACCAGTCCCAGGTCAGTAATACACACATAAACCTCCAATCCATCACTGCCAGTATTCCCCAATAACACCAGAACGCTACGCTGCCACCAGTTCCTCATTTGATACAAGCAAGGTCAGTTATCAAAGCCTATATCGGGTCAGAAACCAACCCTAGGTACTGGGCATTTGTGCAGAGTAGGTGTTGATTTGGTCATAGAGCAAAAAGAACGAAAGTAGTAAATTTATAAGTTTACTCCAGAAAATATCGGCAGTGTTTAAAAAAATACAAAAGATATTACAAAAAGAGACAAAATACAATTTGTTCAAATTGTTCAATTTGTTAGAAAATAAAAGGGATGAACATATGAACTTACTATATCTCAGTCACAGGTATGACGTGTCATTAAAGGGGATGAGAGACTTCCCAAAGGAGAGATTTAGTCCACAGCATGTTGTCTAGCTGTCTCTCCGGGTTCTCAACGCGTCCCAAAATGTACATTTCTGTTTTATGCTTTGCCTGTTGGCCTCATAGGTGGGCTGTGTTCTAGAAAGTACACCCCTTTTGGAAAATTATCAAAAACTCCTATTCTCCATATCTTTGGCCGGTTAGCTCACTGGGCAACGATAGGGGCATTGTATTTTTCACTGAGAATTTACAATTCTTTTGAGACCAAACACGGCATGTCTGCATGTTACTGGGGGGGCAGAAATTCATTTCCCAGGTTTCTGATGGCCCTAAAGGACAAAAAGCGCTGCTATGCATAGCCCTACATATCCAGATCCTGGAAATCCAATTTCACATTTCTAGAATTACTGTTATTGAATTTGACTTTGAGTATGTGGGGATAGGAACAAAGAAATTCTTCAGCTCTAGTTAGCTGACAGATCATGATTTTACATTACACAAAGACCATTTACCTGAGGGGAGGGGTGAGTGGAAATTCCAAAGGGGGGGGAGGGAGTAGAATTTCACAGAGAGAAACAGAGGTTGCTGCCTGCCCGCAGCAGAGCGGGTGCTGCTTGTGGAGTTTAGTTTTACCCAAATCAATGGGAGAGAGGAGCAGCAGGCAGTTCTGGATGTGTAATCCGCACAAGGGAAAATAATTTTTATTTTCCAGACACCATCTGAGAGTTCTTTGTGAACATCATGATTCCGTCTTGGCCGGAAATCCCGGTAATAAAGCCACCACAGATCTTCTTGCTCAGCTCTTTTGGAGGTCAGGGGTATATCAGGATGTCCGGGAGTATGCAGCCACCTGCATTGTCTGTGCGCATTCTAAAACCTCTCATACTCATCCCTTTAGGCCTTTTCAACCATTGGCGACTCCCAGTAGTCCATGGACTCATTTATCGTTCAATTTTATCACTGATCTACCCATGTCGGCAGGTAATACTGCAATTTTGGTGGTAATGGACAGATACAGTAAGATGTCACCTACATACTGTAAGATGTCACATTTTATTGCGCTACCCGCTTCATCTTGGCACAAATTTTCATCATAGAGATTGTAAAATTACATGGAATCCCACCGATATTGCTTCTGATCGGGGGGTGCAGTTTATTTCCAAATTTTGGAGGGCGTTTTGCACTCATTTGGGGTTTCATCCTTCTCTTTCACCTGCAGTTTAATTATGAAAACTGAATGAATGAACCAGAATCTGGACACTTACAGCGGGGGAAAAAAAGTATTTAGTCAGCCACCAATTGTGCAAGTTCTCACAGTTAAAAAGATGAGAGAGGAAATAGATCAGCAATCTTTGATGGTTCCTAAAAAGAAAGACAAAGAAATAGATGGACATGTGCGCTTCATCACCAAGTATCATTCCAGATGGCGTGAAATGACTAATATTTTTTCTAAATTTTGTCCCATTCTTTTAGAGGATTCTAGTTTATCTAAAATATTACCTAAACAGCCTCTAATAATTGCAAAACTAAGTAAAACGCTACGTGATTCATTGTTCCACAGCCAATATGTCCCTCCCACATCTCAATTTATCGCTGATTCCAAAGGTCCTAAATGGGGATCGTATAGTTGTGGATCATGTAAAGCTTGCCAATATATGGTAAAAACAACTGCTTTCCATGAATCAACAAACACACGTGAATGTAAAATTTTGCATTATAGAAATTGCCGTACATCTATGGTGATATATCAAGCATCATGTCCCTGTGATCTCATATATGTGGGTATGACCACATGAGAATTGCAGGTTCGCACTTTGGAGCACATTAAGGACATTAAAGCAGCAGACAAAGTTGAGATTGATGATGTTGGAAATACAATATATACAAACTAAAACCTCTAGCACGACATTTTCGGAAATTCCACCCCCCTCAATCTCATTTGTTGCAAGTAAGAGGGATTGATCGTATTTATTTGGGGAATAGAAGGGGTGATTTTAGTAAGAGGTTGGCACAAAAAAGTGCGAGTGGATCACTCTGTTGCAGAGCATGGCTCCCAAAGGTCTTAATGAGCAGTGGGGTTTTTCTAGTTTTCTTTAGTGGTTGGGGTGGCTATGTGTTTTTTTTTATATATTTTTATTTTATTTATTTCTGAACAAATTGGGTGTTTATTATATTGTATGGTGCTTCTAATTAATTGAATTTTCAGGGCATTTAATTACCTTCTATATACAACTGTATTTTATTATATTCACTACTATGCACTTTATTAATAAATAATAAATACACTTTCATTGTGTTGCATTTTTTTCTTCTTTTTCACTTTATTTTTTTATTCATTTCATTTATTCAATTTATTTTACTTATTTTGTATATGTATTTAATTTTCACTTCATTATTTTATGTCATGTATTTCACACTATTTTCACATTAATTATTTGTAATATAATTCATTATAAAATAATGCACTTCAATAATATATATGTATGTTTATTTATCTTTTAATTGTTTATTTGGTGGTTAATTCCCTTATATCAGGTAATTAATGAATGCCCATTCTTGCATTGAAATTGATTCATGTTTTCCCATTTCCAATATGGATGCTGAAGCGTTTTTCGCTGCACTGTACAGGCGTCCACCCGATCCCAGAGTTGGAGCCTGGTTAGTGCGTCACTGACTCTGACCTTTGGCCAAACTTGGTGACGTACTTCCGGATTTCGACTTCCGTAATGGCGGAGGTCGCGTGTGCTGCTGCGGCGCCATGTAGTTATGGTGTCCTTTGATTTGTAAGTATGCGCAGCTGTACTGGCGCTATAAAATACCCCTGCACACACCACTCCAACACGGGTTTCGCTGCCGCTTCGTCAGGGAGTGATGTGGGCAGGGTGCAGGGGTATTTTATAATGCCAGTACAGCTGCATGATCCTTTTGCAGATAAACAGCCCCAAAACATGATGTTGCCACCAATATGCTTTACAGTAGGTATAGTGTTCTTCGGATGCAACTCACCATTCTGTCTCCTCCAAACATGGCGAGTTTTGTTTCTACCAAACAGTTCTACTTTGGTTTCATTAGACGATATGACATTCTTCCAATACTCTTCTGGATAATCCAAATGCTCTCTAGCAAACTTCAGACGGGCCCAGGCATGTACTTGCTTAAGCAGTGGGACATGTCTGGCACTTCAGGATCTGAGTTCCTGGTGGTGTAGTGTATTACTAATGGCAGCCTTTGTTACCGTGGTCCCAGCTCTATGCAGGTCATTCACTAATTCCCCCGGAGTGGTTCTTGGATTTATGTTCACTGTTCTTGTGATCATTTTGACCCCACGTGGTGAGATCTTGCATGGAGCTCTAGATCAAGGGAGATTATCAGTGGTCTTGTATGTCTTCTATTTTCTTATTATTGCTCCCACAGTTGATTTCAACACACCAAGCTGCTTTCCTACTGCAGATTCAGTCTTCCCAGCCTGGTACAGAGCCACCATTTTGTTTCTGGTGTCCTTTGACAGCTCTTTGGTCTTCACCATAGTGGAGTTTGGAGTGTGACTGCTTGAGGTTGTAGTCTTATATACTGATAACAAGTTCAAACCGGTGCTATTACTACAGGCAATGAGTGGAGGACAGAGGAGCCTCTTAAAGAAGAAGTTACAGGCCTTTGAGAGCCAGAAATCTTGCATGTTTTTAGGTGACCAAATGCTTATTTTCCACCATAATTTGCAAAATAAATCTTGCCAAATCAGACAAGGTGATTTTCTCGATTTGTTTTCTCATTTTGATTCTCACAGTTGTGGTCTACCTATGATGTCAATTACAGGCCTCTCTTATCTTTTTAAGTGGAAGAACTTGCACAAATGGTGGCTGACTAAATAGTTTTTTTCCACACTGTGTCTTAGGTGTCTGAGAATCAGGAGGATTAGGTAACCAGTGGTGCACCCATTTCAAAGGTTCCAGAGCTCCCTCGTAGAAAGAATGGGTACTGTCATGGCTTTTCTGCGACAGAGAGGAACCAGAATACCACAGCATTCGATTTAGTGGAGACACTAGAGATAATAGTACCTAGGCAATTATTCTTGAAGAAATCACATCACTTAATTATCTCTCTGGCCTGCCAGTCAATAACTGGATTATGCACAGTTAGCCAGGGAAGACCTAACAATAGGAGTAGTGAGACCTTCCTGGTATTAACAAGAAAGGAGTTCGCTCCTATAAAGAGCCCCTATGCACATGTTTACATTATGCACTACTTTAGTAAACTTTCCCTGAACGAGAGTTGAAGAGTCCATTGCAAATATGGGGACCGGCTTTGCCAAGGTCCCATGCGAACCAAGCATCCACCATATTGGCTCCCGCCCCACTATCAATAGGATGGATATATTTTCAGTTTTCTTACCAATAACCACTTCCATGGATAAAACACGCTGAGATACACATACGGATGAGATATACACTCACTGGCCACTTTATTAGGTACACCATGCTAGTAAGGGGTTGGACCCCCTTTTGCCTTCAGAACTGCCTCAATTCTTCGTGGCAGAGATTCAACAAGGTGCTGGAAGCATTCCTCAGAGATTTTGGACCATATTGACATGATGGCATCACACAGTTGGCGCAGATTTGTCGGCTGCACATCCCTGATGCGAATCTCCCGTTCCACCACATCCCAAAGATGCTCTATTGGATTGAGATCTGGTGACTGAGGAGGCCATTTGAGTACAGTGAACTCATTGTCATGTTCAAGAAACCAATCTGAGATGATTCGAGCTTTATGACATGGCGCATTATCCTGCTGAAAGTAGCCATCAGATGTTGGGTACATTGTGGTCATAAAGGGATGGACATGGTCAGCAACAATACTCAGGTAGGCTGTGGCGTTGCAACGATGCTCAATTGGTACCAAGGGGCCCAAAGAGTGCCAAGAAAAAATTCCCCACACCATGACACCACCACCACCAGCCTGAACCGTTGATACAAGGCAGGATGGATCCATGCTTTCATGTTGTTTATGCCAAATTCTGACCCTACCATCCGAATGTCGCAGCAGAAATCGAGACTCATCAGACCAGGCAACGTTTTTCCAATCTTCTACTGTCCAATTTCGATGAGCTTGTGCAAATTGTAGCCTCAGTTTCCTGTTCTTAGCTGAGAGGAGTGGTACCCAGTGTGGTCTTCTGCTGCTGTAGCCCATCTGCCTCAAAGTTCGACGCACTGTGCGTTCAGAGATGCTCTTCTGCCTACCTTGGTTGTAACGGGTGGCAATTTGAGTCACTGTTGCCTTTCTATCAGCTCGAACCAGTCTGCCCATTCTCCTCTGACCTCTGGCATCAACAAGGCATTTCCGGCCACAGAACTGCCGCTCACTGGATTTTTTTTCTTTTTCGGACCATTCTCTGTAAACCCTAGAGATGGTTGTGCGTGAAAATCCCAGTAGATCAGCAGTTTCTGAAATACTCAGACCAGCCCTTCTGGCACCAACAATCATGCCACGTTCAAAGGCACTCAAATCACCTTTCTTCCCCATACTGATGCTCGGTTTGAACTGCAGGAGATTGTCTTGACCATGTCTACATGCCTAAATGCACTGAGTTGCCGCCATGTGATTGGCTGATTAGAAATTAAGTCTTAACACACAGTTGGACAGGTGTACCTAATAAAGTGGCCAGTGAGTGTATACGCCCAGGTTGCTATCCTCCACACAACTCCTGGGGTTAGAAGTTTTCTGACAGCTTTTTGTGCTTTGGTAAAGACAGGCCTCAATGAAATGTCCTTTTTGACCACAGAAAAAAGCAACAACCCCTTTTTGTGGCGAACCGTAAGAGACTCATATCAAGGGTAGGCCCCATCCTAACTGCATCGGTTCTACAGAGCACACAGAGAGAACCTCGGCTTTAGGGATTACCGTGGGGGTCGGAGTTACAACAGGTGAACCTCTGAATCATCTATTAATGCGTAGGCCGGTGCCATGGCGGCCTCCTACGACTCAGGTGTCACTAGTTTACCAAAACAGAGAAGAGCCAGAAGACAGCAGCGTCTGATTTCTCCCACTCCTGTGCTGATTAGAAGCAATTCCCCATCTTATTAAACTGTGTAAATTTCTTTGGGCAGTGCACTCTTAGCTTCCATCTCCTATATAATCTGGACCCTGGCTAGCACTCATTGTGAGAACTCTTATGGTCTCGTGACATCCGACAACAAAGTTGTGACATCAGGAGTCTCGTAAATAGGTGTCAGTGGCCCATCTAGGGGACTCTGAGCAGAATTCCTCTGCCAGCCAGTCTCCCTGCTGGGGCTTACATACAGTGGGGCAAAAAAGTATTTAGTCAGTCAGCAATAGTGCAAGTTCCACCACTTAAAAAGATGAGAGGCGTCTGTAATTTACATCATAGGTAGACCTCAACTATGGGAGACAAACTGAGAAAAAAAAATCCAGAAAATCACATTGTCTGTTTTTTTTCATTTTATTTGCATATTATGGTGGAAAATAAGTATTTGGTCAGAAGCAAAATTTCATCTCAATACTTTGTGATATATCCTTTGTTGGCAATGACAGAGGTCAAACGTTTTCTGTAAGTCTTCACAAGGTTGCCACACACTGTTGTTGGTATGTTGGCCCATTCCTCCATGCAGATCTCCTCTAGAGCAGTGATGTTTTTGGCTTTTCGCTTGGCAACACGGACTTTCAACTCCCTCCAAAGGTTTTCTATAGGGTTGAGATCTGGAGACTGGCTAGGCCACTCCAGGACCTTGAAATGCTTCTTACGAAGCCACTCCTTCGTTGCCCTGGCGGTGTGCTTTGGATCATTGTCATGTTGAAAGACCCAGCCACGTTTCATCTTCAATGCCCTTGCTGATGGAAGGAGGTTTGCACTCAAAATCTCACGATACATGGCCCCATTCATTCTTTCATGTACCCGGATCAGTCATCCTGGCCCCTTTGCAGAGAAACAGCCCCAAAGCATGATGTTTCCACCACCATGCTTTACAGTAGGTATGGTGTTTGATGGATGCAACTCAGTATTCTTTTTCCTCCAAACACGACAAGTTGTGTTTCTACCAAACAGTTCCAGTTTGGTTTCATCAGACCATAGGACATTCTCCCAAAACTCCTCTGGATCATCCAAATGCTCTCTAACAAACTTCAGACGGGCCCGGACATGTACAGGCTTAAGCAGTGGGACACGTCTGGCACTGTAGGATCTGAGTCCATGGTGGCGTAGTGTGTTACTTATGGTAGGCCTTGTTACATTGGTCCCAGATCTCTGCAGTTCATTCACTAGGTCCCCCCGCGTGGTTCTGGGATTTTTGCTCACCGTTCTTGTGATCATTCTGACCCCACGGGGTGGGATTTTGCGTGGAGCACCAGATCGAGGGAGATTATCAGTGGTCTTGTATGTCTTCCATTTTCTAATTATTGCTCCCACAGTTGATTTCCTCACTCCAAGCTGGTTGGCTATTGCAGATTCAGTCTTCCCAGCCTGGTGCAGGGCTGCAATTTTGTTTCTGGTGTCCTTTGACAGCTCTTTGGTCTTCACCATAGTGGAGTTTGGAGTCAGACTGTTTGAGGGTGTGCACAGGTGTCTTTTTATACTGATAACAAGTTTAAACAGGTGCCATTACTACAGGTAATGAGTGGAGGAAAGAGGAGACTCTTAAGGAAGAAGTTACAGGTCTGTGAGAGCCAGAAATCTTGATTGCTTGTTTCTGACCAAATACTTATTTTCCACCATAATATGCAAATAAAATGAAAAAAAAAAAATGAAAATGTGATTTTCTGTATTTTTTTTTCTCCGTTTGTCTCCCATAGTTGAGGTCTACCTATGATGTAAATTACAGACGCCTCTCATCTTTTTAAGTGGTGGAACTTGCACTATTACTGACTGACTAAATACTTTTTTGCCCCACTGTAGCTTAGACTCCTGAAGGGAGACACTATCTGGATCATCATACACGAGGCCTAGAGCCTCAAAAAAATCATCAATTGACCGGAGAGACAGTGAGTCTGACAGAAGTGAAAAGGCCCAGGATTGAGGATCTTTTTGAAGGAGAGAAATAACAATCCCAACCCATTGTTCCTCACTCTCAGATGAACGAGGACGAAGCCTAAAATAAAGCCTGCAGGCTTCACGGAAAACAACAAATTTATCCTGTCCCCCAGAAAACCTATTAGGGAGGTCCACCATAGGTTGTGGTTTAGCCTGACTGCCCGCCAGATCAATAGTCTGCTCCTGTAAGACCCTGGATTGCAAATCTGACAGTTCAAGCGACAGACCCTGCAATTGTTTGGCAAAGATAGCAATGGGATCCATACCAAGATACATAATGTGGGGCCAGTGAAAATGTCATGCTATTCCAGTCTTCGGTGAGGAAGGGGGGCCTCAAACTGTCCCTGGAACAATCCCTATCCTGGGGATACTCTTGAAGGTAGAGAGGCCTGAGTCTCAGACCTTATTCTGCTCTTGTTAAACCCTGACCTGCCCCCTCCCCCACCCCATGAGACAAAACAGGGATAACAGAAAACCTCTATCATACAAAAGCACTAACCGACAATAGGGAGGAGGATAGGGACTGGGAGGAATGAACTAAATGGGAACAGGGACCTGTAGCTAAACATGCATGTACTACAGCAAACCACAGAATATTACTACAGCAACTCTTCTCAAACCATTTTGCTTAGCACACAGCCCAGAAAGACGAATCTTTCACTGGCTGGTACCAGAAGGTCTGATCAGTTTTGTAGGAAGAGGTAATGACCAGATCAGAAGCAGCTGAAATGGAGCAGCATGTTTCAGACCAGCATAGAAAGGGTCGTTGACCTCGTCAGCACCAGGGGAAGCAATCCATTTAACATGAGACAAATTACACTGTCTCTAAAGAAGAGCTGTGATTCATTACCTGACACTTCTAACTCCAAGTTTTCCAGGGGGACATGACACCAAGTTTTTGGAACAGAGCTGCTAATGATTTGGGTTGGCTGTGAGACTTTAAAAAAACAAACAAATCAATTTATATTTTACCTGCTCCTTATATTTCATTTGTTTCAGATATTGTGGACATCCCCCCTTCCAAAAAAAGGTCATAAAACACCATTAATAGGCATTTACATTTTTTATGGTTTCCTCTGTAACTGTGGCTGGTATATTAGCCTCAGATACAGAGGAATTGCAGCTTTCTGGCATGAGCTCCTGACTACAACTCAGCAGTTCATGCTCCCTCCCTACACACAACGATCACAGGATCTTAGCATTCATATTACTGTGCTCTGTATTTAGCAATAGGGAGGGCAAAACAGTAATAAACCATCTGTGCCTTCTCTATGGGGCACTCAGGTGTGTCTGGAAAAAATTCCCCACATATGCATGGTTGTGAGCAGCTAAGCTAAGCAGTGATATTTTAGAACATCACTGCAGAGTAGAATGTGGACTGCCCGGTGCTATAAAGTCTATGGACAGTTTGAAACTAGTTAAGAACTAAAGCAAACGCACGAGGAATCAAGAAAGAATAAAGCAAATGCGTGGAGCATCATTAAGGACTAAACCTAAAACCTTAAGAATCACTGCAGGCTGGACCAAAAACCTGGAGAATGCTGAAGAACTAGACCAAAAACCTGGAGTATTGGAGAAGACTGAACCAAACACATGGAGAATCATCAAGGACTGGGCCAAACCATGCCATAGAACACCACAACGCAGACGGCGACAACCTTGGCACACGGTGCAAACACGTTTCCTGCAGCGGTGCTCCAGGTGCGCCGAACGTCTGTGGAGAAAATCCAATCTACCCGAAGATTTCATCCATTTTAAGTTTATGCTTAGAACATACAACACTGCCCTTCACCTCTCCAAACAAACCTATTTCAACACCCTCATCACCTCACTGTCCAATAACCCAAAACGTCTCTTTGACACTTTTCATTCTCTACTCAATCCAAGAGTACAGGCCCCAACCACGGAGCTCCGAGCTGACGATCTGGCCAATTACTTCAAAGAAAAAATTGACCAGATCCGACAGGAAATTATCTCCCGATCCCCTCATACCATGCACTGTCCTCCCTCCCCCACTGCATCTAACTAACTCTCTGATTTTGAACCAGTCACAGAAGAAGTAAGCAGGCTCCTTGCATCTTCTCGCCCAACTACTTGCACAGTGACCCATTTCCGTCACAGCTCCTCCAGTCCCTTTCCCCTGCTGTCACCCTTCACCTAACTAAAATATTTAACCTCTCTCTCTCTTCTGGTATTTTTCCCTCCTCATTTAAGCATGCCATCATACATCCACTACTTAAAAAACCATCCCTCGACCAAAACTGTGCCGCTAACTATAGACCTGTCTCTAATCTTCCCTTCATCTCTAAACTCCTGGAACGCCTGGTCCACTCCCGTCTTATCCGCTATCTCTCAGAAAACTCTCTTCTCGACCCTCTCCAATCCGGTTTCCGCTCTTTACACTCCACTGAAACTGCCCTCACTAAAGTCTCTAATGATCTGCTAACAGCTAAATCAAATGGTCACTACTCCATGCTAATTCTCTTGGATCTCTCTGCAGCATTCGACACTGTGGATCATCAGCTCCTCCTCACTATGCTCCGTTCCATTGGCCTCAAGGATACCGTTCTCTCCTGGTTCTCCTCCTATCTCTCCGACCGCTCCTTTACTGTATCTTTTGCCAGTTCCTCCTCCTCTCATCTTCCCCTTACTGTTGGGGTCCCCCAAGGATCGGTTCTAGGCCCCCTCCTCTTCTCCTTGTACACTGCCCCTATTGGTCAAACAATCAGTAGATTTGGTTTCCAGTATCATCTCTATGCTGATGACACCCAATTATACGCTTCTTCTCCTGACATCACACCAGCCTTTCTAGAAAACACCGGCGATTGTCTAAACGCTGTGTCTAATATCATGTCCTCACTATATCTGAAACTGAACCTGTCAAAGACTGAACTCCTGGTGTTTCCTCCCTCTACTAATGTACCTATACCCGACATTGCCATTTCTGTGTGTGGTTCCACTATTACTCCCCAGCAACAGGCCCGCTGTCTTGGGGTCATACTTGATTCCGAGCTTTCCTTTGCCCCCCACATTCGATCACTGTCTCGCTCTTGTCATCTGCACCTCAAAAACATTTCTAGAATTCGACCTTTTCTTACCTTTGACTCTGCAAAAACTCTTACTGTTTCTCTTATTCATTCTCGTCTCGACTATTGTAACTCTCTTCTAATCGGTCTCCCTCTTACCAAACTCTCCCCTCTCCAATCTGTCTTGAATGCTGCAGCCAGGATCATATTCCTCACCAATCGTTACACCGATGCCTCTACCTTGTGCCAGTCATGACACTGGCTACCCATCCACTCCAGAATTCAGTATAAACTTATTACCCTCACTCACAAAGCCCTCCATGGCTCAGCACCACCCTACATCTCCTCCCTTGTTTCAGTATACCACCCTTCCCGCGCCCTCCGTTCTGCTGATGACCTGAGGTTAGCATCCTCAATAGTCAGAACCTCCCACTCCCGTCTCCAAGACTTTACACGTGCCGCGCCAATTCTTTGGAATGCACTTCCCAGGTCAATACGATTAGTCCCCAATCCCCACAATTTTAAGCGTGTCCTGAAAACGCATTTATTCAGACTGGCCTACCGCCTCAACACATTAACCTAATCTATCCCTGTGTGGCAGAGCCAAAAGTTTTACCATAACCAGGTTCCCCGCATCATTCTCCCACATGCTTTACGCATCTATTAGCCCTCTGTGTCCGTACTGTCACACACCTAACATTATGGCTGGTCCATACAATCAGGGCAACTGTTACCACCCACCTTTCGTGTCTACCTCTTTCCTCATAGACTGTAAGCTTGCGAGCAGGGCCCTCACTCCTCTTGGTATTTGTTATAATCTACTGTATGTGATTATTGTTATGCTGTAATGTCTATTGTCTGTACAAATCCCCTCTGAAATGTAAAGTGCTGCGGAATATGTCGGCGCTATAAAAATAAAATTTATTATTATTATTATGCCATCTGCTCAAAGACAAAACCAAATACTTGTGAAATAAATGGGGACAGAACCATAAACCTGAAGAATGTGAAAGACCAGAACCAAATTCATAAGAGAGCTACATGAAAAACCTAGAGGATTTCCAAGGACTGGACCAAAACCCTAGAAGAAATCCTAGAAGAAATACTAATGACTGAAACAAGCACATGGAGAATCATTGAGGACTTCAACAAGACATGTAGTGTCCCCAGGGACTGAATCAAGACATCTCTAAGGAGAAAACCAAACACATGGAGAATCATTAAAATCTAGAGGAAATCCTACACCTCTGGATAAAAAATGTTAAAGATCTCTAAGGATGGTACCACAAGCCTAGAAAGAAGTTCAAAGAGAATCATCAAGGACTGAAGTAAAGCCTGTAGTATTCCAAACAGCTGATCAAGGCCAGTGGTCAGTCATTGAGGATGGAACAGCAACCTGCATAATCCTTGATCGCAGTGTAAGGAGGAAGAGCAGGCTGCGGGTACCTGTGCTGCACCTGGTCTGGAACCATCGAGGCTGCGTCCCAAGTTGCCTGGGGGAAAAGATAGTGAGTGACACAGACCAGGTGACCGGGAAGCAGGGGGCACGGCTAAGAAAAAGCTTGCGCGGCAGCAGACAGTTTTGGCGGGGACAAGCAGCGTGCAGCAGGGTGAGCAGCGTGCTCCATTCCTTGAGCACTGGCGCTGCAAAGTTTTGTGCCCGCCGGCTCCTGCCGCCAACAGCGGGACTGTGAGAGAGCAAGGTGCTGTGTACCCAATGACTGTCAGAGAGCGAGGTGCCATGCACTCCGTGACCATGAATACAGTGCACGTGCATGGTAAAGAAGGCCAGGTACAGGGCATACACCTGCGGCCTACCTTGCCAGTTAATATTGATCAATCCACGTTAGACTCGAAGAGTACTTCGGCCTTGTTTGCTTCAGTCGCCTCAGTTCATGGACTAGGGATTCAGCGAATGTATCGGAGACCGACCGCTGCCGCCAGAAAATGGACCAGCATTTACAGGACCCCATCTGAGGATATCTCCCCGACCGCTGCCTGTTCTAAACCCCCTATGTGATAATCTGCTGCTGAGGAGCATATGTGGCACCCCTGTGGGTTCAGTCACCACAGAGGTGCTGCACCTCAGCCAAAGGTGTGGTAGTCCGCTCTCAGGTAAGGAGGGGCACTACCCAGAATCCAGACACTTGCATCCAACACCAGACCTCTCCAGGCCAGGGAGGGACTAGGCAGAGAGTGTGGGTGAAGAAAGCAGTAGGAAGAGAGCTGAAAGAAGTGACAGTGAGAGAGTGAGTCAGTTGGTGTTGGGGACTTGAGCAGTGAGGAGCTTGTCCCTAGACCAGAAGACAGTAGAAAGAAAGAAAGGAAAGACAGAAGAAACAGAAAAATAAGCTTCAGTGGATGTGAGGAAGAAGGGGTCCTAGGAGCACGGGTAGTGATGAATCCACCCGTGGGGCCGTATCCACGCCGACCGTAGTTGGGTGAAGGGACCAGATCACAACAGGGGACCGACCCCAGACTAGTGGAGAAACTAAAGACTTAGCTGCTAACAGGAGGTTGCAGTATCTGCATGTGCTGCAGCCACATCCATACACATTCGCTGCTGGCTTGGGACACTGTGTGTGAAGGCGCAGGGCAGGAGAGGTGGGAGCCAGCACAGTGAGACGGCCAGGGAAGGAACATCTGAAGGGGGTTCTGACATGGTGTACCCCAATCTACCTGAGAGCTGGCTGGACCAACGACTGGGAGGACACAGCACCCCGGCTGGAGATTGTAACTGGAAGAACTGTGAGTAAAAGTGTGAAGACAGCACTCCACTGACTTATTTACAGCATCACCTGCCTATAACTGCCCTGGGGCTTAGCTCTACCCGTGGAGAGCTGTAAAAACTCTGCTGCATCACCAACAGCCCCAGCGGTCTCTTTTGCAGCATCGGCTATCACCTTCCTTGCCGAATACCATGGGTGGCATCATGAATCATCCCCATTTTTATTCCCTAAAATCATCATCCTTTTAATTTTTATTGCACGCCCAGGGCTACGGACCAGATCACTGCTGCCGTGACATCCCCTTTAAGAACTGACCGTTCCAGTACCAAGTAACCCCGGCCCTAGGGAGCGCTGCACATACAGGACACGATAAATGCCTTCATTGGACTGCTATTGTTTTACATTTGTGATACCTACTATTTCCCTTTAACCATTAACCTCCCTGTGAGGAGTGAATACCTTGTTCTATTAAAATTGTTACATTTTGTACACCCTTGCTCTGCCTCCTGTCTGTCACTGCATCCCGCAACCTGCTAACAACTGAACCCAAAAACCTTTAGAATCAGTACAGCCTGGACCAAAACTCCGGAGAATGCTCAAGGACTATATTAAAAACCTGGAGACTCTTTGAGTACAGTACTAAACACCTGAAGAATTCAGGACTAAACCAAATCCTGGAGTATGGACAAGGACTATACCAAAAATCTTGCATTGCTAATGGATATAACCAAACATCTACAGCAGTGATTCCAACTTCGGTCCTCAACAGCCACCAACAGGTCATGTTTTCAGGTTTTCCTTAGTATTGTTCAGGTGATAACTGCATCACCTGGACAGGAAAGAATTCTATCACCTGTGCAATACTATGGAAATCCTGAAAACATGATCAGTTGGTGGCTCGAGGACCAGAGTTTGGGAACATTGATCTAGAGGATCAACACTGAATGACCTAAAACATGTATCCCCAATGACTGAACCAAACATTTGGAAAAGATCTAAGCACTGAACCAAAAACCTTGAGAATCACTGCAGGCTGGACTAAAATTCTGGAGAATCATAAAGAACTGCGCAAAAAAACTTAAAGGATCACTACAGACTAGACTAAAAGTCCAAAGACTGCTCAAGAACTGTACCAAAAACCAGCAGAATGCCAAAGAGCTGGGCATACATATGAAAAAATGCCAGTGACTGGACCAAACTTGGTACTGTCTCAATGGACTAGAGAGAAATCTGATAAATCATTGAATACTAGACCAAAACCAAGAAAATAATTGAAGACTGTACAGAGACATCGAGAAACAAAAAGTAGTGGACAAAAGTAAGTACTTCAGTCAGAACTGGACAAAACACTGGAAAATTATTGAGACCCAAACAAAACCCAGGAGAATAATCAAGAACAGAAGTGAAAACTAGAAAAAAATTAATGGAACATTTTGAATTTAAACACGCAAACAAAAAAGCACGAGATCCAGAAGGTCAAGAAGGTTGGAGTAGAGCGACCCTGGCGGCTTCCAGTCAGGTCTCCTTGGATAGACTTTGTGCTTAGTCTCCCTAGTGGGGCCTCACTCTTCATCATTTAACTCCATGCAGGGATGTGACTTATAGCGAAATCACAGAAGGTTTAACAATTTTTCATTGGTGAGGACTGATAAGTTTCAGATTTTCGTGGTCTCCTTCTTCGCCTCCTGCAGAATCGTGAACGCATATCTCTCCATTATATAGCGCTATTAATTACACAGCTTTTTACAGTCACGATCGATGCGGATGTCACAATGTATATAGGTATGTCTTCAAATCCTGGTATCCCCGGTCATAGCATGATGGACATTAAATTACTTGTATTAAAAGGTAACTTCAAGTCTCAGAGAGACAGGAGAGTCTAGGAGTATAAATCTATGACAATATTTGACACACTCAGTGCAGGAATGAATGTGTAGCATGGATTTATGTCTTTTTACATCAATTAAGGAATTTTCTCTTCAGACCTTCTGGGGGCATCACACAACAAAGAACCAGACCCCAATCAGAGGACAATAAAACATCCAGACTCCTTATCTATGAACTGATCCAATATTTATGTTTATCCCTCTCCCATAATGACAATTCTGCTTCATGTCACTTGTCTTATCTTATCTATTCCGTTATTTCTGTGCTGTTTTTTGTATAAATATGTGATTCTTCAGATGCTGTATTAGTCCAGCCTGATGAAGAGACCTGAGTAGTCTCGAAAGCTTGCAATTTGTTACCATCTTTTCAGTTAGCCATTAAAAAGTATCAACCACTGAGGACTCTCAATTCTAAATATTTTGGGATCTTCTGCATCACTCAAGTCCTCAATCTTTACGATCTTTCACTGGCTTGGTCCTAACAAGACCTCCCGAACTAACAAGACAAAGATCTACAACTCTAAACTGTGAGTACCATCTGCTGTAGGACAGAGGCCATAATAGACGGCAGAACTGGAACAAGAGCACAACCTATGGGTCATACTGTGGAACTACCACACACAAATTTTATAGAAAGGAAACAAATCAGAATAAATCCCACCACAATTTAGAATATTAAAATTAAAAGATCCCTGACCCCATTTACATAATGTGACTGCTCTTACAGTAGAGAATCCACAGTGACCACTTTTACTATAGAGAATCCACAGTGTTGACCGCTCTTACAGTAGAGAATTCACAGTGACCGATCTCTATAATGTGACTACTCTTACAGTACAGAGCTGTATAGTGTGACTCCCCTTACAGTAAAGAGCTCTATAGTGTGACTGTTCTTACAGTACACAGCTCTATAGTGTGACCGCTCTTACAGTACACAGCTCTATAGTGTGACTGCTCCTACAGTACAGAGTTCTATAGTATGACCGCTCTTACAGTACAGAGCTCTATAGTGTGACCGCGCTTACAGTAAAGAGCTCTATAGTGTAACCGCTCTTGCTGTACAGGGCTCTATAGTTTGACCGTTCTTGCAGTACAGAGCTCTATAGTGTGACCTCTCTTACCATACAGAGCTCTATAGTGTACTGCTCTTAAAGTACAGAGCTCTATAATGTGACTGCTCTTACAGTAAAGGGTTCTATAGTGTGACCGCTCTTACAGTAGAGAGCTCTATAGTGTGACCACTCTTGCAGTACAGAGCTCTATAGTTTGACTGCTCTTACAGTACAGGGTTCTATAGTTTGACCGCTCTTACAGTACAAAACTCCATAGTGTGACCTCTCTTAGGCTATGTGCGCACGTTGCGGATTTGCTTTTGGTTTCTGCCTCTCTTGGCAGAAAACGCAGTTTTGATGCACTTTTGATGCAGATTTTTATGCGGATTTGTATGCGTTTTTGTAAGCTAAATAAAGATATATTATTTAAAAAATAAAGAATTGTGATGTCATTGTAAGGGAACAGGGAAATGTTGTTGCTTGTTGTATGAAATATGTTATTTTGTGGTACTGTTACACTTCTAGTGTACTATCACTGTATACTCAATTGATACTGCTACATCGCAAATGTATTACCATTAATGTTTTATGCTCATTGCTTTGCACAATATAAGTATAAGGCAAGTGTAATGCGTGGGAATGGCCACTAGATGAGGGGCATCCTAGCGCACACTAGTTGTAGTCAATAGGTCTAGTGTAGGGTTAATATAATAGGAGGGGCTGCTGGAAGTTAAGGTTAGAGCAGAAGGGAAAAGAAGGGAAGTTAGTTCAGACGGGGCCAGGGTGCCCAAAGTGTCCCCATGGGCTATAGACCCAGGATGGCTCGGCAGCCACACAACGTTAAGCAGTGACAGCCCACTTTATCTACGGCCACTGGACATCATTGCAGTGGGCCAGTACAGTAGAGTGGTGACTCATAGCCTGGGCAGATGCCTTTAGGGGGGAGTCGGTTGGAGTGAGGAAGGGAAGGAACGGTACAGATGGGTCGGATGCTTTTCCAGAGGCAACCAAACTGGGTGGCGGATGATTTCAAGTCTGGGGCGAAACAGGCAGAAAGAATTATCATGGCGAGGTTAGGCCAGGAAGAAACTGGGAAGCAGTCTAAGACGGTCCGGTCCGGACGTGTGCTGTATAGAAGCGTCAGCAAAGTAGGGATAGCTGAGGAAGCAAGTAAAGATGAATGTGTATCCCATGATGTGCCAACTTTGGATATATTGTGTGAAGTTATCAGTAAAGAAACCGTTCAAGTTACTCTGGACTGTGTCTCAATTACTGGGAGTCGCCTCGGATAAGGGCCATCACCGCTTGGGAAGTGCCCAGGGGGACCCAAGCCTGGATATGCAGGTACGCTGAACAGTGAAATGCAATTCTCTGTGAGGGAAGGCCGGGACACTGATGCTGTAGTGTCTCTGGCCACGACTATTGTCCTGGCCTCCCCTTACATCATTTCCTTGTTCAACCTTTTTCTTTTTCATTCTCCATTGAAGACCATAATATCATTACATACCTTGTTCAAATATAATGTTTACACACACAAAACATATATAAGTGAATATATTATATACAGTTCTGGCAAAAATTAAGAGACCACTGCACAGTTTTATAAAAAAAATCAGCTTTTCTACATACCTGACAGCCATTCCATTCCAGTGTCAGTTGAATTCCAACCAGAGTACACCTCATTCTACTTAATGTGCTTCTGATTAGGTGATCACTTGAACCAAATCTTATTTAATGAAGGAAAGTATAAAAAACCTTGCTGTGGTGTTCACAATCCTCTTGCAATTGGACAAGCTGGATGGCAAAACAAATGCTAGTAATATCCCAAAAGTAATAGGAATGAAAAAAAACTTTTAACCAAGCCAAAGAAGTTGAAAAAGTCTTGAGTGAGGAAAAGAAGGGCTCAATTCTGGCTTTACTAGCAGAGAGATACAGTAAGCGTCATGTTGCCTCTATCCTTAAAATTTCTAAGACAGCAGTCCATTACAACCAGGTCAAGCAGCAAACATTGGGGACAACGAAGCTATAGACCGGAAGAGGGCAAAAATGACTGTCCACTGACCGGGATGACCGTCATCTTATTCGAATGTCACTCAGCAACTGCAGGATGACATCAAGTGACCTACAAAAGGAATGGCAAATGGCAGCTGGGGTGAAGAGCATAGCAAAAACAATTCATAACAGGCTCCTAGAGGAGGGCTCAAGTCATGTAAAGCTAGAAAAAAGCCTTTCATCAATGAGAAGCAAAGGAGAGCCAGGCTGAAGTTTGCTAAAGACCATAAGGATTGGACCATAGAGGACTGGGGTAAGGTAATCTTCTCTGTCTAATTTTCAGCTTTGCCCAACATCTGGTTATCTTATAGTTAGATGGAGACCTGAAGAGGCGTACAAGCCACAGTGTCTTACACCCACTGTGAAATTTGGTGGAGAATCGGTAATGATCTGGTGATGCTTCAGCAAGGCTGGAATTGGGCAGGTTAATCTTTGCGAAGGACGTATGAATAAAGTCGCATGTAAGGTTATCTTGGAAAAACAGTTGATTCCTTCTGCTCAGGCAATGTTTCCCAACTCTGAGGACTGGCTTTTCCAGCAGGACAATGCGCCATACCACACAGCTAGTTCAATCAATGTTTGGATGAAGGACCACCACATCAAATCCCTGTCATGGCCAGCTCAATCTCCAGACCTAAACCCAATTGAAAACCTCTGGAATGTAATTAAGAGGAAGATGGATAGTCACAAGCCATCAAACAAAGAAGGACTGATTACATTTTTGTGCCAGGAGTGGCATAAGGTCACCCAAAAGCAGTGTGAAAGATTGGTGGAAAGCATGCCAAGACGCATGAAAGCGGTGACTAAAAATCATGGTTATTGCACAAAATATTGATTTATGAACTCTTCCTGAGTTAAAACATTAGGTCTGCTAGCACTGCATTTTTTTGCTATTTTGACCATTTATCACTTTCTGAAAATAAATACAAAATTTAGTGCTTAGAAATTCGAAGACATGTTGTCAGTAGTTTTAAGAATAAAAGAGCTATGTACATTTTACTCAAAAATATAGCTATAAAGAGAAAAATCAGACAAACTGAAAATTTTGCAGTGGTCTCTTAATTTTTTCCAGAGCTGTATTTTACAGCTCTGGAAAAAAATAAGAGACCACTTTCAAATGTTCAGTTTCTCTGATTTTCTCTTTATAGGTATATTTTTGAGTAAAATGTAAATTGTTGTTTTAGTCTATAAACTTCTGACAACATGTCTCCAAATTTCCAAGCAATACAATTTTTTTCTCACAAAGAAAAATGGTCAAAATTGAAAAAAACAAACAAACAGTGCTTTCAGACCTCAAATAATGCAAAGAACAGAAGTTCATAATCTCTTAGAAACAACAATACTGATGTTTTAACTCAGGAAGAGTTCTTAAATCAATATTTTGTGGAATAACCATGATTTCTAATCACAGCTTTCTTGCGTCTTGGCATGCTTGCCACCAGTCTTTCACACTGCTTCTGGCCCAAAAATTTAAGCAGTTCTTTGTTTGATGGCATGTGACTATCCATCATCCTCTTGATTACATTCCATAGGTTTTCAATGGGGTTCAGGTCTGGAAAATGGGCTGCCCATGACAGGGTTTTGATGTGGTGGTCTCTTAATTTTTGCCAGAGCTGTATATATGTAATACCAAGCCCAAAGTTTAGTAATGAACAGGTGTCAGCCAGATACCCTCAGTAATAAAACGGCACATAAAGACTTAAATAAGGACATACATGCACACATACACACAAAATCTGCGTGAAAAGCAATATCTGTTTATTTAAAAAAAAATTTTAAAAATTGCTTTTTCATAACCAGCAGAGGGAAAGCTGACGGCTGAGGTTAATATTCTGGGAAGCAGCCAATAGCCATAAAGGTTCCCAGGCTTTTAATATCAGCTCACAGCTGTTTGCTTAGCCTTTACTGGCTAGTTTACAGGGGAACCCCAGAAAAAAATTGACATGGGGTCCCCCTATAAAAATTGAACCAGCAGACGTGATAGGCAGACAGCTGCAGGCTGATATTAATATCCTGGGAAGGGGTCATGGATATTGGCATCCCCCAGGCTAAAAACATCAGCTCTCAGCCGCCCCAGAAATGGCGCATATTATAGATGCCCTATTTCTGGCACTTAGCCTCGCTCTTCCCATTTGCCCTGTAGCAGTGACAAGTGGGCTTCATATTTGTGGGGTTGATGTCACCTTTGAATTGTCAGATGACATCAAGCTCACAGGTTAGTAAAGGAGAAGCGTCTATAAGATACCTATCCATTACTAATCCTATAGTTATATGGTAAATAAATACACAGCCAGAATAAAGTCCTTTATTTGAAATAATCACACAGACTCCTTTATTGAATCATAATTTACCATACTTACTGCATTGCCTAATCCCTGACTCCCTCGTCTCCTGCAACAAAAATAAAATAGACCAACATATAATACTCCCTGTCCAACGTAGTCCATTTACCGAGTATCCCACGACAATCTTACGTGTAGAACAGTCACATAGAGGGATGTGACTACTCTACCTGGCCCCCGGCGATACACTGACAGGAGGTAATCCCTCCTGTAGTGTATCACTGCACTGCCATGAGAGTTCACCGGAGTTCATCAGCACCGGTGCTCTCACTTACGGCACTACTGCTGTGTGACAACTTTCCCATGCAGCGGTGCTGCAAGTGAGAGCACCAGAGCTGATCAGCTGATACACTGCGGGAGCGATTAGCTCCTGTCAGTTTATCACCGGCAGCCGGGTAGATTGGTCACATCTACCGATGTGACTGTTCTACATGTGAGATCGTCGTGGGACAATCTGGATTACCTGGACTACGCCAACAGGGAGTATATGTTGATCATTATTTTACATTATTTCTTGGAGATGAGGGTGTTGGGGATTTGGTGTGAGGTAAGCATAATGGGTTTTTATTTTTATGTGAATATATATGTAATTTAACTTTTTTTTAAAACTGTGCTCACAGGCGCTGGCAGATGATACTACTATCCCATCAGCGGCACCTGCTGTCACTGTTATCAGTGACAGCAGACATAGCCTGATGGGAGCAGTAGTCTCATCGGCCCCCCCGCCTGCTTTTTTACCGCAGGTGACCAACAGTACCAGTGGTAGCGTTACCGCACACAGCTGTACACACCCGCACACACGCAGACACCCGCACACACGCGCAGACACTCACACACACAGACACCTGCACACAGTCGCACACACATACGCTGACACCTACACACACCCGCAGACAGACAGGCACATATTCTCCGCTCGCACATAGTCTCCACCCACACACATTCTCCATCCACACACTCTTCCCCCTGACATTTCCTTTTCTGCAGTGCTTTTGGCACGGAACTCCGCAGCAAATCTGCAAACCTTTTTACACCTGTAGTTTTACTGCGGATTTGACTGACTCAATGGAAGTCAATGGGTGCAGAAACACTGCAGATCCGCAAAAAGAATTGACATGCTGCGGAAAATAAAAGACTGCAAAAAAGGATGGAAATTTCCGCAGCATGTGCACAACAATTCAGGAATGCCATTGATTAACATTGCTTTAATAATACATTGTGGATTTATAACTGTGGGATGTAGCAAGAGTGGACCCTCTGGGTCATGGTACCGAGATCCCTGGAGTGAGCTGGCCAGGTGGTGCCGACCCCTATACAGGGACCGTTAGGAGCAGGCCCGAAGGAGTCGAATACCACAACAGTTGATACCAAGAGGGGCGGCTCAAGAGAGGAAGAGACAACAAGGCAGCGGTTTAGGAACGACCAGAGTCAGAGGTGACTGGAGACAGGAGTGACCGGAGTCAGGAGATCAGAGTCAGGAGTGACCGGAGTCAGGAGACCGGAGTCAGGAACGACAGGAAGGGGCCAGAGTACCATACAGGAAGGCACACGATAATCAGGCACCTCCATGAGGAGGAGCCGCCTGATATACCCTGTGCTGGAGCTTGATTGGAGATCGCTCCACAGGGGTGGTGCAGAAGGGGTTAAGTGAGGGGAAGAGCACGTGCCCGCGGCCTAAGGCGCATGCCTGGAGCAGGACAGGAAGAGGAACCCTCGTGCTGGATCCCCCCAGGTGCAGGACGGGAGGCCGGGGGTGCCACGAGGCGGCCGGAGCTGTGAGCGGGGAGCCGAGGGGGGACCCTGGGAGCAGCAGCAGGGAAAGCGGGACCCGGCATGAAAGGCGACACCGGCCCTGACCTGACAGGCGGCGCCGGCATGACAATAGCATTTCCGCGCGGGAAAAAAAGCTGCAGAAATGCAACAAATCCGCAACGTGTGCACATAGCCTTACAGTACAGAGCTCCATAGTGTGACAGCTCTTACGGTACAGAGCTCCATAGTGTGACAGCTCTTACAGTGCAGAGCTCTATAGTGTGACTGCTCTTACAGTACAGAGCTCTATAGTGTGACCGCTCTTACAGTGCAGAGCTCTATTGTGTGACTGCTCTTACAGTACAGAGCTCTATAGTGTGACCACATTAACAGTGCACAGCTCTATAGTGTGACCACTCTTACAGTGCAGAGCTCTATTGTGTGACTGCTCTTACAGTACAGAGCTCCATAGTGTGACGGCTCTTACGGTACAGAGCTCCAAAGTGTGACCGCTATTACAGTGCAGAGCTCTATAGTGTGACTGCTCTTACAGTACAGAGCTCCATAGTGTGACCGCTCTTACAGTGCAGAGCTCTATTGTGTGACTGCTCTTACAGTACAGAGCTCTATAGTGTGACCACATTAACAGTGCACAGCTCTATAGTGTGACCACTCACAGTACAGAGCACCATAGTGTGACTTCTTTTACAGTACAAAGCTCTATAATGTGACCGCTCTTACAGTACAGAGCTCCATAGTGTGTCCGCTCTTACAGTACAGAGCTCCATGGTCTGGCTACTTTTACAGAACAGAGCTCCATAGTGTGACTGCTCTTACAGTACAGAGCTCTATAGTGTGACCGTATGTACCTATCTGTCTCTTTATTACACTTTCCCCTTTCACATTTGCAGCTGTTTTGGATCTGTGACCGTGGACTGTAATAAGTTTTCAGTAGATCAGGTTCAGTAATAATAATAATAATAATAATAATAATCTTTATTTATATAGTGCAAAATATTCCGCAGCGATTTACAGTTTAACAATTTCAAACACAACAGCCGTAAGTAACAACGTTAACAATAATACAATGACTAAAGCAAAATAAAATGACCCTGCTCATGAGAGCTTACAATCTACCATGAGGTGGGGGAGATACAAAGTAAAGGTGTGTATTTACAATGATGATCCAGCCATTTTGAGGGAGTGGGGGATAGATAGAGATAGTGAATGGTCTATACAAACACACTTACACATAAAATGACTTTTATTAGGGAACCTGATAGGCTGCTCTGAACAAATGTGTTTTGAGGGAGTGCCTAAAACTGTGCAAGTTGTGGTTGGTCCTAATTTCTTGGGGTAGAGCATTCCAGAGGATTGGTGCAACGCGGGAGAAGTCTTGGAGTCGGGAGTGGGAGGTACGGATTGGTGCAGAGGTTAGTCGAAAGTCATTTGCAGATTGCAGCACTCAGATAGGCAGATAGACAGAAATGAGGGAGGAGATGTAAGGGGGTGCCGCAACTTGGAGAGCTTTGTGGGTGAGAAAAAGTACTTTGAATTGGATCCTATAATGAATGGGCAACCAGTTTATTGACTGGCGAAGAGCGGACGCATCTGAGTACCAATTAGCCAGATGGACGACCCTTGCTGCTGCATTAAGGATGAACTGGAGAGAGGAAAGTCGAGTGAGAGGGAGACCAATTAATACAGCATTTCAGTAGTCCAGGCGGGAGTGGATCAAGGCAACAGTGAGGGTTTTTGTTGTCTCTATGGTGAGAAAATGGATTCTAGAGATGTTCTTTAAGTGTAAGCTGCAAGAGATTCTATATGGGAGGTGAAGGAGAGATTGGTGTCAAACATAACACCCAGACAGCGCGCCTTCTGCTGGGGTGTAATTATGGTGCCACCCACGGAGAGGGAAATGTCAGATTTTGGGAGGTTAGTAGACAACGGGAGCAGAAGAAGTTCCGTTTTGGAAAGGTCGAGTTTCAGATAGAGAGCAGACATGATGTTGGAGACAGACAATCACTGGCATTCTGTAGCACAGCGGGGGTAAGGTCAGGGGATGACGTGTATAGTTGTGTGTCATCAGCATAAAGATGGTACTGAAACCCAAATCTGCTTATGGTCTGTCCAATTGGGGCTTTCTAGAAGGAAAAGAGAAGGTGGGGCCAAACACTGAGCCCTGAGGTATCCCAACAGTTAGAAGAAAAGGAGATGACGTGGAGCCAGGGAACAAAACACTGGAGGAGCGGACAGAAAGATAGGAGGATAACCAGGAGAGAGCAGTATCCTTAATGCCTAGTGACTGGAGCCTAGAAAGTAGGAGATGGTGGTCAACAGTGTCAAAAACTGCAGAAAGGTCGAGAAGAATGAGCAGAGAGTGGTCACTGTTACATTTTGCTGTCAGAAGGTCATTGATCACTTTGATGAATGCAGTTTCTGTCAAATATAGGGGGCGGAAGCTGGACTATGAAGGGTTTAGGAGGGATTGAGTGGAGAGGTAATGAGCAAGGTGAGAGTAGACTAGGCGCTCCAAGGTGTAGAGATGAAAGGGAGATTGGAGACTGGTCTGTAGTTATTTGTGCAGGATGGGTTGAGAGCGGGTTTCTTTAATAATGGAGTAATGATAAAGTGTTGGAAGCAGGAGGTGAAAATGCCCGAGGAGAAGGAGAGATTAAAGATTGTAGTTAGGTGAGTTGTGACGACTGGAGAGGGGGGCTGGAGGAGATGTGAGGGAATGGGGTCAGTAATGCATGTAGTCAGACAACAGAGGAGCCTGGAGACTTCTTCTTCTGTGATGGGAAGAAATGTGGAAAGTGAGCCAGGGTAAATGCAGGGAGGGATGGGAGTCACGGCACCTGGTGGCTGGGAGCAGATTTCCTGATGGATATTATCTATTTCTCTATAAATTGGGAGGCCAGGTCATCAGCACAAATATCTGTGATAGGGGCTTGTGCTTTCAGCCTGAGGAGGGAGTGAAAGGTGTCAAAAAGTTTCTTGGTGTTGTTGGATAGTGAGGAGATCAGGGTGGTGAAGTAGGTCTGTTTGGCGAGGTGAAGGTTCTTAACATAAATTTGAAGTGGATGAAGTCTTCTGGTGTGCGAATTTTTCTCCATAAGCGTTCAGCACTCCTAGAGCATCGCTGGAGAAATTGAGTTTGCGATGTGAGCCAGGGCTATTTTACTCTGTGCTTGGAGGTTCTGAGGGTGAGGGGCGCTACTTGGTCAAGGGTGCTTCTGAAAGTGTCACTGTTGTGATTTACAGCCAGATCAGGACAAGAAAAAGAGGAGATTGGGGACAGTGATAAGTGTAGGGAGTCTGAAAGTGTATGAGGGTTAATGGTTTGTAGATTTCTGAATGTGTGGTAGGAAGGGGTGTGCTGGGGTGGGGGAGTATTTGTGATCATGAATGTTGTGGTTAGAGAGGGGAAGTGGTGAGTTATCAAGGTAGGAGATTGAACAGAGCGGGACAAACATCAGGTCAAGGGTGTTAGGCTACTTTCACACATCAGGTTTTCGGCGTCAGGCGCGATCCGGCGTCGTGCCGGAACGCCGGATCCGGCAAATGTTTTGTAAAACCTGATGTGACGGATCCGGTTTTCTGCCGGATCCGTCTTGTTCTTGACAGACAAAACCGGATCCGTCTCATCCGGTTCATCCGTTTTTCTATCCGTTTTTCGACGGATTACGCCGGATCCGGTTTTTAAAATTGACCCTTGTGGCCTTCCGAACGGGATTGGCTACTGGAAAACTATATATAGCGTGTTCCTACAGCCCTTCTTTGACAGGTTGTAGAGGAGAAAGTGCAGGTTGGAGAGAACAGCAAGTTACTGGCGAAGATGGATGTTGTGATTGGAAATATTTTGAAGAATTTGGCGGATTTTATAGCGGAGGCGATTCGTTTGAGGGTGATTGTTCTGGAGAAGGAGAGAGCGAGACAGCAGCGCATCAGGCATCGTAGACGACGTTTGTGGATCCACCCCATCACAGCCAAGAGAATGACGCGTGGGGTCTATTCTACACTCTGCATGGACCTTCGACGAAACCCGGATAAATTTTTTGGATATGTTCGGATGAAAATGGAGAATTTTGATTACTTGGTGGAGCGCATTGCACACCTCATAAGAAAAGCGGACACCTATTGCCGCTTCTCTGTTTCACCCGCAGAGCGTCTGATGGTGACTTTAAGGTAAGCCACATTTATTGGATGTGATCGCATCAGAGCACACTTTCACTGCAATCTTGTTGGTGGTAGTTTGTATCTCCAAGTGTTATAGCTGAGTTTTGGTATGTAATGCTGTGATTTAAAACTAATTTATTGTTTTTTAATTCCCCACAGATTTCTTGCAACTGGAGAATCCCTTTCGTCACTGCATTTCCAGTACAGACTCGGGATTTCAACCATATCTGGAATAGTGAAGTACACATGCCGTGCACTGTGGGACTCCTTAGCTGAAGAGTTTTTACCAGAGCCCACAACAGAGAGGTGGATTGAAATTGCTGACAAGTTTCAACAGATGTGTCAGTTTCCCAACTGCTTGGGCGCTGTGGACGGGAAACATATCCGCATTGTAAAGCCAGCCGGATCGGGATCGGAATATTTCAATTACAAGAAATATTTTTCAATTGTCCTCATGGCCATCGCTGACGCGGAATACAAATTTATTGCTGTTGATATTGGGGCCTATGGCCGCTCCAATGACTCTCAAGTTTTCAAACTGTCTGCCATGGGGCGTAAACTGTATGGAAACACCTTCCAGTTCCCACCACCTAGACCGCTGCCGCAAACATCTGGTCCACCTATGCCATTTGTCTGTGTAGGGGATGAAGCCTTCCAGCTGTCAGAACACCTTTTGAAACCGTACTCTAGCAGAGGATTGACAAGACCAAAACGCATTTTTAATTACCGCCTCACAAGAGCAAGAAGAATGGTTGAATGTACCTTTGGTATTCTGACAGCCAAATGGCTGGTCCTATTGACTGCGATCAACCTCAAGACAGAAACTGTTGACAAGGTGATCAAAGCTTGCGTGGTACTCCACAATTTTGTTATCTGCAAGGAACCCATTTCCATTGAGGACACCTCTGAAGAAACCACCTTGCAAGATTACCATGACATTACCACTAGAAGTTCTGTGACGGTTTCAGTAATGAGGGACAATTTTGCACTATACTTTATGTCACCTCAAGGCAGAGTACACTGGCAGGATGACAGAGTGTGAAAGATTTGTGCCCTAACCAAACTTGTGTACCTTCTGGACCAACAGTATATACCTTTGCCAACCAAAGTTGGCTATCTTGTCATGGTCTACTATTTTTAGCTTTAGGCCACAGGTGTGTACCTGGTTGTGTTTTATGCAAAGTATTTCACCTTTTAACAAAAGTTGTGTACATTGTTAGGAAATCACCAACAATAAACACAACTTTTTAGGTGAAATACTTTGCTTCAAACACAACCAGGAACACAACTGTGGCAAAAAGCTAAAATTTACCCACAGTTATATATCTGGTTTTGAATACCTTTTTACCTTTTAAATACCCTGTATTTAACCTTTTTTTTAAACATATTTCGCCGCAGAAAGAAATGACAGACAACCAGTGTAAACAATAATTTAACTTTTATTTAAAATATTTTTTTTTTGTAAACTGTTTTTAAAGTTAAAAAAACTTTTTTAATAAAGGTTTGAAACCAACTGGGCATTTTTATTACAAAACACATCATAAATCTGTGTAGTGTGGGGTGGAAATACTGCTGGAGGGGCTGCGGGACACTTCGACAATGGGAGTGTGGAGAGAGGACTGGGATCGTGGTGGGGAAGGAACAGTTAGAGGTGATGGTGTGGAAAAAGCTACAGAATGGGTGGACATGTGGGAGGCAGAAGAGGTGGTGGGCGGTGGAGTGGAGGGTTGGGCAGGGACTGTAGGAGCGGATGATGTTGATGGAAAGTTGTATGGGGAAGGAGTTTGGTACGGGGAAGGAGTTTGGTACGGGGAAGGAGTTTGGTATGGGGCAGGTTGCTGGAAGTGGGGAGATGTCTGGTACTGGGGAGGTTGCTGGTACTGGGGAGGTTGCTGGTATGTAATAGGAGGGGGAGGATGGAAAGTGGCTGGAGGGGGTGCAGATGTAATAGGAGGGGGAGGATGGAAAGTGGCTGGAGGGGGTGCAGGTGGAGGAACTACAGTGGTGGGAGGTGGAGGTTGGGAGGTAACCTGCTGTAGAGCACCGTGGCACGAATGCATTACATGCATCTGCTGGGTAGGAGATAGTGTTGCCATGCGCTCCACAACAGACCTGAAAAAGGTGTGGTTTGGCGAAGATCTTGCTTCTGAATGCATGGTTTGCAGAAGTGTCTTCACCTCCAGAATGCTGGAGTTGATCTGCTGAAAGCCTGCGGAGATTTGCTCTGACAAGACTTTTAGACAGTTCTGGAAAGATGCATTCAGATGCAAGAACTCTGGCGCATAACTCTTTTCCTGACCCCTCTGCCGCTGCCGCCCAGTACCCGCAGGTGTACTAGAGGTGGCAGGGGCAGAAGGGTGGGGTAAAGGGAAAGCGATCTCCTCACCAGCAGCTTCATGTAATGTAGGCGGCCACGATGCTCCTGTGCTGGTGGATGGGACAGATGGGTCGAATGTGTGGGAAGGCTGGGAAGGTGCAGATGTACCGGGGCGGTCGAAGTGTCCCTCGGTGCCGGTCTCCTCAGGGATCGCCTCAGAAGGGTCCAATCGTGCAGGCTCCCGAGTGCTGCTCACCGTGCTGTGGAATAAAGAGAAAAAAAACCAATTAAAATAGTGACATGGTATGGCCCTGGCTGAAAAAAAAAAAGTTACATCTAAACATTTTTTTTGTCACATGTGGTGTGTTATATTTACCTTCTGGTGAGCATTGTATCCCGGAGGAACGACAGGGCTCGTGCGTAGTTGTACTTGCTCCTGCGTCCTCCAGATCCACTCGGGGCCCGCATCTCTTTATTGAACTCCTTCTTGAAACGATCCCTCACAGACCGCCACCGCTTCACAATTCTCTCCCCTGAAACGAGAAAGGACAAAGTGGTTAGTATACAACATCAGTGTTTCCCAAACTCCAGTCCTCATGGTCCCCAGGGGTCATGTTTTCAGGATTTCCAAAGTAAATAGAAATCCTGAACACATGATCCGTGGGGACCACGAGGACTGGAGTTCGGGAAACACTGGTTTAAATCAAGCAACCGGTACTGTATATACTTACGCTCTTTAATCTGGGCCCGAGCTTCGAGGTCCTCCCAGCGGTCCACAAGGAGCGAACAGATTTCCTCCCAGAGTCGTCGGGTAACGATAAGGTCAGCGTGGCGGCGGTCAGCCATATTCCAGAGCGGCTCCCTTTCTCTGACGAGATCGATGAGGTGGTCCACATCGATTCCTCCATCCTCACCGTCAGAGTCGGGAGCACGCTGTGAAGGCTGTTAAAGAAAAAGACAAAAATAACATAATTAGCCTCCACAAAAGAAATGAAATAAAAAGTGCAAAAAAACAAAGCAAAAATATTTATACTTACACGCTAGTGACCGCCGCGTTGCTGTCGCCGACGACCCTGGGAGGCACTGCGAGGACCTCTTGGCCGAGCACCAGATTGGGAAGACTAGAGAAGAAAACAAAAAATGTTATGTCTTTGGATGTAGGCATTTGTTTGCTGTGTGTGGTCTGCAGAACATTGTTTTCTATGTGTTGTGTGTAGTGTGATGTTGTGTTTCTGCGTTTGATGCAAAAAACTTACCAATTGTGAGCCCACTCCAAGTGTCTGTCCACCCCTTCCTTCTTCTTCTGGGAGCTCCTCTTCATCTTGTGATTCCTGTTTTGAAATAAAAGGCAATGAATAGACATATATTACAGAGATGATGGATTTTGGAAATAAAAACTTACCGTCAAACGCTGATGATGCGAGGGAGGGCTCCCAGAAGAAGATGTGCTGTCTTCCTGCTGGCCAGACTCCATGGCTGTGGGTGGTGTTCCTGCTGCTGCCATTGCTGCTGCTGCTGCTGCTGCTGCATCTATTGGGCGGCTGTTGAATAAAGAGAAACAAAGGGCCAATGAATATCTTGATATTCCATAGCCCTAGTTTGGAGGAATGGGGGATTTGATAATTACCGTCTCTCATCTGCTGCTGGACTCCCCTCCCGTTGTTCAGCATGCTGTTCCATTTGGGGTGGCGCTGATGGTGCTGCTGCAGATGTCTGCTGCCTTCTCCTGCTCCTGGTTCTTGGCTTGGGTGGCATGTTGGGTGTGGCTGAGGGTCCCACTGTCTTGCTTTTATATATGTCTTGTGGGCAGAGCTACTGAGCATGCTCAGACCAAAAAAAACGGATCCGGCTGTCGCCGGATCAGGCGCATTGCGGCGCTCATAGGCTTTCATTGTATGAAAAAGCCGGACACGCCGGATCCGGCGTGTCCGGCTTTTTCGCCGGAGACAAAAAACGTTACAGTAGCCGTTTTTTCCAGACACCGGATCGCGTTACATTGCCGGATCCGGCGAAAATCGGATGAAACGCATGGCCATCCGGCTCGATCTGGCTCTAATGCAAGTCAATGGGGGGGAAACCGGTGAAAACCTGATGTGTGAAAGAGGCCTTACCATCTTTGTGTGTTTGAGAGGTGGTCAAGGAAATGGGTGAGTGAGCCTGGGGGCCGGTATATGACCGCTACTCTGAGGGAGAGGGCACGGAAGAGCCTGATGGTGTGGACATCAAAAGAAGGGAACGAGAGTGATGGAACTGGTGGGATGACCTGGAAAGTGCATTGTGGGGACAGGAGTATGCCGACTCCACCACCATGTCTGTTTGTGGGTCTCGGGGAATGGGAAAATTGTAAGCCACCATGAGAAATGTCAGCAGAGGAGACAGTGTCAGAATCCTGAATCCAGGTTTCAGTGAGGGCCAACAGATTAAGAGAGTTGTTCAGAAAAAATTGTGCAGGAAAGAAAGTTTGTTACATACAGACCGTGGATTCCAGAGGGTACAATTAAAAGAAGGAGATGAGGAAGTGCAACTAATATTAATAAGGTTAGTACGGTTTCGATGTGAGGTAGGGTAGAGGTTGAGGGATGGTGGACCAGGGTTGGGGGAGTTGTCCACGGAAATCAGTAGGAGTAGGAAGATAAAGAGCAAGTAATTATTGGAATTGTCAGTTTTTTGTGGATGTGTTTGGGCAAGATGGGCTGAGGTTTTTCAGGAAGGTGAGAAATGCACGGAGCTGTACATGGGAGAGGGAAGTATAGAGGGGCTAGGGGCTGATGTGTATGAGTCGTTATGGAGGAGGGATGGGGCAGTGAATGTGGATGTCAAGGGAACACAGAGGATAGAAATAAAGCACATGGCTAAAAGGGAGAGCAAAGTATGGGTTATCTGTATCCTGCCCTGACTAACTGCCATAGATTAACTGCTTTGTCTAGATGCTTAGCTGCTGGGATGCTTTGCTGAGGGGATGCATGCACCCCACACTGCGTGCACCCCTTAGAATGCTTCTAAATTTATAGGCCACACTACAGGGTCAGGAGAGAGGGATTGTGGGAGCTGGTTTGGGATAATATAGCATCTGCTCCAACGCACCAGGGGGTGGATAGATGATCAAAGACACTAGTCCTGTACAATGCAACAGATGAATTATAGCAATAATTTAGCAAGCAGAGTTCTATGTTCTATACCATTAAAAGAAATGTTGCAGGATGATAAACAGCAGATGACATCAAGCAGAGGTTGTACCAATAAAGAAAATGTTGCAGAATGACAAACAGCAGATGACAGCAAGCAGAGGTTGTACCATTAACCCCTTAAGCCCCAAGGGTGGTTTGAACGTTAATGACCAGGCCAATTTTTACAATTCTGACCACTGTCCCTTTATGAGGTAATAACTCTGAAACGCTTCCATGGATCCCGGTGATTCTGACATTGTTTTCTCGTGAAACTACCCAAAGAGAACCAGCAGTCAAGGAATCCTTAAAATGCAATTTTTTATTGAATAGTATTTAAAAATTATGGACATACAGTGCATGGATAGGGAGGAACAGCAAATGTAAAAACACAGTGGTCATAGGACCAGCCACACTTGCAGGCACAGCACCAGGAAAACAGCAATGTGCAAAAAATGATTGCAAAGTATTAATGATAAGTCAGGGACACATAGAAAATAATGTGGCAAGGAGTATTGTAAAGCATCACCATGTAGCAAGTGCTACTGCCCTTATATAAGCTGGAGAAGTTCCCTGACAGTTAGGCACACACATCATAACTCAACCGATGCTCAAATAGCATCACAAATAGAATAGCTGATGGCTACATTAATGTACCTGGAAGCAGTGGTGGCAGTGGAGCCGGTCCAGTTCCCGACGCGCGTTTCGGAGCCAAAGAACAAAGGGCAGGGGTGAGGGCAAACAAAACATGGTGCTCCAGACAATAATCATTGTGTGTACATAGACAAGATATACTGTCCGTGTGCTAGATGTTAATCAGCACACGGAAAAGTGGCATATGGACAAAAAGCATGGCATTGCATGTGGGACTAGATTGACACATTCCACATATTCCTAGATTGGCCACATCTATAGCATATGGTTACATATAAATTACTATTGTCAGTCAAAATTGGAGCTAAAAAAGGACTCTCAATTAGACAGAACTCAATGTCCGATGTATAATATATAGAAATTATATCGATATGTAGATATAGCCACAATGGTATAGAGAGTGTACACTCACTGGCCACTTTATTAGGTACACCTGTCCAACTGTGTGTTAAGACTTAATTTCTAATCAGCCAATCACATGGCGGCAACTCAGTGCATTTAGGCATGTAGACATGGTCAAGACAATCTCCTGCAGTTCAAACCGAGCATCAGTATGGGGAAGAAAGGTGATTTGAGTGCCTTTGAACGTGGCATGATTGTTGGTGCCAGAAGGGCTGGTCTGAGTATTTCAGAAACTGCTGATCTACTGGGATTTTCACGCACAACCATCTCTAGGGTTTACAGAGAATGGTCCGAAAAAGAAAAAAAATCCAGTGAGCGGCAGTTCTGTAGCCGGAAATGCCTTGTTGATGCCAGAGGTCAGAGGAGAATGGGCATACTGGTTCGAGCTGATAGAAAGGCAACAGTGACTCAAATTGCCACCCGTTACAACCAAGGTAGGCAGAAGAGCATCTCTGAACGCACAGTGCGTCGAACTTTGAGGCAGATGGGCTACAGCAGCAGAAGACCACACTGGGTACCACTCCTCTCAGCTAAGAACAGGCATCTGATGGCTACTTTCAGCAGGATAATGCGCCATGTCATAAAGCTCGAATCATCTCAGATTGGTTTCTTGAACATGACAATGAGTTCACTGTACTCAAATGGCCTCCTCAGTCACCAGATCTCAATCCAATAGAGCATCTTTGGGATGTGGTGGAACGGGAGATTCGCATCAGGGATGTGCAGCCGACAAATCTGCGCCAACTGTGTGATGCCATCATGTCAATATGGTCCAAAATCTCTGAGGAATGCTTCCAGCACCTTGTTGAATCTCTGCCACGAAGAATTGAGGCAGTTCTGAAGGCAAAAGGGGGTCCAACCCGTTACTAGCATGGTGTACCTAATAAAGTGGCCAGTGAGTGTATATCGCAATCACTACATGCCAAGACACCTAAGAACCATCGAAAAATACCCCCCATATAACTACACGCACATGAGGAATATCTGGAGATACACACAAATATATATATATATATATACACTCACTGGCCACTTTATTAGGTACACCATGCTAGTAACGGGTTGGACCCCCTTTTGCCTTCAGAACTGCCTCAATTCTTCGTGGCAGAGATTCAACAAGGTGCTGGAAGCATTCCTCAGAGATTTTGGACCATATTGACATGATGGCATCACACAGTTGGCGCAGATTTGTCGGCTGCACATCCCTGATGCGAATCTCCCGTTCCACCACATCCCGAAGATGCTCTATTGGATTGAGATCTGGTGACTGAGGAGGCCATTTGAGTACAGTGAACTCATTGTCATGTTCAAGAAACCAATCTGAGATGATTCGAGCTTTATGACATGGCGCATTATCCTGCTGAAAGTAGCCATCAGATGCCTGTTCTTAGCTGAGAGGAGTGGTACCCAGTGTGGTCTTCTGCTGCTGTAGCCCATCTGCCTCAAAGTTCGACGCACTGTGCGTTCAGAGATGCTCTTCTGCCTACCTTGGTTGTAACGGGTGGCAATTTGAGTCACTGTTGCCTTTCTATCAGCTCGAACCAGTATGCCCATTCTCCTCTGACCTCTGGCATCAACAAGGCATTTCCGGCCACAGAACTGCCGCTCACTGGATTTTTTTTCTTTTTCGGACCATTCTCTGTAAACCCTAGAGATGGTTGTGCGTGAAAATCCCAGTAGATCAGCAGTTTCTGAAATACTCAGACCAGCCCTTCTGGCACCAACAATCATGCCACGTTCAAAGGCACTCAAATCACCTTTCTTCCCCATACTGATGCTCGGTTTGAACTGCAGGAGATTGTCTTGACCATGTCTACATGCCTAAATGCACTGAGTTGCCGCCATGTGATTGGCTGATTAGAAATTAAGTCTTAACACACAGTTGGACAGGTGTACCTAATAAAGTGGCCAGTGAGTGTATACAGTGGGGCAAAAAAGTATTTAGTCAGTCAGCAATAGTGCAAGTTCCACCACTTAAAAAGATGAGAGGCGTCTGTAATTTACATCATAGGTAGACCTCAACTATGGGAGACAAACTGAGAAAAAAAAATCCAGAAAATCACATTGTCTGTTTTTTTTCATTTTATTTGCATATTATGGTGGAAAATAAGTATTTGGTCAGAAACAAGCAATCAAGATTTCTGGCTCTCACAGACCTGTAACTTCTTCTTTAAGAGTCTCCTCTTTCCTCCACTCATTACCTGTAGTAATGGCACCTGTTTAAACTTGTTATCAGTATAAAAAGACACCTGTGCACACCCTCAAACAGTCTGACTCCAAACTCCACTATGGTGAAGACCAAAGAGCTGTCAAAGGACACCAGAAACAAAATTGTAGCCCTGCACCAGGCTGGGAAGACTGAATCTGCAATAGCCAATCAGCTTGGAGTGAAGAAATCAACTGTGGGAGCAGTAATTAGAAAATGGAAGACATACAAGACCACTGATAATCTCCCTCGATCTGGTGCTCCACGCAAAATCCCACCCCGTGGGGTCAGAATGATCACAAGAACGATGAGCAAAAATCCCAGAACCACGCGGGGGGACCTAGTGAATGAACTGCAGAGAGCTGGGACCAATGTAACAAGGCCTACCATAAGTAACACACTACACCACCATGGACTCAGATCCTGCAGTGCCAGACGTGTCCCACTGCTTAAGCCTGTACATGTCCAGGCCCGTCTGAAGTTTGCTAGAGAGCATTTGGATGATCCAGAGGAGTTTTGGGAGAATGTCCTATGGTCTGATGAAACCAAACTGGAACTGTTTGGTAGAAACACAACTTGTCGTGTTTGGAGGAAAAAGAATACTGAGTTGCATCCATCAAACACCATACCTACTGTAAAGCATGGTGGTGGAAACATCATGCTTTGGGGCTGTTTCTCTGCAAAGGGGCCAGGACGACTGATCCGGGTACATGAAAGAATGAATGGGGCCATGTATCGTGAGATTTTGAGTGCAAACCTCCTTCCATCAGCAAGGGCATTGAAGATGAAATGTGGCTGGGTCTTTCAACATGACAATGATCCAAAGCACACTGCCAGGGCAACGAAGGAGTGGCTTCGTAAGAAGCATTTCAAGGTCCTGGAGTGGCCTAGCCAGTCTCCAGATCTCAACCCTATAGAAAACCTTTGGACGAGTTCAAAGTCCGTGTTGCCAAGCGAAAAGCCAAAAACATCACTGCTCTAGAGGAGATCTGCATGGAGGAATGGGCCAACATACCAACAACAGTGTGTGGCAACCTTGTGAAGACTTACAGAAAACGTTTGACCTCTGTCATTGCCAACAAAGGATATATCACAAAGTATTGAGATGAAATTTTGTTTCTGACCAAATACTTATTTTCCACCATAATATGCAAATAAAATGAAAAAAAAACAGACAATATAATTTTCTGGATTTTTTTTTCTCAGTTTGTCTCCCATAGTTGAGGTCTACCTATGATGTAAATTACAGACGCCTCTCATCTTTTTAAGTGGTGGAACTTGCACTATTGCTGACTGACTAAATACTTTTTTGCCCCACTGTATATATACACATATAAAATACTAAATAATACAAAGCACTAAAAATACATATAGGCTATATGCCAATGTGGGTGGCACCAAAGCCCATCACTACAACGTTGGTTGGTACACACTACCCCATATGTATATTAAAACACACACAAAATTCCAAAGGCGTCATCGTGGATACAATCCATCAAGCAGCTTTTGTGATTCCAGAGAACCCTCGGACAGCTTCAACAATTTCCAGAGACAATGTGTCAAGTTCAGATCACTATAAAGATATAAAATATATATATTAAAATCTAGAAGCGCAAGACCACAATGCTCACATTAATGTCCACCCAGGCTGAATTACAAGTATGGGGCATATGAAATATTTTCATTTAATCCACGTGGATGAATGGTACCTAAGGTCCAGATCCATCTAGTTTCCGACCTAGCCAAACGATTAGACAGTTTGCCACCCCTTATGTTGATGTTAAGAGCATCAATACCCCTTACTCTAAGGAGTGTAGCATTGCACTGATGGAATTCCTTGAAGTGCCTAGGTAGCGTCTTCAAACTTGAGTCATCAGTACAAGCGGCAGCAGCCAGTATACCCAAGACATGCTCCTTTGTGCGTACTTTCAACTGCCGTGTGGTCATGCCCACATAAATGAGTCCACACGGACAGGTGGCATAGTATATCACGTACCGAGCGGTACATGATATACGTTGCTTGATGGAAAATGTCTTGGTACCATCGGAGTTAGTGAACGAGGTACTCCGTTCGATATTGGGGCAGGCTACACATCTGCCACAGGGAAAGCACCCATGTCTAATCGGAAGATCATCCAAGAAGGTGTGTACTGGATGGTCAACATAATGGCTAGCCACCAACTGATCACGTAGATTCCTAGCCCTTCTATAGGTGATGGACGGGTACTCCGGGAGAAATTTGTTCAGAATAGGATCCACCACAAGGATGGGCCAAGCCCTTCTCATTGCATCACGCATCATTCCATGTTGGGGGTGAAAAGAAGTAATAAATCTCACAACATCATTCCCCTTAGATTTATTGCAATCCCTGTATACAGTGTCCATGAGTTACATGTTTAGCACGTTGGTAGGCCTTTTTAACACTCCGTTTACTATATCCACGTGATAAAAACCGAGTTTTTAATTCATTAGCACGATTTTCAAAATCTGCATTAGTGGAACAAATATGACGGAGTCGTAGGAACTGCCCCACAGGGATAGCTTTAATGAGATGATGCGGATGGCAAGATGAGGCATGGAGTAAGGTGTTAGTAGATGTCTCCTTACGGTAGATATCAGTCTGAATTGTTCCTTCTATATCCTTTCTAATGGAAACATCCAAAAAGTTGTTTTTTGCCGGATCCCAAGTCAATGTAAGCTTAATGTTCAGATCATTGCTATTCAAGGTGGATATAAATTGCAGGAGGTCGATGGAGCTGCCCTGAAAGATAAAGAAGATATCGTTGATGTAGCGTGCCCATAAATGGACACGCTCAATCAACCCCTGTTTATCAGACAGGAAGAGATCCCTCTCCCACAGCCCCAGGAAGAGATTAGCATAGGATGGCACAAAGGCCGCAGCCATGGCAGTCCCCTGGAGCTGTAGGTAGAAGGATCCCTTAAACACAAAAAAGTTATGTGTGAGAGTGAACTCTAAGAGCTCCAGGATGAGGTCCCTGAGTCCCACTGGAATAGTGGAGGTGGTCAAATAAAATCGTACGGCATGTAGGCCATCGATATGCTTTATGTTGGCATATAGGGACTCAACATCAACAGAAGCAAGAAGAGAATCACTCTCCAAACAGAGTCCATCGACCTTCCGCAAGAGATCTCCAGTATCCTTAAGGAAGGAGGGCAAACTGGATACCAGCGGCTGAAGATGATGGTCATTCCATTTATTGATGTTCTCAAGGAAATTCCCTCGACCAGATATAATGGGTCTACCCGGTGGTGATCTAATGTCCTTATGTATTTTGGGCAAGAGGTACAATGTGGCTATGGTGGGCTCTTTTACAGTAAGTGCCGAAGCCAGCTGTTTGGTGACAATGCCGTTAATCATGGCCCTATTGATGATCAAATCTGATTTAGCAGTAAAAGCCGAGAGAGGATTATAAGTAAGTTTTTTATAGCATACCGAATTGTTTAGTTGACGGAATGCCTCTCTCTCATACATTGCTACAGGCCAGATTACCACATTGCCACCTTTATCAGCCGGCTTCAGCACCACATCTGGGAGATTTTTAAGGTACCTAAGCCTCACCCTTTCATTATTAGTCAGATTGTCCACTCTGCCATATTTAGAGATCTTCTTGAACTCATCAGTCACCACACGCACAAAAAGATCTATGCTGGGACATGATGTGAATGGGGGAAATTTCAGTGATCTTGGACGAATGGACGGGGGAATCTTACCTCCCTCACCACCATGTTCAGCCGCTAGCATCTCCAGAGTTCTTATTGCCTCCTGCTCCTCTTCTGTAGGGAAAAGATGTTGGAGATCATCATTAAAGAAATATCTTTTGACAAGCAATGATCTAGCAAACAGGTTAAGATCCTTTACAGCAGTAAAGGTATCGAAACCGGAAGTGGGTGAAAAAGTAAGGCCTCTTTCCAATAAAGACAAATCCACCCTTGTGAGATCATAATGGCTTAGATTAATCACCTTATTATCCTTCTGATGCAATTCAGATTGATTCATTAGGTGTCTTTTATAAGGGTGGAAAGAATGGTCCCGTAGCCTGCGGGACCCACCAATACCATCGGAAGAGGCCGAGGCTTGTGATCCATCTGATTGCCCACCTATGGAGGTAACTGAAGTACTGGAAGATGTGCGCTGTAGATTAGAACTGTTACTATTTCTCCATAGGTAGACTTTTTTCATTTGATAGTCTTTAAGGTCCCTATTGAATTTGGTCAATTGATTATGCTGGATTTTTTTGACCACCGTATCCATGGACTTATCCAAGTCGGTTTCAAACAATTGGATTTTATCGGGAGAACAGCCCTTGTGTATCTCTTCTTGAATTAAATCAATGGATTTATCCAGCATCTCAATATTAACAGAATTGAAATTAACCAAAAGTTGTAAAAAGGTTAGGGAACACAAATTGGATGCTTCCTCCCATTTGGCAATGAATATATCATCCTCAATAGGAAAAGTGGGGATGACTTTAACTCTCAAGCCTTTGGGAATCATTTTGTTGGATATATATTTCTCCAGGAATAACCTGTTCCACCACAGTCTAGATCGTTTAAGGAGTAGTGTTTTCACATGTTGCAATTTAACATCCTAACTTGAATCAACCGTCTGTGGATCACTGCTCCCCCCAGAACCAAACACCTGGTCCACTTGATCGAGCCAGACTTTATCTCTTGCTCGATAGTCCATCCTGTCCACAACCAGAATACCTGTGCATAACACAGTAAGAATATAATAGAATGAATAGGTGATAGACATATTAATGTGGAGGCCAAAAAAATCAACGATTATAGTGGCCATAAAGGGATGATCAATAATATATATTGTATATCATGATCCACATAATAAAGCAGGACAATGTAGGAAAACTGCACATTTACTAGAACTACCCAAAGAGAACCAGCAGTCAAGGAATCCATAAAATGCAATATTTTATTGAATAGTATTTAAAAATTATGGACATACAGTGCATGGATAGGGAGGAACAGCAAATGTAAAAACACAATGGTCATAGGACCAGTCACACTGCAGGCACAGCACCAGGAAAACAGCAATGTGCAAAAAATGATTGCAAAGTATTAATGATAAGTCAGGGACACATAGAAAATAATGTGGCAAGGAGTATTGTAAAGCATCACCATGTAGCAAGTGCTACTGCCCTTATATAAGCTGGAGAAGTTCCCTGACAGTTAGGCACACATCATAACTCAACCAATGTTCAAATAGCATCACAAATAGAATAGCTGATGGCTACATTAATGTACCTGGAAGCAGTGGTGGCAGTGGGGCCGGTCCAGTCCCCGACGCGTGTTTTTGAGCCAAAGGACTCCTTCCTCAGGGGGCATGGAAAAGGGCACGACCACCAGGTTTATATAGCGCGCCCGCCGGAGGCTGTCTGTGCGCACGGACTGCCCGTCATGCACCAGCCGGATCCATGCTGCGGCGACACCGGAAACACGCGGGCCCACGTGATCCAGCACACCAATGCCATGCTTTTTGTCCATATGCCACTTTTCCGTGTGCTGATTAACATCTAGCACACGGACGGTATATCTTGTCTATGTACACACAATGATTATTGTCTGGAGCACCATGTTTTGTTTGCCCTCACCCCTGCCCTTTTTAGATATGGCGGCTTTTGACTTGACGCCGTCTGTGCGCATGCGCAGTGTCCGTCGGGCAGCCATCTGTGTTCCTTGCTTGGTGTGCTGGATCACGTGGGCCCGTGTGTTTCCGGTGTCGCCGCAGCATGGATCCGGCTGGTGCATGACGGGCAGTCCGTGCACACAGACGGCCTCCGGCGGGCGCGCTATATAAACCTGGTGGTCGCGCCCTTTTCCACGCCCCCTGAGGAAGGAGTCCTTTGGCTCCGAAACGCGCGTCAGGGACTGGACCGGCCCCACTGCCACCACTGCTTCCAGGTACATTAATGTAGCCATCAGCTATTCTATTTGTGATGCTATTTGAGCATCGGTTGAGTTATGATGTGTGTGCCTAACTGTCAGGGAACTTCTCCAGCTTATATAAGGGCAGTAGCACTTGCTACATGGTGATGCTTTACAATACTCCTTGCCACATTATTTTCTATGTGTCCCTGACTTATCATTAATACTTTGCAATCATTTTTTGCACATTGCTGTTTTCCTGGTGCTGTGCCTGCAGTGTGGCTTGTCCTATGACCACTGTGTTTTTACATTTGCTGTTCCTCCCTATCCATGCACTGTATGTCCATAATTTTTAAATACTATTCAATAAAATATTGCATTTTATGGATTCCTTGACTGCTGGTTCTCTTTGGGTAGTTTCTAGTAAATGTGCAGTTTTCCTACATTGTCCTGCTTTATTATGTGGATCATGATATACAATATATATTATTGATCATCCCTTTATGGCCACTATAATCGTTGATTTTTTTGGCCTCCACATTAATATGTCTATCACCTATTCATTCTATTGTTTTCTCGTGACATATTGTACTTCATGTTAGTGGTAAAGTTTAATTCAAATAACTTGCGTTTATTTGTGAAAAAAACAGAAATTTGGTGAAAATTTTGAAAATTTCGCAATTTTCCAACTTTGAATTTTTATGCCCTTAAATCACAGAGATACGGCACACAAAAAACTTGATAAGTAACATTTCCCACATGTTTACTTTACATCAGCACAATTTTGGAACCAAAATTTTTTTTTGTTAGGAAGTTATAAGGGTTAAAAATTGACCAGCGATTTCTCATTTTTGCAACACCATTTTATTTTTACGGACCACATCACATTTGAAGCCACTTTGAGGGGTCTATATGATAGAAAATACCCAAAAGTGACACCATTCTAAAAACTGCACCCCTTAAGGTGCTCAAAACCACATTCAAGAAGTTTATTAACCCTTTAGGTGCGTCACAGGAATTTTTTGAATATTTAAAAAAAAAAATGAACATTTAACTTTTTTTCACAAAAAAAATACTTCAGGTTCAATTTTTTTTATTTTACCAAGGATAACAGGAGAAATTGGACTGCAAAAGTTATTGTGCAATTTGTCCTGAGTACGCTGATACCTGATATGTGGGGGGGAACCACTGTTTCGGCGCATGGCAGACCTCAGCAGGGAAGGAGTGCCGTTTGACTTTTTCAATGCAAAATTAGCTGGAATTCAGATCGGACGCCATGTCGCGTTTGGAGAGCCCCTGATATACCTAAACAGTGGAAACCCCCCCAAGTGACCCCATTTTGGAAACTAGACCCCCCAAGGAACTTATCTAGATATGTGGTGAGAACTTTGAACCCACAAGGGCTTCACAGAAGTTTAAAACGTACAGCGGTACAATTAAAAAATCACATTTTTTCCATAAAAATGATCTTTTCACCCCAAATTTTTATTTTTCCAAGGGTAACAGAACCCTAAAAGTTATTGTGCAATTTGTCCTGAGTACGCTGATACCCCATATGTGGGTGTAAATTACTATTTGGGCGCATGGCAGAGCTCGGAAGGGAAGCAGCGCCATTTGACATTTTTGGCTGGTTTGAGATCAGACACCATGTCGCGATTGGAGAGCCCCTGATGTACCTAAACAATGGAAACCCCCCACAAATGACACCATTTTGGAAACTAGACCCCCCAAGGAACTTATCTAGATGTGTGGTGAGAACTTTGAACCCCCAAGGGCTTCACAGAAGTTTATAACATACAGCCGTACAATTAAAAAATCATATTTTTTCCACAAAAATGATCTTTTCACCCTCAATTCTTATTTTTCCAAGGGTAACAGGACCCTAAAAGATATTGTGCAATTTGTTCTGAGTGCGCTGATAGCCCACATGTGGGGGTAAACCACTATTTGGGCGCATGGAAGAGCTCGGAAGGGAAGCAGCGCCATTTGACGTTTTTGGCTGGAATTGAGATCGGACACCATGTCGCGTTTGGAAAGCCCCTGATGTACCAAAACAGTAGAAACCCCCCACAAATGACACCATTTTGGAAACTACACCCCCCAAGGAACTTATCTAGATGTGTGGTGAGCACTTTGAACCCCCCAGTGCTTCACAGAAGTTTATAACGCCGGGCGTGAAAATAAAAAAATTGTATTTTTTCCTCAAACATGATCTTTTAGTCACCAATTTTCTCATTTTCCCAAGGGTACAAGGAGAAATTGGACCCCAAAAGTTGTTGTCCAATTTGTCCTGAGTACGCTGATACCTCACATGTGGGATAAAACTACTGTATGGGCACACGTCGGGGCTCGGAAGGGAAGTAGTGACGTTTTTTTGGAATGCAGACTTTGATGGAATGGTCTGTGAGGGTGTCATGTTGCTTTTGGAGAGCCCCTGATGTACCTAAACAGTGGAAACCCCCCACAAGTGACCCCATTTTGGAAACTAGACCCCCTAAGAAACTTATCTAGATGTGTGGTGAGCACTTTGAACCCCCCAGTGCTTCACAGAAGTTTATAACGACCGGGCGTGAAAATAAAAATATCGTATTTTTTCAACAAACATCATCTTTTAGTCCCCATTTTTTTATTTTCCCAAGGGTAACAGGAGAAATTGGACCCCAAAAGTTGTTGTCCAATTTGTCCTGAGTACCCTGATACCCCATATGTGGGAGAAAACTACTGTATGGGCTCACGTCGGGGCTCGGAAGGGAAGTAGTGACATTTTGGAATGCAGACTTTGATGGAATGGTCTGCGGGTGTCATGTTGCCTTTGGAGAGCCCCTAATGTACCTAAACAGTGAAAACCCCCCACAAATGACCCCATTTTGGAAACTAGACCCCCTAAGGAACTTATCTAGATGTGTGGTGAGCACTTTGAACCCCCAAGGGCTTCACAGAAGTTTATAACGCCCGGGCGTGAAAATAAAAAAATCGTATTTTTTCCACAAACATGATCTTTTAGTCACCAATTTTTTTATTTTCCCAAGGGTAACAGGAGAAATTGGACCCCAAAAGTTGTTGTCCAATTTGTCCTGAGTACGCTGATACCTCATATGTGGGAGAAAACTACTGTATGGGCACACGTCGGGGCTCGGAAGGGAAGTAGTGATGTTTTGGAATGCAGACTTTGATGGATTGGTCTGCGGGTGTCATGTGCGTTTGGAGAGCCCCTGATGTACCTAAACTATTGAAACTCCCCACAAGTGACCCCATTTTGGAAACTAGACCCCCCACGGAACTTATCTAGATGTGTGGTGAGTAGTGTTGAGCATTCCGATACCGCAAGTATCGGGTATCGGCCGATATCAGCGGTATCGGAATTCCGATACTTAATTCCGATACTTTTTTCATATCGGATTCCGGGATCGGAATCGGAATAGGAAGTTCCCATCATGCTATGAGCCTGCTTGCTTTGATTAAGCCAATGGGAATCCTCCGAAGTGTGGGCACATCCTGTTAGGCATGTAGGCATGTTAACTATTGGCATGGCTGTGATTGGCTGCCGAAATGATGTCATGATGCACTATAAAAGCCACCGCAGCCGCCATTTCTGGTCACTCTGCTGTGAATTCAGTTAGGGACAGGCTGCTGTAGAAGACTGTGAGGGACAGTTAGAAATAGCGATTCTAAAAACAATATTGTGCTTTATCCAGGCTACATAAACCACCACTGTAGCTTGCTTTTCCCTAGCAGCGCTGTTTTCACAGCTGTCTGCAAGGGCTGTGTGAGTGCAGCTCACGCTGTGGAGTGGGTCCTGCAGCCACGTCAGGCTGTAGGCCACCCAGTGTGATCACTGCTGCCTCATACATCTTTTATTTTTTGAGCTGCATTTTTTAAATAATTTCAATCTAGTGTGCTTCCATCCGTATCCATATACGTTGGTTGCAAACACTAGTAGTAGACAGCGGAGCCTTTCTGCAGCCTTTCAGTGCTAGTGTCCACTTTGCTGCACTGTTCACGGCTGTCTGAGAGGTCTCTGACTGTGTGTGAGTGCAGCTCATGCTGAGTAGTGTGTCCTGCAGCTACGTCTGGCTGTAGGACGCTCAGCGTGCGTCACTGCCTCACACATATTTTTATTTGAGTGCAGCTCATTTTTTCTTCTATTAGTGTGCATCCATCCGTCTCCATCTACGGTGGTTGCAAACACTATATAGGAGTACACAGCGGAGCCTTTCTGCAGCCTGTCAGTGCCAGTGCCCACTTAGCTGCACTGTTGACGGCTGTCTGAGAGGTCTCTGACTGTGTGTGAGTGCAGCTCACGCTGAGTAGAGTGTCCTGCAGCTACGTCTGGTTGTAGGACGCTCAACGTGCGTCACTGCCTCACACATATTTGTCTCTGAGTGCAGCTCATTTTTTCTTCTCCTATTAGTGTGCATCCATCCGTATCCATCAACATTGGTTGGTTGCAAACACTATATAGGAGTAGATAGAGGAGCCTTTTTTTCTGGCTTGTGCCCTGCCGGCGCAGCCAGATTAGTATTACCCAATTTTTTTGGAGCCTCATCTTTTGCATTGTAGGTTACCTGCCTGCATTGTAATAGCTCCAAAAAGTTGGTGATACTATCAGTTTCAATTCTTTGTTCTCATACTTTGAGTTTGTTTCAAACAAAGAAACCACATAAAAAGTTCACCAAACACTACATTTTGAACTTGTGTAGGCCACATCAGCTCCTATTAAAGTCTAGTCCACACACACACACTTCATAAAATTAGTGTTTCTTGTACCTGTAACCAGCTGTTCAGGAATAAGCACACTAAGGCCCCCCTTTGTCCTTTTTTGCCTATCTTAAGCAGTCTTGCAAGATGAAGAAGGCAGGGAGTAAGGCGCGGGGGCGTGGGCGTGGGCGTGGAGTTTCAGCAGGGAGAGGACGTGGGGATTCTGCAGGGAGAGGACGTGGGGATTCTACAGGTAGAGGACGTGGGGATTCTGGGCCTGCTGCGGGCACCAGTGGATCAGCATCCCCCAGTTTTAGCAGGCAACAGTCCTTTATGCGCAGCTTTGTAGGACCTCAACGTACCCCACTGCTGCGGGAGGAACAAATTGAAGCCGTTGTCGGATGGATGGCAGCTAACGCATCGACTTCAATTACTTCCGCATCCTCTCAGGGTCAGAGCACCGAAGAGCAACCATCTGTCTCTTCACCACCTGCCAAAGTGCCCAGGCAGTCAGAGAGACATGGACAGGAGCCATCACAATCTCTACTTCTGTTCTCGGAATCTGTTGGCTTGGAAAGTGGGGGCCAGCCAAGCAGCATTCCTGAATGTGAAGAAGAGGGAGTATGCAGTGATGCGCAACTTCTTTGTCCCTCTGAATCTGAAGAGGCGAGTGGGCCAGTGCCTATGGTCAGCACACCTCAGTACGCATCAGATGATGACGAGACTCAGTTGCCACTTTCTGGTGCGTACGGTGCTGGCGAGACAACCCCGGAGAAGCAGCTGTTTGAAGAGGGGAGGGAAGATGATGAGGTCCTTGACCCATCATGGCGTGAGCAACAGGAAGGTGGTGGGAGCAGCTCGGAGGAAGAGATTCCCCTACCGGCCAAAACAGGAGGCAGAGGGAGGGGGAAGACTTGGTTGCCTGTACCCTCCACTTCGGCACCCGTTAGGAGCATTCCTCCTTCCAAAGGCAAACCGGGCGCTCACAAGAGTTGCAGTGCGTGGTCCTTTTTTGACACAGTTGCAGATGACATTTGCTTTGTCAAATGCAAGCTGTGTCATCAGAGAGTCAAAAGAGGGAGAAATGTCAGCAACCTCAATACCACAAATATGTGGAAACATGTGCGCACCAAGCACGAGTTGGAGTTGCATAGACACCCTCAAGACGTAGGCCAACGTACAGCACCACCTACCACCTCTTCAGTTCGTGTTGGGCCCTCTTCCTCCAGCTCACACACTGCTGGTTCGGCTTCCTCACAGGATCGCCAAGGAAGAACCTCTGCCACTGTTGTCCGGAGACCCTGTCAGATTCCACCCATAACAGCACGTTCCCATCCATCACAGCCATCGGTAGCACAGGCATGGGATAAAAGGCGCCCTTACTCGGCAAACCATCCCCGAGCACAGTCTCTGAATGCTGGCATTGCCAAACTTCTGGCAGTTGAAATGCTGTCATTCAGGCTGGTGGACACTGACACCTTCCGGGACTTAATGGCATTGGCAGTCCCCCAATACAACGTGCCCAGCCGCTTTTATTTCAGCAGGCGAGCCGTCCCTGCCCTGCAGAAACATGTTGAGGGCAAAATAAAACATGCGCTACTAAACGCCGTTAGTAGCAAGGTCCACCTGACCACCGATGCGTGGACCAGTAACCATGGACAGGGACGATACCTTTCCCTCACTGCCCACTGGGTCAATGTTGTGGAGCCGGGTACGGATCTGGAGAGTGGCGCTGTACGTGTTCTTCCAACGCCACGGATTGCAGGACTCCAGTCTGTACACATAGACTCCTCCTCCTACTCAAGTTCCTCAGAAACAGCAGAGCAGGAGCCTGTTACGACCGATATGAGCACAGCCGTGGCCAAACGTCAACAGGCTGTACTCAAATTAATTTCTTTGGGGAATCGAAGCCACACAGCGCAGGAGCTCTGGAATGCTATCAAGCTGGAGAGCGATGTGTGGTTTGGGCCAGCGAATCTCCAGCCGGGCTTGGTAGTGTGTGACAATGGCCGAAATCTGGTGGCAGCTCTTGGCCTAGGCAACCTCACACACATCCCATGTCTGGCACATGTTCTTAACTTGGTCGTGCAGAGCTTTCTGAGGGACTATCCGGATCTTGATGCACTGTTGCACAAGGTCCGCATAGAGTGCGCTCACTTGCGACGTTCCAGCACGGCAAGATCGCGCCTCGCTGCTCTGCAGCGACGATTTGGCCTTCCAGAACATCGCATCATATGTGACCTACCCACCCGGTGGAATTCAACGTTACATATGTTGGAGCGGTTGTGTGAGCAGCAGGCAGCAGTCATGGAGTACCAGCTGCATCAGGCGCAAACAAGTCGCACTGTGCGCCGTTCACACTTCAGCACCATTGAGTGGGCCTCTATGAAGGACATCTGCCTCGTTTTGCGTGCCTTAGATGAATCCACGCGGATGGCGAGTGCAGATGATGCACTAGTCAGCATGACTGTCCCCCTTATCTGCCTGCTTCAACAAACACTGCAAGCACTAAGGGATGAGGTTTCAGAAGAGGTGGAGGATGAGGAGTCCCAAATGCCATCTGCTTCTGGACAGTCTGCGCTACGTGTTTCCTCACAAAGGCCTAGGCAGGGGACACTTTGTGAGGAGGATGAGGAGGAGTTGATGGAGGAGGAAGACATCTCTCCAGAGGAGGGAGGTACACAAACCTCTACTCAGTATGTACAGCGAGGGTGGGGTGATGCAGAGCAGGTCGAGGTCACGCCTCAAACAGGGGACAGCGGTTCTTTGGCAGTTGGGAGTCTGCAGCACATGGTTGATTTCATGCTGCAGTGCCTGAGAAACGACCGCCGCATCGCCCACATTCTCGTCTCGGCTGATTATTGGGTGTACACCCTCCTAGATCCTCGCTACCGGGACAGCGTACAAAGGCTCATACCAACGTTGAACCGGGAGCGTAAAATGCGGGAGTACGAAGAGTCACTGGTGCAGTCCATAATGTTTTCCATTCCACCCGACAGCATTGTTGCAAGTGCTTTACAAAGCAGCTCTGTGCGTCGAGGCAGTGGAGGAAACTCTGCACAAAGAGGGAGCAGAGGCAGTGCCGCAGCACAAGGCAAGACCACTATGGCCCAAATGTGGCAAAGTTTTGTGTGTCCACCACAATTGTCTACACCATCAGCGACGCCTCGAGTCAGCAGGAGGCAACGCTTCCGTCAGATGGTGTCAGACTACATGTCTTGCCCTGTCGCTGTACTCCCAGATGGCTCTTCCCCCTTCAAGTTTTGGGTCTCTAAGCTGGATACATGGCCAGAGCTTAGCCAGTATGCATTGGAGGTGCTGGCTTGCCCTGCTGCCAGTGTATTATCGGAACGTGTCTTTAGTGCCGCAGGTGGTGTACTAACAGACCGTCGCACGCGACTATCTTCCGATAATGTTGACCGGCTGACTTTTCTGAAAATGAACAAGGCCTGGATCTCCAAAGACTTTGCCATTCCTCTTACAGACTAAATTAGTGGTTGGCAACTGTATCCAGGTCTGCTGGTGTGTTCATTTTTCTACCACCTGAACTATAATCCCTGTGCTTCAACACAGCCAGTTGTCGCTCAGATGTGTCGTCTGCACAGAGAAACACACTAGCTCCTGTGTTACTGGGGTTCAGTAATGCCAGCTGATCCCCTGCTGTGTGGACGGCAGAGTCACCAGCTCCATCAACATTCAAACCACTACTGATTTTTAACCGTGCCCAACTTAGGTCTCTGGCTCCACTGTCTCTACTATTTCCCCTGACCTCCAACCCCGCCATCTACATCTCTGAAGTGGCGTCAGCACAATCTACACTTGTTCCTGTGTTCCTGTGGCTCAGTCCCATCAGTTTATCCCCTGATGTGTGTCCGGCAAGGTCTCCTGCTCTGTCCACATTCCCATAACCAGTAGTGGGAATGAGGACAGAGCTGGCGAACTTGCCGGACAAACATCAGGGGATCAACTGATGGGACTGAGCACCAGTAACACAGGAACAAGTGTAGATTGTGCTGACGCCACTTCAGAGATGTAGCTGGCGGGGTTGGAGGCCAGGGTAAATAGTAGAGACAGTGGAGCCAGAGGCCTAAGTGGAGCATGGTTAGAATCAGTAGTAGTCCACAACCTCCATAAAAACCGCTGCCCATTGGCCTCTGCATGCGGCATGCGTAATCCTGGGCACCAACAGCGTCAGTTGGTGTTCAGAAGTGTCGTCTCCACAGAGCCAAACACATTCGTTCAAGTGTTAGTGGGGTTCAGCACTGCCAGCTGTTCCCCTGCTGTGGAGATGGCAAGTCTCCTGCTGCCTTCACCTGCCCAAATCCAGTAGGCCCCAGCCTGCTCCTCGCCTAATCCTGGGCTCCAACAGCGTCAGTTGGTGTTCAGAAGTGTCGTCTCCACAGAGCCAAACACATTCGTTCAAGTGTTAGTGGGGTTCAGCACTGCCAGCTGTTCCCCTGCTGTGGAGATGGCAAGTCTCCTGCTGCATTCACCTGCCAAAATCCAGTAGGCCCCAGCCTGCTCCTCGCCTAATCCTGGGCTCCAACAGCGTCAGTTGGTGTTCAGAAGTGTCGTCTCCACAGAGCCAAACACATTCGTTCAAGTGTTAGTGGGGTTCAGCACTGCCAGCTGTTCCCCTGCTGTGGAGATGGCAAGTCTCCTGCTGCCTTCACCTGCCAAAATCCAGTAGGCCCCAGCCTGCTCCTCGCCTAATCCTGGGCTCCAACAGCGTCAGTTGGTGTTCAGAAGTGTCGTCTCCACAGAACCAAACACATTCGTTCAAGTGTTAGTGGGGTTCAGCACTGCCAGCTGTTCCCCTGCTGTGGAGATGGCAAGTCTCCTGCTGCCTTCACCTGCCAAAATCCAGTAGGCCCCAGCCTGCTCCTCGCCTAATCCTGGGCTCCAACAGCGTCAGTTGGTGTTCAGAAGTGTCGTCTCCACAGAGCCAAACACATTCGTTCAAGTGTTAGTGGGGTTCAGCACTGCCAGCTGTTCCCCTGCTGTGGAGATGGCAGTCTCTCCTGCTGTCTCCGCATTACAAAGACAGTAGGCCTCTGCCTACACCCTCCTATTTCCTGGGCTTCAACACAGCCAGTTGTAGTTCGGAAGTGCCGTCCACACGGAAAGAGATACTTGCTCCCGTGTCTCAGTGGGGTTCAGTAACGTCAGCTGATCCCCTGCTGTGTGGATGGCAGTCTCTCCTGCTGTAAACTCATTCAAAATACAGTAGGCCTCTGCCTACACCCTCCTATTTCCTGGGCTTCAACACAGCCAGTTGTAGTTCGGAAGTGCCGTCCACACGGAAAGAGACACTTGCTCCCGTGTCTCAGTGGGGTTCAGTAACGTCAGCTGATCCCCTGCTGTGTGGATGGCAGTCTCTCCTGCTGTAAACTCATTCAAAATACAGTAGGCCTCTGCCTACACCCTCCTATTTCCTGGGCTTCAACACAGCCAGTTGTAGTTCGGAAGTGCCGTCCACACGGAAAGAGACACTTGCTCCCGTGTCTCAGTGGGGTTCAGTAACGTCAGCTGATCCCCTGCTGTGTGGATGGCAGTCTCTCCTGCTGTAAACTCATTCAAAATACAGTAGGCCTCTGCCTACACCCTCCTATTTCCTGGGCTTCAACACAGCCAGTTGTAGTTCGGAAGTGCCGTCCACACGGAAAGAGACACTTGCTCCCGTGTCTCAGTGGGGTTCAGTAACGTCAGCTGATCCCCTGCTGTGTGGATGGCAGTCTCTCCTGCTGTCACCTCATTCAAAATTCAGTAGGCCTCTGCCTACACCCTCCTATTTCCTGGGCTTCAACACAGCCAGTTGTAGTTCGGAAGTGCCGTCCACACGGAAAGAGATACTTGCTCCCGTGTCTCAGTGGGGTTCAGTAACGTCAGCTGATCCCCTGCTGTGTGGATGGCAGTCTCTCCTGCTGTCACCTCATTCAAAATTCAGTAGGCCTCTGCCTACACCCTCCTATTTCCTGGGCTTCAACACAGCCAGTTGTAGTTCGGAAGTGCCGTCCACACGGAAAGAGACACTTGCTCCCGTGTCTCAGTGGGGTTCAGTAACGTCAGCTGATCCCCTGCTGTGTGGATGGCAGTCTCTCCTGCTGTCACCTCATTCAAAATTCAGTAGGCCTCTGCCTACACCCTCCTATTTCCTGGGCTTCAACACAGCCAGTTGTAGTTCGGAAGTGCCGTCCACACGGAAAGAGATACTTGCTCCCGTGTCTCAGTGGGGTTCAGTAACGTCAGCTGATCCCCTGCTGTGTGGATGGCAGTCTCTCCTGCTGTAAACTCATTCAAAATACAGTAGGCCTCTGCCTACACCCTCCTATTTCCTGGGCTTCAACACAGCCAGTTGTAGTTCGGAAGTGCCGTCCACACGGAAAGAGATACTTGCTCCCGTGTCTCAGTGGGGTTCAGTAACGTCAGCTGATCCCCTGCTGTGTGGATGGCAGTCTCTCCTGCTGTCACCTCATTCAAAATTCAGTAGGCCTCTGCCTACACCCTCCTATTTCCTGGGCTTCAACACAGCCAGTTGTAGTTCGGAAGTGCCGTCCACACGGAAAGAGATACTTGCTCCCGTGTCTCAGTGGGGTTCAGTAACGTCAGCTGATCCCCTGCTGTGTGGATGGCAGTCTCTCCTGCTGTAAACTCATTCAAAATACAGTAGGCCTCTGCCTACACCCTCCTATTTCCTGGGCTTCAACACAGCCAGTTGTAGTTCGGAAGTGCCGTCCACACGGAAAGAGACACTTGCTCCCGTGTCTCAGTGGGGTTCAGTAACGTCAGCTGATCCCCTGCTGTGTGGATGGCAGTCTCTCCTGCTGTAAACTCATTCAAAATACAGTAGGCCTCTGCCTACACCCTCCTATTTCCTGGGCTTCAACACAGCCAGTTGTAGTTCGGAAGTGCCGTCCACACGGAAAGAGATACTTGCTCCCGTGTCTCAGTGGGGTTCAGTAACGTCAGCTGATCCCCTGCTGTGTGGATGGCAGTCTCTCCTGCTGTCACCTCATTCAAAATTCAGTAGGCCTCTGCCTACACCCTCCTATTTCCTGGGCTTCAACACAGCCAGTTGTAGTTCGGAAGTGCCGTCCACACGGAAAGAGATACTTGCTCCCGTGTCTCAGTGGGGTTCAGTAACGTCAGCTGATCCCCTGCTGTGTGGATGGCAGTCTCTCCTGCTGTCACCTCATTCAAAATTCAGTAGGCCTCTGCCTACACCCTCCTATTTCCTGGGCTTCAACACAGCCAGTTGTAGTTCGGAAGTGCCGTCCACACGGAAAGAGACACTTGCTCCCGTGTCTCAGTGGGGTTCAGTAACGTCAGCTGATCCCCTGCTGTGTGGATGGCAGTCTCTCCTGCTGTCACCTCATTCAAAATTCAGTAGGCCTCTGCCTACACCCTCCTATTTCCTGGGCTTCAACACAGCCAGTTGTAGTTCGGAAGTGCCGTCCACACGGAAAGAGATACTTGCTCCCGTGTCTCAGTGGGGTTCAGTAACGTCAGCTGATCCCCTGCTGTGTGGATGGCAGTCTCTCCTGCTGTCACCTCATTCAAAATTCAGTAGGCCTCTGCCTACACCCTCCTATTTCCTGGGCTTCAACACAGCCAGTTGTAGTTCGGAAGTGCCGTCCACACGGAAAGAGACACTTGCTCCCGTGTCTCAGTGGGGTTCAGTAACGTCAGCTGATCCCCTGCTGTGTGGATGGCAGTCTCTCCTGCTGTCACCTCATTCAAAATTCAGTAGGCCTCTGCCTACACCCTCCTATTTCCTGGGCTTCAACACAGCCAGTTGTAGTTCGGAAGTGCCGTCCACACGGAAAGAGATACTTGCTCCCGTGTCTCAGTGGGGTTCAGTAACGTCAGCTGATCCCCTGCTGTGTGGATGGCAGTCTCTCCTGCTGTAAACTCATTCAAAATACAGTAGGCCTCTGCCTACACCCTCCTATTTCCTGGGCTTCAACACAGCCAGTTGTAGTTCGGAAGTGCCGTCCACACGGAAAGAGATACTTGCTCCCGTGTCTCAGTGGGGTTCAGTAACGTCAGCTGATCCCCTGCTTTGTGGATGGCAGTCTCTCCTGCTGTAAACTCATTCAAAATACAGTAGGCCTCTGCCTACACCCTCCTATTTCCTGGGCTTCAACACAGCCAGTTGTAGTTCGGAAGTGCCGTCCACACGGAAAGAGATACTTGCTCCCGTGTCTCAGTGGGGTTCAGTAATGTCAGCTGATCCCCTGCTGTGTGGATGGCAAAGTCTCCTGCTGCCTACACAGTCGTACCACTACTGATTTTTAACCGTGCTCCAATTAGGCCTGTGGCTCCACTGTCTCTCGTATTTCCCCTGTCCTCCAACCCTGCCAGTTACAGCTCCGAAGTGGCGTCTGCACAATCCACACTTGTTCCTGTGTTACAGGTGTTCAGTCCGATCAGTTAATCCCCTGATGTGTGTCCGGCAATGTCGCCTGCTCTGTCCACATTCCCATTATCGGAATGTGGACAGAGCAGGCGACATTGCCGGACACACATCAGGGGATTAACTGACCGGACTGAACACCTGTAACACAGGAACAAGTGTGGATTGTGCAGACGCCACTTCGGAGCTGTAACTGGCGGGGTTGGAGGACAGGGGAAATACGAAAATCAGTGAATCCACAGGCCTAAGTGGAGCTTGGTTCAAATTAGTAGTCTACAACCGATCTTAAAATTTCTTCAATGCAGCCTAAGCCTGCTCCGTGCTTGTCCCTGGGCTTCAACACAGCCAGTTGTTGCTCGGAAGTGCCGTCTTCACAGAGTAAAACACTAGCTCCTGTGTTTGTGGGGTTCAGTAACGTCAGCTGTTCCCCTGCTGTTTTGATGGCAATCTGTCCTGCTGCCTCCCAATTGACAGCACATCAGGCCTCAGCCTGCTAAGTGCTTGTCCTGGGCTCCAACATCGCCAGTTGCTGCTCATAACTGACTTTGGCACGGGTACTCCCTCCTGCCCAGCTTGGTTCCAGCCCTGCCTGCTGTTTCCGGGAAGTGTCAATGTCAGTTTGCCACCCCAAGTTGCCATGTCGTGTTGCGGTTGGGTTAGCCGAGGCTAGGGTGCCAGCAGTTTAGGTGCTTCCTATGTGGACTGCGGGTTCTGGTAAGAAAGGTTTGTTCCATAGTGCCAGTAGGACAAGCACCCCCTGTAGGACTGTGTGATTCGGTAACTGCGGCCAGCTTGCGGCATGCCAACTTTGCTTTTCAGGGGTAACTTCTGATACCCCTCCGGGTTCCAGCACCGTCAGCTGGTTCTCATCAGAGCCTTTGGCCTAGGTGCCTCCATCTCGGTATCCGAGTTCCAGCAACGTCTGCTGGTCCTTGGTAGTGCTTTGTAGCACAGGTACCTCCTGCTTAGTAACCGGGTTCCAGCACCGTCAGCTGGTCCTCGGTTGTGCCATTGGCTCTTATTCCTTCTGCTGCCCCTCCGGGTGCCAGCACTGTCAGCTGGTCCTCGCTATTTCCATTTGCTCTTGCAGCTTATGCTACCCCTCCGGGTTCCAGCACCGTCAGCTGGTTCTCGTCAGAGCGTTTGGCCTAGGTGCCTCCATCTCGGTATCCGAGTTCCGGCAACGTCTGCTGGTCCTTGGTAGTGCTTTGTAGCACAGGTACCTCCTGCTTAGTAACCGGGTTCCAGCACCGTCAGCTGGTCCTCGGTTGTGCCATTGGCTCTTATTCCTTCTGCTGCCCCTCCGGGTGCCAGCACTGTCAGCTGGTCCTCGCTATTTCCATTTGCTCTTGCAGCTTATGCTACCCCTCCGGGTTCCAGCACCGTCAGCTGGTTCTCGTCAGAGCGTTTGGCCTAGGTGCCTCCATCTCGGTATCCGAGTTCCGGCAACGTCTGCTGGTCCTTGGTAGTGCTTTGTAGCACAGGTACCTCCTGCTTAGTAACCGGGTTCCAGCACCGTCAGCTGGTCCTCGGTAGTGCCATTGGCTCTTGTTCCTTCTGCTGCCCCTCCGGGTGCCAGTACCGTCAGCTGGTTCAAGAGGACAAAGAACAGGAAGACAACCACCAAGATGCAGAACAACAAGAGAGAGAAGACAAAGAAGCATAAAAAAAACAAAGCAGAAGAACATTAAGCATAAGACTAATACTCTGAGCAAATGATATTATCTTATTTATAAGCAGAAGAAGACTAAGCAGTGTATGGGGGTGAGTCCGTTCCTCCTCGTGGTGCCCCTGGAAAAGGCCTGCTTCTGCAGGCCAAACTGAACGCGGACAAATCCTGTTGTAAATCTTTTGTGACAGGCAGAACGGAAGGTGTAAACTTCTAACTTTTCTAGATAACAACTACAGGAATGCCTGACACAAACAAGAATATGATGAAGAAGAATAGGAAGAAGATGAAGAAGCTGAATATGTAGAATAATAATTGTTGAATAAGAAGAATATGAAGAATGTAAGAAAAGGAAGAAGAAGAAGAAGAAGAAGAAGAAGAAGAAGAAGAAGAAGAAGAAGAAGAAGAAGAAGAATGTAAAAAAAGGAAGTAGAAGAAGAAGAAGAAGAATGTAAAAAAAGGAATAAGAAGAAGAATGTAAAAAAAGGAAGTAGAAGAAGAAGAAGAAGAATGTAAAAAAAGGAAGTAGAAGAAGAAGAAGAAGAATGTAAAAAAAGGAAGTAGAAGAAGAAGACATACATGTCTGGCAAAATATAAATGAGGCTAACATAGTCAATATCTTTGTAACTCCTAACATCTTTAAAAAAAAAAGTTTAATTCCTGCTATTCCATTTGATTGGGCTAAACCTCTATGGCTTTAATGTCTCCTCCACCTCCCACAATACATTCTACATTATTCTTAGTTGTTTTTCTTCATGTAGAATTAACCTACAAGGAAAGAAAGGTTTTTTTTTAATTCCGATATTTTGGCCCCATTGACTTGCATTGGTTCCCGGTATCGGAATCGGCGATACCGATACTTTTTTTTAAGATCGGCCGATCCATTCCGATCCGATATTTTCAAGTATCGGCTGGTATCGCTCAACTCTAGTGGTGAGCACTTTGAACCCCAAAGTGCTGCACAAAAGTTTATAACGCCTGGGCGTGATAATAAAAAAAATCATTTTTTTCCACAGAAATGATATTTTTGCCCCCAATTTTTTATTTTCCTAAGGGTAACAGGAGAAATTGGAGCCCAAAAGTTGTTTTGCAATTTGTCCTGAGTATGCTGATACCCTATATGTGGGGGTAAAGCACTGTTTGGGCGCATGGCAGAGCTTGGAAGGGAAGGAGCACCATTTGACTTTTTCAACGCAGAATTGGCTGGAATTGAGATCAGTTATTGCCAACACCTGTTAGGTGCCAAAGGTACATTACAGGTGCTGTTAATTACACAAATTAGAGAAGCATCACATGATTTTTCGAACAGTGCCAATACTTTTGTCCACCCTCTTTTTTATGTTTGGTGTGGAATTATATCCAATTTGGCTTTAGGACAATTCTTTTTGTGTTTTTTCATTTAAGACAAATTAAATGAAGATAATAATACCAAAGACTTTGTGTTTGCAATCATTTTCAGGAAGAAACTGAGTATTATCTGACAGAATTGCAGGGGTGTCAATACTTTTGGCCACAACTGTACGTGTAATACCTAAATTCGCCAGTTGGAGGCGGCGTATCCAGCTGCACGTTTTATTATTTAAATTCGCCCCACTGGAGGCGGTGTATCCAGGGTCACGCGTGTCATGGGTTTGCCTTGCGGTAGTCGCTGCGTCCAGACACACACGTGACCGTGACAATTTAGCCATCAAAAAGTAGACATCGCACATATCAATATTACAGGCTGGAAACACAAATATGAAGCACCCTTGTTGAGACACAGCATTGTATCTTAATTAATCAGTCGACTATTTTTAGAAATTCAGAAAAAATAGGCTGTTATCTATATGTTGACTTTTTAATAATAATAATAATTAATAATAATAATAAATAACTTTTGAATGTAAGCATTTCTTTCTAGCTGGTCAAGAATACAGACTTTTGCTTGTGTAAACCTGTAATATTGACTTGTAAGCTAACATTTGATATAACATATTGTGCTCTTATCCTTGATGACTAGTGATGTTTACTGATATGCTAATTATGCATTGGGAAGATAATTTGGTGACTTGGAAAACAGAGGAGGAAAAACTATGCAAATAGATTAAATAATCAAGTAATGCTACTTAATCTCATCTCAATTCTTACCCTTTATGTCAATACTGAATGAAGGACACTTGTTAAGTGTAACAATAGGTTACATGCCTCTATAAAGAGAGACTGATAGTGACAGCCAGAGATTCAGCCAAGATCTCCAAACATCCAGGGAACCCTACAGAACTGCTGCTCATACATCATGGCTCCATCTCAAGGAACACTGATCTATCATTCTACATGAAACAACCTAGGGGACCCCTACCCTGGTTGTAAGAATATATACCATGGATACTTTTGGAGAAAGCCAGGATTGGGACCCGCCAGTCGCCTGGCTCCATGGAGATGTTTGGAGAAGCCAGGGTGGAACCCTCCGGTCAACTGGCCTTGTACCTGAATGGACTGTCATCTTCCTACGCTTGTCGTTACCTCCTCTCTGTGGGATAGTCCACCCTGGGAGCTCTGAAGTAACAGCTGCCATTATCCGGAGAGTCAGCGGAGGGTTGAGACTCTGTAATAGCACGATCGCTTCCAGGTGTCCACCGGGAGGGAAAGAGGGAGTTAATGGCACGGACACCTGGCTTTAACCCCTTTAGGTGTGGCCGTAGGAACCTTTCCCTTTAAGAACCATTGGCCGGCAGGGTAATCTCAATTAGTGCATCACCAAGGGGATTGATGCGAGGGGGGGACTGGGCACTGTCTGTATTTAATTGTTGTTGTTAGATGGGCTCCACAGTCAGAGGCGCAATCCTTATACAGTTCTGCGCCTACCAGACTGTGGAGACCTGTGTGTCGTAACCAGTGCCATCCCCCCTCCCTCCAATCCCGTAATGAAACACAGATAATCCTAGGTGGGTTGAACAGGTCGGTCACAGTTTATTAATTACATAATCAGAGAAAGGCAATTACACTTTGTAACGGGCGGCTCTCGCCGAGATCCTGTCTGCATTCGACAGGCAAGTTGGCCCAACGAGTGGTTACGAACCTTTGCCCTCCTCTGCTTCTACCGCCACGGAGGATCCTGTGTATAGCCTACACGGGACTCCGACCCCCACCCATCAGTGTTAGGGCCTGTTCAACCCCCTCCTGTAAACCAGTCAGAAAAATATCGAGGCCAATGTCTGTCAGGTGAACTCCGTCCGGTCTTAATAGTTTCGTGTTATCCTGTTGCAGGTGGTGGTGACGAATTACGATACCGTCTTTTCCTCTCACAAATTTTCCCATCCGGGCGTTGAATTGCCTCCTTGTGCGCTCTATGGCTTTTTTATCTCTTGCGCCTCGCCAGACGGCCCGTGGTATCATCTCTGACCACACCAGTATCATATTTGTGAATAAACATGGGAGCCGTTCTATATCCGTTGCCAACTTGCCTGTCGAATGCGGACAGGGTCTCGGCGCGAGCCGCCCGTTACGAAGTGTAATTGCCTTTCTCTGATTATGTAATTAATAAACTGTGACCGACCTGTTCAACCCACCTAGGATAGTCTGTGTTTCATTACGGGATTGGAGGGAGGGGGGAAGGCACTGGTTACGACACACAGGTCTCCACAGTCTGGTAGGCACAGAACTGTATAAGGATTGCGCCTCTGACTGTGGAGCCATCTAACAACAACAATAAAATACGGACAGTGCCCAGTCCCCCCCTCGCATCAATCCCCTTGGTGATGCACTAATTGAGATTACCCTGCCAGCCAATGGTTCTTAAAGTGGAAGGGTCCTACGGCAACACCTACAGGGGTTAAAGCCAGGTGTCCGTGCCATTAACTCCCTCTTTCCCTCCTGGCGGACACCTGGAAGCGATCGTGGTGTGTGCGATTGATTAGGTTAGTTGGCAGGACAGCAGGGTCTTATATTGCTAAAGGGGGGCTGCGACCACAGCATTGATAATTCCCTTACTGCGGTAGCCTAATTGTCCGTGCACAACAAGCAGCCCGTCCGGCGACTAAATATCCTAGGTGCAGTTCCCTGACTGACCTGAGGGTAAGGGGGGCGCCGGAGAGCTGCGAGTTCCAAAGTGGAACTGAGAAAGTGGGATATACATAAATCCCCGCAGTTCTTGGAAGGTTGTTAGCAGTGGTGGGGCATCCAAAATACCCCCCTGCAATAAATTGTTAGAGCAAGGTTAGCTTGCTGCATTTTTTGTCACATGGTGCCAGTGGTGGGATAACTAAGATAAGCCCCCACTGTGCCTGTGATAGCCATGTGTCGGCATTGTGTCGCGTCCCTCCGTCCGCTGATACCCCCTTGTCAGTGGTGGGATTGTGACATATCGGTGACACAGGGTCCGCTGTCCGTCGCGTTTTGGTGGCAGCGGGACCCCCGTTCGTCACATATTGGTGGCAGCGGTGGGATAACTAAGATAAGCCCCCACTGTGCCTGTGATAGCCATGTGCCAGCAGTGTGTCGCGTCCCTCTGTCCACTGATACACCCGTGTCAGTGGTGGGATTGTGACATATTGGTAACACAGGGTCCGCTGTCCGTCACGTTTTGGTGGCAGCGGGACCCCCGTTCGGACTTCTATAGCCCCATCCTGGATCTGCCCTCATCCCACTTCCCTATGCCATGGACTTCTATAGCCCCATCCTGGATCTGCCCCATCCACCTTTCCTACAGCCCCTACCCAACATCCCTACAGTCCCTATCCCTATTCCCTTTTGTACACTTGCTTTGGCAAAACTAATGTGTATTTAGTCCTGCCAATAAAGCTTCTTTGAATTTGAATTTTGAATTTGAATTTGTAATGTGCACCATCTTGGGGTATTTTGCTGGGACTGTTCTATATGTTATCAGCCTGTTTTGTGGTTCAATAAAGCATTGCCACACTGTTTTACCCTCACCTTGTGTTGTCTGAGTAGCGTTATGCTCACGTTAAAAGGAGAGAGGGCATTCAGTGGGACGATCAATGGTCCATTCGGTTACTGCTAGTGGACCTGGGCTTCCGCCGACCCCTCCGTGTCTCCACACTCCCTTTGGTAATTAGTAGAGTTGAGCGACTTTTGTTTTTTTATGGTCGAGTTTCGTTTCGTGAAACCCGACTTTCGAGCAAGATCGGCCGATTATAGGGAAAAGTCGGGGTCGTCCCGAAACACGAAACCCAATGTAAGTCAATGGGGAATAAAAGTCGGCAGTGAGAGGAGGACAGGAAACACACCTACAGTGCTCATTTGAATGCCAAAAGCATCAATTCTTCTTACTTAAGCTGGTCAACCTTAATTAACTTCATAATACAAGTTACGCACTGAAAAATGGGGGTTATTTGGCTAAAGTTGTGGGGGGGTAGGGCTGGCTCCAGGTTTTCATGTGCCCTGGGCGAAAGAGCGCCCCTTTAACACATAATACCACAACTCATCATGCTCCGATACGGCAGAGAAATAGCGGTATAGTACAATGAAAAATACTTCACTTTTTACATCTCATGACGAGGCCCATCTATTTCTCCATACAGAATCATTGGTCCCATATAATGTTTGAAACAGTATATGATGAGCTCCACATAATGCTACAGTATATGTTGGTCCCCATGGATGAAGCTCCACTGTCTTATGGGCCAAAATAATGCTCCAAACATAATGGGCCCCATTTCTAATGCTCTAGTGTATAATGGGCCCTGTAAATGCTGCTCCAGTGTCTGATGTCCACCTTTGGAATGTTCCAGTGTATGGTGGGCCCCATGTATCATTCTCCAGAGTATAGTGCTCCCCAAAAATTGCTGTCCCAACATTGAAAACAATCAAATAAGTCTCCTCGCTAGGGAATCCCTGTACTAGTCTGGACTCCTCGTCGTCCCCATCTTCCATCTCACTGCACAGTATTTCAACCTTGCAAGTGCTGTGATCCTGAGCAAGCAGGGGGGGCACACTCGTTGGCGACGGCACTGGCACAGGGCCCCTGATAGTACGGTGGTGTGTCTGATGGCGGGTGGGCCGAACCTGCACTTTCATCTGCAGCTTCCTCTTTGTCACCGTGTAAGATGGAACTGTATATGGGAAGGGTAACCTGAGTTTCATCAGGGTCAGATTCAGGCCGGGTAGCATGCGAGGGGAATGTAGTGGTCTGGGTCAATGTACCAGCAGATTCATCGAGCAGTGGCTGGGCATCAGTGCACTTGTGTCGCCCCCAGGAGTACGGTCGCCACAGTGGCATTACCTTCTTCCTAGGGAGTGTGATGTCATGCTTGGGAGCAACGAACGATCTCTCTAGCAGGTTAACTGATTGGGCGGCGTTATTCTCACGAGTCATGACCCTCCAAACAGCGTTCATGAAGGCAAAGTGTTTGTTTTACGTGGGCAGTATGGTTGCAAAGCTGAACCTTAAAGGAATGTCCAGAAGGGCACCACCAGGAGTGGAGCCTACGGCGTAATTTGACTCAACACGGGCAACCTCAACCATGCCAGCTACAGAACAGATGCACACATTGCAAGCTTAATTCCGTTAACGAACGAGACTCCGTCATGCCCCGCGGTCCGAGTCTGGCTTACTAGAGGGACACGTGAGGCTCTGGCACATGAGATTGGCCAATAACTGGTGTGTCATGCCCTTACATGTCCGTGGCTGCATGTGCGCTACACTGAAAAGGCCAGCGTTTGTCGCTTACAGGTGCAGATAACCCGCTGAACAACGTTAGTGATGGGGATCACTGATTACAATTATTACTCGCGAACGATGATTTCCCAGTAAGTGCAGGTCAACCGCAGTTCCGGAATTAGGCCTAACCGTCATTCCTGAAAAAAATGAAAAACTTACGTGTGCAAACCACAGGTGCTGTAGCTTGCTTAACAGCTCGCCAGCCGTTCTCACGCCCAGTATGGGTTACACGTGATTGCACAAAGGTGAGAAAGGGTACCGTATCCCCGGATAACATGTATGGATAGCATACACATTCAAAAGATATGTCTATACATCAGGAGGCAGGCTCAGATGGTGTTAGGCCCAGTATGGCTTGCACGTGATTGCACAAAGGTGAGAAAGGGTACCGTATCCCCGGATAACATGTATGGATAGCGTACACATTCAAAAGATATGTCTATACATCAGGAGGCAGGCTCAGACGGTGTTAGGCCCAGTATGGCTTGCACGTGATTGCACAAAGGTGAGAAAGGGTACCGTATCCCCGGATAACATGTATGGATAGCGTACACATTCAAAAGATATGTCTATACATCAGGAGGCAGGCTCAGACGGTGTAAGGCCCAGTATGGCTTACAAGTGATTGCACAAAGGTGAGAAAGGGTACCGTATCCCCGGATAACATGTATGGATAGCGTACACATTCAAAAGATATGTCTATACAACAGGAGGCAGGCTCAGACGGTGTTAGGCCCAGTATGGCTTGCACGTGATTGCACAAAGGTGAGAAAGGGTACCGTATCCCCGGATAACATGTATGGATAGCGTACATATTCAAAAGATATGTCTATACATCAGGAGGCAGGCTCAGACGGTGTCAGGCACAGTATGGATTTGACGGCCCAGACTACACAGAGGAGGAGCAGGGAGAGGTAAAGATTGCAAATGCTGGGGCCCTGCCCAAGCAAGGGGAGCCCACTCGTGGGCGTCGGTACTGGCACTGGGCCCCTCATAGTACGGCGGTGTGTCTGACGGCGGGTGTGCACCACCACCGTCAGAGACACTTAATTGCACTATGAGGGACCCTGTGCCAGTGCCCGTGCCCAAGAGTCGGCCTACCCACCTGTCCAGGGCAACGGCACTCGCACGGTGTCGTGCGCTAGGTGGTGACCCCAGCCATGGGGGGGGGAGGCAGCACAGTTAGGGAGTTTTAGAAAGTGGCATATGTTGATGTTGGACATTCAGCTGATGCAAAAGGCGAAATAGGTCAAGTCCCAGGAAGAGGTGGACCAAAGCAAGCCATTTTTCTGTCACCCTATGTGTCATCAGGGGAAGGTGGGACAAAATCCTTGGAAACCCATGCATGGTTCATTTTAATGAAGGTTAGATCATCCACATTTTGGGTTGACAGACGGGTCCTATTTTCTGTCAGGATTGATCCAGCTGCACTGAAGACTCTTTCCGATAGCACACTTGCAGCTGGGCAAGCGAGCTCCTGTAAGGCATATTGTGCCAATTCAGGCCAGGTGTCCAGTTTAACAGCCCAATAGTCAAAGGGGAATGACCTGTGTGGGAGAACATCGATATGGGAGGAAAAGTAGTTTGTAACCATAGTTGACAACTGCTGTCTCCTGTCACTTTCCATCGATGCAGTACTACCAGTTGTGTGAGCGGTACTTGAAAAATCAGTCCACAACATTGTCATGAAACCCCTGTCTCCAACGCCACTTCTGCTGTGTGCACCATGAACACCTCTGCCAAGCTGCCCCCGGCCCGTACGGCTCGTGTGAGAACCATCACCGCTGCTGTGTGCTGGGAATGCCTCAAGCAACCGATTTACCAGAGTTGCTTGTTTATTAGCTAATATTAGGTCAAGGTTCTCCTGTGGCATGATGTTTTGTAATTTGCCTTTATAGCGTGGATCCAGGATGCTGGCCAACCAGTAGTCGTCATCGTTCATCATTTTGGCAATGCGTGGGTCCCTTTTTAGGATCTGCAAGGCATAATCTGACATGTGGGCCAATGTTCCCGGTGTCAATGATGCACTGCGAGTGCTGGTTGGAGGAGCACTTTCTGGCAAATCCACATCCCTCCAGTCACGCACAAACCCTGTACCAGACCTTGCCACGCCAACATTTTCACTTGCCCCACGAGATGCATCCTCCTCCCCTAAGTAATCATCCCCATCATCATCCTCCTCCTCCTCTTCTTCCTCCAACTCGTCCAGGAGAGGTCCCTGAGCAGACAATGGCTGAATGTCATCAAGGATTCCCTCCACCTCTTCCTCCTCGTCAACATTGGCTGCAGACGCCTGCTCCTTAAGGTGCGTCAAAGTTTGCATGAGCAGACGCATAAGTGGGATGCTCATGCTTAGGATGGCGTCGTCTGCGCTTACCAGCCGTGTGCATTCCTCAAACACTGAAGGACTTTACAGAGGTCTTTCAGCTTCGACCACTGCACACCTGTCAACTCCATGTCTGCTCTCAAAGTGCCTGGCCGTGTATCCTCCCACAAATGCATTATGGCCTGCCTCTACTCGCACAGCCGCTCCACCATGTGCAGGGTGGAGTTCCACCTTGTTGCAATGTCGATAATGAGGCGGTGGTTGGGAAGGTGGAGCAATCGCTGCAGCTTCTGCATACGAACGGAGTGTACAGGCGACCGGCGGATGTGCGCGCACAGTCTTCGCACCTTATGGAGCAGGGAAGTTAACTCCGGATAATTTTTGAGGAAGCACTGCACCACCAGGTTCAAGGTGTGAGCCAAGCAAGGTATGTGGCTGAGTTTTGAAAGGGCTATGGCTGCCACAAAATTACGGCCGTTATCACTAACTACCTTGCCTGCCTCAAGATGTACACTGCCCAGCCATGACTCAGTTTGTCGCTTCAAGTACTCGGCCAGCACCTCGGCGGTGTGTCTGTCGCCCAAACACATCATCTGCAACACAGCCTGCTGACGCTTTCCACTAGCTGCTCGATAGGGGGACACCTCGTGTGCAACAGTGGCAGCTGCAGATGGAGTGCTCGTACGACTGCGCTCTGTGGACGAGCTTTCGCTTCTGGAGGAGGAGGGTGGAACGCCTACAGCCAACTGTTTCCTATACCGTGGGCTAGGCAGCACTGTCCCACCACCGCTGTCCCCTGTGGACCCTGCATCCACCACATTAACCCAGTGCGCAGTGATGGACACGTAACGGCCCTGGCCATGCCGACTGGACCATGCATCAGTTGTGAGGTGCACCTTTCCACTCACTGACTGCTTGAGTGCATGGACAATGCGGTCTTTCACATGATGGTGGAGGGCTGGGATGGCTTTGCGAGAGAAGAAGTGGCGACTGGGTAGGTCATAGCGTGGTACTGCATAGGCCATGATTTCGCGGAAAGCTGCGCTTTCCACCAACCGATAGGGCATCATCTCAAACGAGATTAGTTTGGCAATGTGGGCGTTCAAACCCAGTGTACGCGGATGAGAGACTGAGTACTTTCTTGACCTACTCATAGTGTCTGGGAGGGTGAGCTGGACTTGAGAGCTGCATATGGTGGAAGTAGCGGTGGACAGGGCGGACTGAGAGAGGGTTGATGATGGTGATGGAGTTGGTGTTCTTTCTGATGGCCTAGATTCAGTATTTCATTGATATAACAGTGGGATTCCCTGACTGCTGTGGCCTTGCAACGACACCTCAACATTTGCTGCTGTGCTAACCGGTGGGCTTACAGTGGGGGAAACAATGTAGCGTTGCTGACTACCTTCTTTGTGATCAGTTGCACATGTGGCACTTGAGGTTTGGTGTTGTGTCCACGCTTGCAAGTGCATGCTGGTTAAATGTCTAAGCATGCAACTGGTATTCAAATTTTTCAGATTTTTCCCTCGGCTAAAGGTCTTTGCGCACTTCTTACAGATAACCTTGGCCTGATCATGAGGATTTTGTTCAAAAAAGTGCCACACTGCACTCTTCCTACTTTGGCAGACATTTTGCGGCCTAGCACGCTGTGATGTTTTGACCCTCTGGACAAGCTGTCCAGCAACTCTTTTGATGTTTGGAACCTGTCTTTGGAGTGCTCCCGGCCTGCCAGATAACAGCTGTTGCGATGTCGATGTCTGCTGTGGATGCTCCTCATCTGAGCTATTGGAAGCAGCACCCTCTTCCACCAATGGATGCCAATCTGGGTCAACAACTGGGTCATCCATCACCTCCTCTTCAATGTCATGTGCACCTTCCTCTGTGTCACCGTGTATGGTGGTATAGTGTGCGGGAAGGGGCACCTGAGTCTCATCAGGGTCAGAATCTGGCTCTGTACACTGCGAGGACAATGTAGTGCTCTGAGTGAATGTACCAGCAGAATCATCTATCAGCGGCTGTGCATCAGTGCACTCCATGTCAGATTCATCTTGGCCTGGGTAATTCACCATTTCACTTGATAATCCAGGCATGGTATGTGAAAACAGCTCCATGGAGTAATCAGTAGTATGGCCTGCGTCATCCTTCAATCTTGGTTGTGGTGAAGGACACAAGGAAAGGTGTGGTTCATGAACATGAGCCTCCAATGACGACTCAGTGCTTTTACTTTTTACAACTGAAGAAGAGGAGGCGATAGAGCTGGAGGCTGAGTCAGCAATGTAAGACAAAACTTTTTCCTGATGCTCTGGCGTTAAAAGCGGTTTGCCAACTCCTAGAAAACTAAGCCTTCAAAGCCTTATGGAGCCAGACGATGACGCAGGCTCAACACCTCCTGCATTCGGTCCTATTTTGCTTTTGCCACTACCATCAGATCCACCACCAACACCATCATTACCAGCTGCCAAACCCCGCCCAATTCCACGGCCTCTTCCACCAGCCTTCCTCATTTTTGGTAGAAATGTAGACAAAATCCTACAAACTATATAATAATGTAAAACAAGGTACAAGGTGTCTATAGGACAGGGGAGATTTAGATTTTCTGCAGACACTTGTGGACACTGGACACTTGGATTGTGTGAGGCCCACTGAATATCACAGTGCTATGTCACAGGCTCTATGGCACAGGTGTGAAAAAAGTGACTACAGGATAAGGGAGATTTTGAATTTCTGCAGACACTTGTGGACACTGGACACTTGGATTGTGTGAGGCCCACTGAATATCACAGCGCTATGTCACAGGCTCGATGGCACAGGTGTGAAAAAAGTGACTACAGGATAAGGGAGATTTTGAATTTCTGGGAGATTTTGAATTTCTGCAGACACTTGTGGTCACTGGACACTTGGATTGTGTGAGGCCCACTGAATATCACAGTGCTATGTCACAGGCTCGATGGCACAGGTGTGAAAAAAGTGACTACAGGATAAGGGAGATTTTGAATTTCTGGGAGATTTTGAATTTCTGCAGACACTTGTGGACACTGGACACTTGGATTGTGTGAGGCCCACTGAATATCACAGCGCTATGTCACAGGCTCGATGGCACAGGTGTGAAAAAAGTGACTACAGGATAAGGGAGATTTTGAATTTCTGGGAGATTTTGAATTTCTGCAGACACTTGTGGACACTGGACACTTGGATTGTGTGAGGCCCACTGAATATCACAGCGCTATGTCACAGGCTCGATGGCACAGGTGTGAAAAAAGTGACTACAGGATAAGGGAGATTTTGAATTTCTGGGAGATTTTGAATTTCTGCAGACACTTGTGGACACTGGACACTTGGATTGTGTGAGGCCCACTGAATATCACAGCGCTGTGTCACAGGCTCGATGGCACAGGTGTGAAAAAAGTGACTACAGGATAAGGGAGATTTTGAATTTCTGGGAGATTTTGAATTTCTGCAGACACTTGTGGACACTGGACACTTGGATTGTGTGAGGCCCACTGAATATCACAGCGCTATGTCACAGGCTCGATGGCATAGGTGTGAAAAAAGTGACTACAGGATAAGGGAGATTTTGAATTTCTGCAGACACTTGTGGACACTGGACACTTGGATTGTGTGAGGCCCACTGAATATCACAGTGCTATGTCACAGGCTCGATGGCACAGGTGTGAAAAAAGTGACTACAGGATAAGGGAGATTTTGAATTTCTGGGAGATTTTGAATTTCTGCAGACACTTGTGGACAATGGACACTTGGATTGTGTGAGGCCCACTGAATATCACAGCGCTATGTCACAGGCTCGATGGCACAGGTGTGAAAAAAGTGACTACAGGATAAGGGAGATTTTGAATTTCTGGGAGATTTTGAATTTCTGCAGACACTTGTGGACACTGGACACTTGGATTGTGTGAGGCCCACTGAATATCACAGTGCTATGTCACAGGCTCGATGGCACAGGTGTGAAAAAAGTGACTACAGGATAAGGGAGATTTTGAATTTCTGCAGACACTTGTGGACACTGGACACTTGGATTGTGTGAGGCCCACTGAATATCACAGTGCTATGTCACAGGCTCGATGGCACAGGTGTGAAAAAAGTGACTACAGGATAAGGGAGATTTTGAATTTCTGGGAGATTTTGAATTTCTGCAGACACTTGTGGACACTGGACACTTGGATTGTGTGAGGCCCACTGAATATCACAGCGCTATGTCACAGGCTCGATGGCATAGGTGTGAAAAAAGTGACTACAGGATAAGGGAGATTTTAAATTTCTGCAGACACTTGTGGACACTGGACACTTGGATTGTGTGAGGCCCACTGAATATCACAGCGCTATGTCACAGGCTCGATGGCACAGGTGTGAAAAAAGTGACTACAGGATAAGGGAGATTTTAAATTTCTGCAGACACTTGTGGACACTGGACACTTGGATTGTGTGAGGCCCACTGAATATCACAGCGCTATGCCACAGGCTCGATGGCACAGGTGTGAAAAAAGTGACTACAGGATAAGGGAGATTTTAAATTTCTGCAGACACTTGTGGACACTGGACACTTGGATTGTGTGAGGCCCACTGAATATCACAGCGCTATGTCACAGGCTCGATGGCACAGGTGTGAAAAGTGACTAAAGGATAAGGGAGATTTTGTATTTCTGCAGACACTTGTGGACACTGGACACTTTTGGATTGTGTGAGGCCCAATGAATATCAGAGCGCTATGTCACAGGCTCGATGCAGCAGGTGTGAAAAAAGTGACTACAGGATAAGGGAGATTTTGAATTTCTGCAGGCGCTGGACACTTTTGGATTGTGTGAGGCCCAATGAATATCAGAGCGCTATGTCACAGGCTCGATGCAGCAGGTGTGAAAAAAGTGACTACAGGATAAGGGAGATTTTGAATTTCTGCAGACACTTGTGGACACTGGACACTTTTGGATTGTGTGAGGCCCACTGAATATCAGAGCGCTATGTCACAGGCTCGATGGCACAGGTGTGAAAAAAGTGAATTGTAGAATTGGGCAGAATAGGAATCTCCCTAGAGTGTAGGTCTGTAAGAACGGAACAAGTCCTCCACTTATCCTTCCACAGTGACACACAGATAGCTTCACTGTGGCTGTGATAACAGCCGTTACACGGTACTGTGTGAGGAGCGTACACCGCTGTATGGTGTGAATAAATGCACGCTCAGTACCTTAGCAGGACAAAAAAAAAATTGGGATTGCTTTTAAAAAAGCAGTTTGCAGAGCAGTGGGGAAACAGCAATGCAGCTGTCAGGAAGCCTTAGAAGGCAGCCTAACAACCAACACCGCTGATCCACCACAATATAGCCTCCCCTTGCACTGCACACACAGTGACTGGTGTGTTGCACAGGCAAAATCGCTAGCAGCAGAAGCAGTTTTTTTGTCTTCTTCCCTGCCTAACGCTCTCCCTACAGAATCAGCAACCTCTCCCTATGCTAAGATCGGCAGAAGTAAGATGGCGGTCGGCGTGCACGCCCTTTTATAACCCCTGTGACGCCCACCAAAGCAAGCCAATCACTTGCATGCCCTTCTGAAAGATGGTGGCGACCCCTGCCTATGTCATCACGTTGCCCACAGTATCCGTGGATCCTGATTGGCTGAAAAAGAGCGCTTAACAAACTTTTGAAACGCGACTTTGGCGCGTAAGTCGCCGACCTCGTGGCCGACCTCATCCTAGGGTCGGGTTTCGTTTCATGAAACCCGACTTTGCCAAAAGTCGGCGACTTTTGAAATTGTTCGACCCGTTTCGCTCAACTCTAGTAATTAGTAAAGTAACAAGGTGAAGTTCTCAGATACCAAGGAGACTGCACACAACAGAACAGCACACACACAGCCCCCCGAAGAAGCCCTTAGAGCGAAATGCGTAGGGACGGAGCCAGCGCCACTCGACCCCCCGATATGGGTAAGAAATATATATCTCTCTTGCACTTACACCGGTGGTGTGACCATTTGGCATAGTGGAAATAGATTGGGTAGTTAGTGAGGTTACTTGTTTATAGCCTACTGAGGGATGCTTTCCCAGTCTGTTTGATATGACACTTTTATACTATTTGATGTGACTAAAGGCACTTTAAGTGCACAGGTGTCTTTTTAGGATTTAGGGATTATTCCTAAATTCTTGTACCCTAATCCCCAAGCTAGACTTTGCCTCTTGGTTATTTTACCACAGTTGCTGTCACTGATTTTGTTGAGTGGCTTCGCTACTAAGTTTTCTACCTTATATGTACTCATTTGTTTTGTATTTATACATGTTTTAATGAAATTATTAATGAATAAAAATATTTACACATTTTTTGCACAAAAAAACTGTTTTTGTGTGATTCATACAATGAGTGTTTTCTAAATGTAGGCATTTTTAAACTTATGTGGCTTTTTTATAGGTTCGACACAGCAGAACAAGTAACAAAAAATCACCCAACAGATAATAGGTTTCATTGAAAAATAATTTAAATTGAGTTAATAAAAAGAGAAATTACAAGATGAGGAGGAATATAAATTGTATGACAAAATCCAAAAGAGGAGTGTCCTATTACAGTCACATGTAAAAGTTTGGGCACCCCTGGTCAAAATTACAGTTATTGTGAACAGTTAAACAAGTTGAAGATTAAATGGTTTCTACAAGGCCTAAAGTTACAGATGACATGTTTTTTTTTTGTATTTTAGGCAATATATATGTAGTGTTTTTACATTTTAAAATTTCACAAAGGAAAATGGGCCAATGCAAAACTTTGGGCCCCTTTGGGGATTTGTCTGCTCATATAACCTTGAAAAAGATTTCAGACCTTAATTAGTCTGTTAGCATTATGGCCTGTTCACTATCATCGTTAAGAAAGACTAGGTGATGCAAATTTTCCAGCTTTATAAAAAAAACAGCCTCCTCTAACCTTGTGCCAAAAAACAGCAACCATGGGATCTTCTAAGCAGCTGCCAAGCACTCTGAAAATGAAAATAGTGGGGGCCTACAAAGCAGGAGAACGCTTTAAGAAGATAGACAAAAGTTTTCAAGTTGCCCTTTCCTCGGCTCAAAATGTAATTAAGAAATGGTAGTTAACAGGAACAGTGGAGGTCAAGATAAATTCTGGAACACCAAGCAACATTTCAGTGAGAGTTGCTCGTAAGATTGCTAGCAAGGCAAATCAGAACCCTCAGCTTGACTGCAAAAGACCTTCAGAAATATTTAGCAGACTCTGGAGTTGTGGTACATTGTCCTACTGTTCAGAGACGCCTGCACAAATATGGCTGTCATGAACAAGGCATCAGAAGAAAACCTCTCCTACGTCCTCACCATAAAATTTAGCATCAGTTTGTAAAGGAACATGTAAACAAACCTGATGTATTTTGGAAACAAGTCCTGTGGACCAATCAGGATAAAGTAAAAATCTGTAGCCATAATGATCACAGGTAAGTGTGGATACAAAAAGGGCATACAATGTCAGGAAAAGAACATCTCACCAACCATTAAGCATGGGGGTGAATCAATCATGCTTTGGGGTTGTGTTGCAGCCAATGATACGGGAAACGTTTCATGGGTAGAGGGAAGAGTGGATTCAATTAAATTTCACCAAATTCTTGATGGAAACATATCACCATCTGTAAAAAAGCTTAAGGTGAGAAGAGGAAAAGGATGGTTTCTACAAATGGATAATGATCCTAAACACACATCACAATCCACAACAGACGATCTAAAAAGGTGTAAGCTGAAGGTTTTACAATGGCCCTCACAGTCCCCTGATCTGAACATCATTGATAATCTGTGATGAGACCTCAAAATAGCAGAGGATGCAAAATGACCCAGGAATCTCACAGAACTGAAGGAATTCTCCAAGGAAGAATGGATGAAAATCCCTCCAACAAGAACTGAAAGATTCTTGTCTGGCTACAAAAGCATTTACAAGCTGTGATACCTGCAAAGGGGCAATACTAGGTACTAACTATGCAGGGTGCCCAAACTTTTGCATCAACCCAGTTTCCTTTTTGAAATTTCTAAAATGTAAAATATGACTATTTTTTTACTTAAAATACAAAGGAAATGTGTGATCTGTAACTTTAAGGCTTTTAGATAATTTCATCTTCAACTTGTTTCACTTATCACAATAACAGTAGTTCTGACCAGGGGTGTACAGTGTAAAGGCCACTGTAGATCCATTCTGCTAACTTTTATACCCATTTAAGATAGGGGTTCTTTGCCCTCACTACACTCTGCACCATCTGGCACCTTCAGCCCTGATAACACACCGGTCTCCTATTGTAAGGAGGTGATTGGGGTTCACATTTCTGGAGATGCCATTCTGTGCAATGTTGCACCACCAGTCCTGGTACAATCGTCGTGGTCAGAACATTCCCAGTAGGGAGAGCAGAACACCATCGTGTGACTGATTTGCTGCAGAACATCTAATGATGCACACCACGTACCCCATGTCCTGCACCCGTCAGGGCGGATATGGGGCACAGTTTAGTATGTGGGCGCTCTATATCGCAGCTTTGGAAGCCAATAGACTGATGGGGTGATGGTTTACTCCTGTAACATGAAGCATCCAGGTCATCCCCTCCTCCAGGGTCTTTGGACTTGCAATCACTCAGTTTCCAGATTGCGGCAGATGGTCCTTGATCACCACATGTGTCAGCTGTGACCAGGGATAAACAGTCGGGATTAACCCTTCCCGGCACAGACCTCACTACTCACTGAAGTCATTAATAAACCCTTTATATGCTTTTCGTGAATATCAGGATAAGTCAGTGACGTTCATGATTGTAGCAGGGCCCCTAAATAAGTAGGGGATCACCATCCTGAGAGGGGGCCCCGTTGTTCCTGGCATTACTCCAGTGTCCTAATGATGTCACTGCTGCACAAATCCAAGTGTGGGGGGGCACTAATCTGCTGTCGGGGGTTGGATATTAAGCCGAGCATCCTGACTCTGACTAACACTAGCAACAAGCAAAGAAGTGACTGCAATGCGGGCAACAAGTCCTTAGGCTCCAGATCCTCAGGAAGTGATGTCCACAATCTAGAACCAAAAGTCTAGAGAATCAATAGTCTGAATCTCCATGGAGGAATCCACAGCCAAAAACTGAGTCTGAGACTGACACTGGGTCCACAGAGGTAAGTGTGCACTAATCACAGGGTCTATGGGTTACCCAGAACTCATTGCCTATCATCTGGTTTGGTGGCTTCTGATGGATGATGTGAATCTGTGGCAGCAGGAGCTAAGTGTGCACTAATTACAAGCACTATGGGTTCCCAGAACTCATTGCCTATCATCTGATTTGGTAGCTCCTGATGGATGATGTGAAATTCTGTGGCAGCATAGTCATTGAACTAAAACCATCTGCAGCTTCTGTTCCTGGTGGGCACTCTGTCTAGTGGTGACCTGCAATGTCCTATAAGGTGAAGAAGACATATCTGCTGGGGGGAGGGGGGTTGTATATATACAGTATGATGAGTGAATGTGATGACCACCGTTGCTCCCTATAGTGTTTCTCTTCTTTCTCCACAGATCACATTGGAGGAGCCTGGCTGATGCGGAACGCTGGTCACTATAGCGGGGATGGATGGACTGCCAATCCAGGTAAGGAAGAGACAAGGATTCAAAGGGGTGGTCATCATCTCTAAAAACTAGATACTTCTGGGTCTCAGGTCTTCACCTCTGAGGTTGGTAAAGTTCATCTCTTGTCATTAGCAAGTGGAATTTCTACCGTGTTAATCAAGAGATTATGTCCCAGCAGTAAATGGGCCCTCTGGGGGCCCCACTGAAGTGTCAAATCCTGACGAGTGGCAAAAGGTCCCGGTGCACTGAATATTACGCACATCTCTATAGCAGCGGAATAACTGGGGCAAATTGGATCATAGATTCCACAAATTAAATCTTGTACAACCAGTCTGAGATCCCCCCACACCCCACACCCCGAGTCCTGCAAGAGACACCCCACTGTCTGTGTGAACAGAGGACTAGGAGTGTGGAGATGCTACTACACTGGTGATGTTTGAGTTAATCCACAACCTCGTAAATCTGCCCAGTGAATGAGGTCTGAGGATTACAGATTACGCAGAAAATCCCCAGTACTGCATCTCCAAGAGCACATGGCTGTGAGGAGCCATCACTAAAACGGGGGGGGACCGGACGTTATACCTGACTGTCTCCAGGAGCACATGACTGTGAGGAGCCATTGCTACAAGGGAGGGGGAATCGGGTGTTATACCTGACCGTCTCCAGGAGTACATGGCAGTGAGGAGCCATCATTATAGAGTAGAGACCAGACATTATACCTGACTGTCTCTAGGAGCACAGGGCTGTGAGGAGCCATCACTCGAGAGGGGAGGCCAGACGTTATACCTGACCTTCTCCAGGAGTACATGGCTGTGAGGAGCCATCACTATAGAGTGGTACCGGGTGTTATACCAATCCGTCTCAGGAGTACATGGATGTGAAGAGCTATCACTACACCAGGGGACCAGGCATTATACCTGATCGTCTCCAGGAGTACATCGCTGTGAGGATCCATCTCTACAGGGGGGGACCGGACGCTACACCTGACCGCCTCCAGGAGTACATGGCTGTGATGAGCCATCACTACAAAGGGTGACTGGGAGTTATACCTGACCCAGGGGCAGACACTGACAGCTTGGGGCCCCTGTGCAAGAAATGTGTCTGGGCCCCCCTCATCAGGTCACCGGCTACTCCATCAGCAGTCATGTTATATCTAAGAGAGCGTACTATGTAATAAAAGAAAGCGCTGTGAATAATAAGAATACACTATGTAAGAGACAGTGCTGTACATTACAGCAGAGGAAGCTATATAATAAGGGACGGCACCATATATAACTATAGAGGAAGGTACGTAATAAGGGAAGTTGTTATACATAATAAAAGAGGAAACTATATAACTAAGGACAGCGCTATACTTAATAAGTGAGTACACTATATACAAAGGGACTGTGCTATACATAAGTAAGTACACTATATACTAAGGGACTGTGCTATACATATTAAGTGAGTATACTATATACTAAGGGACTGTATTATACATAATAAGTGAGCACACTATATACTAAGGAACTATGCTATATATAATAAGTGAGTACACTATATACTAAGGGACTGTTCTATAAATAATAAGGCTACATTCCTGTATCCGTGTGCAGTGTTGGTGTGCTGCACGCTTTTACAGATGCATTGAGCATGTGTTACGGCGGCGGAACACGCTTAAAAAAATGTAAATAAGCATGTTCGCCGCCCGGGGTCCACCGTGCGGCAGATGGAAAGACCGCTGCTAACCGAGGCAGAGCACTACGGCGGTAGTGTGCACTGGGTATAACTGCACCCAATATGCACTGAGGCAAGCTCTGTTCACACACAGAGCTGCACGCACAGAGTATATAATAACGCTGGGTCTGTTCTATGTCACAGACTGACAGCAACACAGATACGGTATTTAAGGTCACAGGAGTAGCCTTAAACCGCAGGACTACTCTGTCTAGACCTACCGTAACAAAAGATGTGGAACGTCGCAACTGCGAACGTCCGACAGACTGCAACCGCAGCGCGGTGTGCACGGAGCAACAGAGGAGACACCGCAAACTCGCTGGCGTGATGCAGGACGCTAGCTGCTGGAAAAGTATAGCTGGAGTGCGCTGACGCTAGCGCTGCTACTGGCAGCTGCCCAATCACTCACACAATCGTAATATCAGAGGAAAGGGGTTTCATAATAAGTCAGTCACCAGTCCAAGCATCCATCACCATATATACAACAGCAGTATGAAAATACTAGCGCATGGCATAGCGGCCATGCGCACTTTTTATAGCGTACGGGACCTGCCGGAAATCTCCAGAGCCCTGAGCATAACCAATCAAATCAGGAGCAGGACCTGAGCACCTGACTCCTGAATTCCAATGAGAGCTAGTCCCGTGAGCATGCTCAGAAGCTAGGACAAAGGACTTAGCCTCTGGAGACAAATGTGTGAATCTGGATTCCCGCATAGGCATTATAGAACCCAGATTCCTAACAGCATGTCCTATGCTGATCGTCAAAATCGGATTAGAACAAAACATTCTCAGATCTGTGACCTATAAAACTCTATGAGTCTGTGTGCCGTCCGATAAAAAAATATGGAAGCACACGGACATTTCACACACATATGAGAACGTAGAATAAGGGATTTTACAGGTAACATTATTATTCCAAATCGCACAGTGCAGATGTGAGGGTAGGCCAAGGTGGTTGTCGTGTCTGAGATTATTTGCTTTAACACACCCTGGCCTCCCATCACATGCAAGCACTGTCCATCATTATGCATACCTGTGGCTCCATCACCTGCACCGTCAGGGCCTTCACAATGTTGTTGGAAGCTTCCTCTCTCCGGTTTTGCATAAAATGAGCTACTGTCCATTTTAACTTTCAAATAAACAACTTTATTGATCTTCTCACACAGCACATCCATGTTTAGTATAGCATCAACATCAGAATTCACTCAATGCAACTCTTCCTCTTTCCCTGTCCTTCTCTATCACTTAGCATGTTCCTGGGTCGGACCCTATCTTTCGGTTCCTCAGCATCCTCCCTTTCCAGACTTACTTAGTTTGGGAGTTCCCTCAGTCATTTCACCCTGGTTCTCAGGGCATAAGCCCACGCAATAAGCTGCCACATGATGAGCGACCTTCCCTCAATGCTGTGACTTCTCTTGTAGCTACAGTTCCCACTGCTGCTGCACTGCTATCACTGATGTCACTGCTGTTACTGTCGATGTTTGGACCCACTGGTACTGGATGGCTGGGCTTCACTCTTAATAACATTACGTGTTCCAATGCTGCCCAGGCTATATAGCCCACCCAAGCTAAATGGGCGCCCTGGTCCCAACTGACTAAACTCAGGAAATCCTTCTGAATTGTGCACAGTGACCCCTCCTAAATTAACTATTAACTATTAATTTACTTGTTGTTAATTTTAGGTACTACATTGTCCCTATAAACATCTTCTTATACAAAGCAGAAACATACACAATAGTAGTAGTCACAGGTAAAACATTTCCTTATACATAAATATACACTAAATCCCAAAAACATATAGGAAGCTTAAATGCCATAAAATGCAATTTTATTTAAACAATATTAAAATCGATGATAGAAAAATATATATAATACATTGGTATGCTTCAAATGAGGGCAAACATATGCAAGAAAACAGGCTTGGATAAAGGTACATATGGGTTTCAAATATATTTATATGCTTGGATCCTATCGGTTTATACACAAAAAGATGCTGCAGGAGTATTTAGAGAAAAGTGTCTCATATTAGTGAATGGAGGCTGATAATCAAAGCTTCATATGTGAAAATCTCCTTGAATGCCTCCATGTGCAGACAAACGAAAAAGGTCCTAAATCAATAAAACTCCTAGGTTTACACTATAATATACGTTTATACAAATATAGACAAAGGGAGTATTTACACGGTCCTAGTTCATACCTCACACAGATACAAAATATTATCTGTATCCAGGCACTTACCGCTGACGTCTCGTCTGATTAGAGCCTCTTTCTCCTGTTTCTTTTTCATCTGGTCAGACCTTCATGTCAACATCTTCCAGCCATGACTCGCCTTGTCACGATAATCTTTGCAGCACTGAAAATAAGGTCACATATATTGTATACATACTTGTGTATCTCACCTCAATACAGATATGTACCCCACCTTTAGTATACTATTAGCCACACATCATTAAAAATATAAAGTGACCCCCATTAACTATAATCTCTGCCACTCAATAATATAAATTATTCAGTCTGTGACTCTCCCCAATTACCTGTAAGGCTATGTGCACAAAGAATATATGCAAGGTTTTACAGTATATGCAAAGTGAATGAGATCCCTGAAGCCTCATGCACACGCTGCTTATTGTTTCCTTGCAGATTTGCAGCAAATTCAAATCTTTATAATGTCAATTCTTGCAGCATATTTCATCCGTACTAATCATTGTTCTCCCCTACCACCCCATTATTGCCCTTTCCACCTCCATCATTGCCTTCTCCCTCACCAGCCCCATCATTGCCCTTTCCACCACCTTGATCATTACCTTCTACCCCCCATCATTGCCCTCTCCACCACCTCCATCATTTCCTCTCCACCACCCCAATCATTGTTCTCTCACACCACCTCCATCATTGTTCTCTCCCACCACTTCCATCATTTCCCTCTGCAACACCCCAATCATTGCTCTCCTTACCACTCGCATAATTATCCTCCCCACCACCCCATCATTGTCCTTTCCATCAACTCCATCATTGTTTTCTCCCCCACCATCCTCATCATTGCCAGCTCACCCACCACCCCCATCATTGACCTTTCCGCCATCCACACACACACAGAGAGAGAGCATCACTCACCTCTCTGCACATTTCCGACACACACACGGTCAAGATTGCCCTCATTATTAGCACCCCCCTACGGGGGCCCCCTCCACCGCACCAGCTGCACACGCGGTATATTCACTCCTTAACTGATGGTCTCCAGAAGCACATGGCTGTGAGGAGCCATCCCTACAGAGGGGGACCGGGGGTTATACCTGACCGTCTCCAGGACTACATGGCTGTGAGGAGCAATCGCTACAGAGGGGGATCGGACGTTATACTTGACCATCTCCAGGGGCACAAGGCTGTGAAGAGCCAACACTACAGGGATGGATGGGGCGTTATACCTTACCATCTCAAGGAGTACATGGCTGTGAGGAGCCATCACTACAGAGAGGGAATGGACATTATACCTGACCATCTCCAGGGGCACATGGCTTTGAGGAGCCATCACTGGAGAGAGGGACCAGGTGTCAGGAAAATATGACGTATTTCCTATTTCCCTAAGGTACACATACAGAGCTCCTGCTGCCCCATCCCATTTGTCTTTTGCAGTGTAACACTGAGCTTCACAGGAGCTCACAAGCAATTCTCCCCCTCGCAGCAGCAGCCCCCCTCTCTCTGTTTCTGTGAAATTCTATCCACTCCCCCCTTCCCTCAGCACATGGTCACTGTTACTGCATCTGGCCAGTTAAAGCCGTTTTTTTTCAGCCAAAATCTCCTTTGTCTATTCCAGGTCGAATTTATTAACACACAAAAATCATAGAGACAGGAAAAATATGTTTTTCAGAATTAGTATAATTAAAGCTACGTATGGCAGTGTTTTGCAGCTTCCAGGGTCCGCAGAAAACAGAGAAATAGTTTCTGCACCCCAGTAGCCTGCAGACATGGCATATTTGGTCTCAAAAGAAAGATAATTTTGTAAAAGAAAATATAATGCCCCTGTCGTCACTCTGTGAGCCCCCCCCAGCCAAAAATATGGCAAGTAGAAGTTTTTAATAACTTTCCAAAAAAGTTGTACATCCTCTAACACAGCCCAACAAGTGAGGTGAGCTAGAGTGGAGTCCCTAAGTATATGGGCAAACTATGAAACAGGAACAGCCATTATGTAGGGTGTTCAGACCTTGGGACAACAGCGAACATCCATGCTGTGGACTGGCTCTTTTCTTTTCTTTGGGAACACCCCTCTCCTCATCGACACATCATACCAGTGACTGAGATGTAGTAAGTTTATTTTAATCCCTTTTATTTGTAACTTTTTGTGCATACTGTATTTTGTCAACGCTACATATATTTTCCGGAGTAAACGTATAAATTTACTAGTTTCGTTCTTTTGCTCTACAATCAAACAAACATGTACTCCGTGCCAAAACATGCTACCTTTTGGGTTGGTTCCTTGTCTGATATAGGTTTTAGTATCAAATGAGAAACTGGGGCACCAGAGAGCTGTAAGTTCCAAACCGGGACTAAAAGTGATTAAGTTGGGTTATATTCCTCAAACTCGGACACCGGGTGTGATACCTGACATCTCCAAGAGTATATGGCTGTGAAGAGCCATCACTACAGAGCGGGACCGGACGTTATACCTGACCGTCTCCAGGAGCACATGGCTGTGAGGAGCCATCACTGCAGGGGGGGACCGGGCGTTATACCTGACCATCTCCAGGAGCACATGGATGGCTATGAGGAGCCATCATTATAGAAGGGAGACCGAGCAAGAGTGGGCATCACAATACAGGTACAGGAGCATCTGGGACGCAATCAATTTACTACCGGTGAAGCAGGTGACCTTCAGCTGCACATGTAAGGCAGCAGCTTCCATTTTCCACTCTTGCCCTCTTTCATGTCAGTCCTTGGATACAGGTGTCATTACTTTCCATATCATTTCTCAGTAAAGATTAGCGTCATCTGTGCTGCCGAGTGGTCAACTCCATCATCTGGAGCCACCAGGAGATGCGCTAGAAGGAAATGTGTGAAATCTGGTATAATCTGTAATAAATGCATCCTCTGTGAAGTGCAGCCATGGCGGCAAGTTGTAACCGGTGACTAGGTCTGTAGTAAGTGCTTCTTTTACCTGCAGCCATCGAGAAGGAGAGGCCTCAGCCGGACGACTCCTGTGCAGTGGAAATGGACGCACCTGGGGCTCATCCTCTCCTTCCTCATTTCCATCACAATGACGGGCTGCTTCATCTGGCAATTTAAGCTGCCCAAACAGGATATGGGTACGTCCCTCACCTGCCCTCACGCGCGTGTCCCTCGCGGAGCGTCACGTGCGTGAGGGTGAGCGGGGCGCGGAGGGTTACACGAGTGAGGGCGGGGCGTCGAGGTTCACGCACGTGAGGGTGGGCGGGGCGCGGAGGGTCATGCGCGTGACCCTCCGCACCTCGCCCACCCTCACACAAGTTAACCTCCGTGCCCCACCCGCCCTCAGGTGCGTAACCCTCCGTGCCCCGACTGCCCTCACGCGCATAACTCTCTGCACCCCGCCTGCCCTCACGCGCGTGACTCTCCGCTCCCCACCTGCCCTCACGCGCAGGCCGCTCCACTTGTCCTCATGTGCAGGCCACTCCGTGCCCCCTTGCCCTCAACGTGTGTGCCCCTCTTCACCCTGCCTGCCCTCACACGCGGGCCCCTCCGCGCCCCACCTGCCCTCACGCTCATGATCCTCTGCGCCCCGCCTGACCTCATGCACGTGAACCTCCATGCCCCGCCTGCCCTCACATGCGTGACCCTCTGCGCCCCGCCTGCCCTCACGCGCTGGCCCCTATGCACTCCACCTGCCTTCATGTACCCCATTCCTCTGTTATACATATACAATAGTTATGGTTTCTGATTCTCTCTAACCTCCAGCTCCAGTGGAGGAGAAGGTCATGAAAGACTTGGTAAAGATGTGCCCCCGATTCCCAGAACCAGTGTCTTTAGACCACCCTGTGCCGGTCCTGAAGGAAGCTCTGGAGAAGGTCAGTTCTGTCCTAGATACATCAGGACAACATCAAAACGATTGTGTGACCTCTTCTTCCCCACCTCATTATATCTCTACAGGTGGACAAATTTCTCAGGAGTAAGATCCGCACGCCAGGGCTGCCTGCCATGTCTGCCATAGTCACCTACAATGACACCGTACTGTGGACCGGGAACTTCGGAAAGAAAAACGGATCTGATCCCTTCTCAACTGCTCCCAACGAATACACCATTTACCGGTGAGGGTCTGCACAAACGACCCGCACAGAGGTCAGAAGAGCGCTCTGCATTCTCACAAGTAATGTGTGACATTCCTCTTCATATATCCCATACATCTCTCCCATCATGTCCCCATGCACATCCCCATCTAATGTCCCACATACACATCCACATCTCATATTCCCCATACACATCCCCATCTCATGTTCCCCCATACAAATCCCCATCTCATGTTCCCCCATACACATCCCCATCTCATGTTGTTCCCCATATACATCCCCATCTCATATTCCCCAATACACATCCCCATCTCATATTCCCCAATACACATCCCCATCTCATATTCCCCATACACATCCCCATCTCATGTTCTCCATACACATCCCCATCTCATGTTCCCCCCAATCATGTTCCCATACACATCTCCATCTCATGTTCCCCCATACACATCCCCATCTCATGTTCCCCCAAACACATCCTCATCTCATGTTCCCCCAAACACATCCTCATCTCATGTTCCCCATACACATCACCATCTCACACCTCCCCCATCATCTTCCCCATACATAACCTCATTCTTACCCCCATCATGTCCCCCATACACATCCCCATCATGTCTCCCATCCACATCGCCTTCTCATACCTACCCGCTACATGTCTCGCCATACACATTCCCATGTCATACATACCCCCATCATGTGCCCCCATACACATCCCCATTTCATACCTCCCCATCATTTTCCCCCATACACATCCCCACCTCATGCCTCCCCCATCATGTTGCCCCATGCACTTTCTGATTTCATACCTACCCCCATCATGTTACCCCATACACATCCCCATCTCATACCTACCACCATCATGTCTCCCAATACACAACCCCATTTCATACCTACCCCCATGCACATCCCCATCTCAGACTTCCCCCATCATCTTCCCCCATACACATCCCCATCATGTTCCCCATACACATTCCCATCTCATTCCTTCCCCCATCATGTCCCCCATAAACATCCACGTGTCCTACCTCCCCAACATCTCCCCCATGCACATCCCCATATCCTACCTCCCCCATCAAGCATCCCTATACACATCCCCATCTCTTACCTACCCCATCATGTCACCCATACACATACCTATCTCATACCTACCCTATCATGTCCTCCATACACATTTCAATCTCCTACCATCCCCCAGCATGTTCCCACATACACATCCCCATCTTATACCTATCCCCTATCATGTCCCCTCATACACATCCCCATCTCATGCCTATCCCCCGTCATGTCCCCTCATACACATTCCTATCTCCTACCTACCCCCATCATGATCTCCCATGCACATCCCCATCTTTTTCCTACCCCCATCATCTCCCCCCATGCATATCCGCATCTCATTCCTACCCCCCATCAGGTCACCCCATGCACATCCTCATCTCATTTCTACCCTATCATGTCCCCCCTTACACATTCCATCTCATTCCTATCCCCGTCATGTCCCCCCTTACACATCCCCTTCTGATACCTCCCCCCCTTGATGGCCCCCCATACACATCCCCTTTTCATACCTACCCCCTTTATGTCCCCATACACATCCCCATCTCATACCTTCCCACCATCATGTACCTTTATACACATCACCATCTCATACCCTGCTCCCATCATGTCCCCCCATGCACATAACCATCTTATTCCTACTACTATCATGTTCCCATACATATCCCCATCTCTTACCTCCCCCCATCATGTTCTCCTATACGCATACATATCTTATTCCTACCCGCATCATGTCCCTCATGCACATCCCATCTCATTTCTACCCCCATCATGTACCCCATACACATTCTAATCTCATGCCTACCCCTCATCATGTCCTCCATACACATGCCCATCATGTCTCCCCATATACAGTGAGGAAAAAAGTATTTTGTCAGCCACCAATTGTGCAAGTTCTCCCACATAAAAAGATGAGAGAGGTCTGTAATTGACATCATAGGTCACAACTATGAGAGTCAAAATGACAAAACAAATCCAGAAAAATCACCTTGTCTGATTTGGCAAGATGCATTTTTAAAATTATGGCAGAAAATATGTATTTGGTCATTAACAAAATCTCATCTCAATATTTTGTTATTTATCCTTTGTTGGCAATGACAGAGGTCAAACGTTTTCTGTAAATCTTCAGAAGGTTGGCACACACTGTTGGTCCATTCCTCCATGCAGATCTCTTCTAAAGCAGTGATGTTTTGGGTGTGTTGCTGGGCAACACATACTTTCAAATCCCTCCAATGTTTTTCTATGGGGTTGAGATCTGGAGACTGGCTAGTCCACTCCAGGACCTTAATATGTTTCTTACAAAGCCATTCCTTCGTTGCCCTGGTTGGGATCATTATCATGCTGAAAGGCTCATCCAAGTTTCATCTTCAATGCCCTTCCTGATGGAAGGAGGTTTGCTCTCAAAATCTCTCAATACATGGCCCCATTCATTCACATTGATCTGTCGTCCTGGTCCCTTTGCAGCGAAACAGCCCCAATGTTAGGCGTCAGGTTCCTGTAGCTGCACAGCAGGAATCCAGAGCCTTGCATCCTGCAGTCTCCCATTCTTCTCCAACCGCTCAGGAGCCTGCACAGCAATCTCAGCATTGTAGTCGCTCTGCTCAGACCAGCTCTGTGGGACTGGTTGTTGCTGCCACCTCTGGGTCGGCAATAGCAGCGCAAGCTGTCCTGCAGCAAACCACTCTAGTGGCTATGTCCTCTCGTCACGGTACTGGGCATGCTCACGAGACGATCTCCCATTGGAGATCGGGAGTCACGTGCTCAGGTCCTTCTCCTGATCTGATTGGTCCATCCCAGAGATCTGGAAGGTCCTGCACGGCTATAAAAGGTCCGCATGGCCGCTCGGCCATGCGCTAGTGTAGTCTCTAATTGCTACTGTGTGAATGATGATGGATGCATGAACCTGCGAATGACTCATTAAGATCCCCTACCTCTCTGATATTACGTGTGTGGATAGGGACTTTGCCTTAGAGTCAGCGCCAGTCAGTGGCATGCTACAAGCCACAGTGCTCATCTCCACAGAGCTAGCATCCGACAGTGCGCCCCTCCTGGGCATTGTCGTATAGCGGCTGAGTCAGTTGTGGGTGTCCGCGGTAGCGACGCCGCACGCACGGTAGGTCTAGACGGACACCGACCCTGTGTCTTGGGCCCGAGTCCTGTGACCATATACCGTGGGTGCACACCGCTGAGACCTGTGAGGTCAACAGGCTCGGCATTTAAGCTTATGCCTTAAGGTGACTCTGTGAATATAACAGAGTACGCCCAGTGCACATCGGGTGACGTTCAACCCGTGTGCGATATACCGCCATATTGTGCATCTGCCATTATATAGCAGCAGTTTAAGGCTAAGTGCACACGTACCGGAACTCTCGCGGAAATTACCGCGAGAATTCCGGAATTCCATTCCGCGGGAAAATCGCATTTTAAATTCCCGCTATTTTCCCGCGGAAAAACTAGCATTTTGCAAGCGTATTTAGCTTGCAAAATGCTAGCGTTTTCCAAGCGATCTGTAGCATCGCTTGGAGAACTGATTGACAGGTTGGTCACACTCGTCAAACATAGTGTTTGACAAGTGTGACCAACTTTTTACAACTGAGGCCGCCTATGCAGCATCAGTAGTAAAAGATAGAATGTAAAAAAAAATAAAAAATAGTGTTATTCTTACCTTCCGACGTCCTGCGCATCCGTTCCCAGTAATCCTTTGCGAAAATGCCGGCGATGACGTCCGTTCTCGCGGGATGGCGATGTCTCGCGGTAATTTGCGATGACGTCGCGCGAATTACCGTGAGACTTCGCGATCCCGCGAGAACGGACGTCATCGCGGGCATTTTCGCAAAGGATTACTGGTAACGGATGCGTGGAGAGAGGCGGGAATACTGCGCGGGACGTCGGAAGGTGAGAATAACAATATTTTTTATTTTAAATTCTATTTTTTACAGGGATATGATACCCAGAGCCCAGAGGACAGTCTCCTCTCCTCCGGACCGTGGGTACCATCCGCAATTGTTCTGCTTACTTTCCCCATGGTGTGCACAGGCACATGCGGGAAGTAAGCGGAACAATGCATTCCTATGGGTGCGGGATCGCCGCGATTCCGCAAATTAATGAGCATGCTGCGTTTTTTACCGCGAAGCGATTCCGCCGCGGTAAAAACCGCAGCATTAGCACAGCTTTGCGGAATCCCGTAGGAATGCATGGAAAGCTTATTTTTCGCGTTTTCGCGGCAAAATCGCGTGGTTAAAACCGCAGCGGAAACGCGAAAAAAACGCTACGTGTGAACTCAGCCTAACACCTCTGCACGGTGGACCCCGGGCGGCGAACACGCTTTCTATTATTTTATATTTAGTGCGTTCCGCCGTCCCTAACATTACACAAGGACCAGGGTCTGGCTACTAATGGCGGACCTGCAGCAGCTACAACGGTACATTCGGCAGCTGGAGAGCAGGTTGGCGGCTATTGAGAGCTCCACCTCAGCTGCGAATGCTACAGTGGCCGCTGCTCAGGCAGTCGCAGAGGCTGTCTCTCTCGTGTCCACACCCACGCCTATGCTGACAATAACCCGCCTCCCGTTGCCCGATAAGTTTTCCGGTGACAGCACCGCCTGCAGGGGTTTCGTGAGCAAGTGCTCTATTCAGCTGGAGTTACTGGCCACACGATTTCCCACAGAGCGGGCAAAGGTGGGGTTTATTGTTTCTCTCCTATCAGGCAGGGCGTTAGAGTGGGCTACGCCATTGTGGGAGCGTGATGACCCTGTGGTTCAGGGTGCTGCTCAGTTCCTCACGGCTCTGAAGCAGGTCTTTTTGGGACCACGGATCACGCATGACACCTCTCTCCAATTATTGGCCCTAACTCAGGGGTCTCTCTCGGTCAGCCATTATGCCGTCCAATTCCGGACATTGGCTTCCGAACTGGAGTGGCCTGATAAAGCACTCGTCCCGGTGTTTTGGAGAGCGTTAGCGGAGCATGTCAAAGATGCTCTAGCAACCAGAGAGGTCCCCACAAGTTTGGAGGAGTTGATTGCCATCTCCACCCGCATTGATCTCCGGTTTACAGAGCGCGGGCTGGAAAGTGCGCAATCCAGACGAAGGGTTAATTTGGCTCCCACCTACTCCGAGCCACTAAGATTTCCCACTCAGGAGCTTACACCTTCTGAACCTATGGAGGTGCCTCGCACCGGCCCCAATCCACGTCCGGTGCGAAACTTCGCACGCTGTTACCAGTGCCGGCACTTTGGTCACTCGGCTAGCACATGTCCTCTGCGGTCGAAAAAACGATCACGTCCAGTGGTCATAGGTGGTGGTTTAACTAATATGCAAACCTTTTCCCCAAAACGAGTGTTCCGAGGGACATTAGATAGCGGTGCTTCCACCTGAGAGGTAGAGGTCACGGTGGACTCCGGGGCAGAAGGAAACTTCATGTCCTCATCCTTTGCCCAAAAGCATGCTATTCCGCTGGAACTACTGCCTCGTCCCTTGACCATCAGGGTGGTTGACGATGCGCCTTTACCATCCCAAGTTACACACCAGACAGCACCTCTTGGTTTCTCAATCTCACCCTCTCACCACGAGACGTTGTCCCTGTTCATTTTGCCAGATGGCATCGACCAGGTGCTTCTCGGACTTCGTGGCTCCATTACCATTCCCTTCATATAGATTGGTCTTCGGGGAGTATACTGGGTTGGAGCAAGGACTGTGAGGGAAGGTGCATGAGGGGCAGTGTTCAAGTAGCATCCACGGAGGTGCCCGCGGATCTTTCCGCGCTCCCTGGACACTACCGGCAGTACGCGGACGTCTTCTCCAAAAAATCAGCGGAGACGCTTCCGCCGCACCCTCCTTATGATTGCCCGATAGACCTATTGCCAGGCGCGGAGCCTCCTAGAGGCCGCATGTACCCTCTATCTCTTCCGGAGACAGAGGCAATGTCACAATATATCGGGGAGAACCTGGCAGGAGGGTTTATCAGAAAATCGGTGTCGCCTGCTGGTGCAGGGTTCTTCTTCGTGCAGAAGAAGAGTGGGGAGTTGCGCCCCTGCATTGACTACAGAGGTCTCAACGCCATTACTGTAAAAAACAAATACCCTCTTCCTTTGATCTCTGAGTTGTTTGACATGTTGTGAGGGGCCCGGATCTTTACGAAATTAGATCTACGGGGGGCATACAACCTGATCCGCATACGCGAAGGAGACGAGTAGAAGACAGCCTTTAATACCAGGGATGGCCAATATGAGTACCTGGTCATGCCCTTCGGCCTCTGTAATGCACCTGCTGTCTTCCAGGACTTCGTAAATGACGTCTTTCGCGATATGCTTTCCACCTCGGTGGTGGTCTATCTGGATGACATTCTCATCTTTTCTCCAGACTTGACCTCTCACCGGAGACGTCTGCAAGGTCTTCGACCGTTTGCGGGAGAATTCTCTCTTTGCCAAGCTGGAGAAGTGCCAGTTTGAGCAGGAGTCCTTGCCGTTCCTGGGCTATATCATCTCGGCCCAGGGGTTGGCTATGGATCCTGCCAAATTGCAAGCGGTAATGGACTGGTAGGATCCCCATTCTTTAAAAGCAGTGCAGCGCTTATTGGGGTTCGTTAACTATTACCGCCAGTTCATTCCCCACTTCTCCACACTGGTAGCTCCTTTGGTCGCTCTCACCAAGAAAGGAGCCAATCCAAAGGTTTGGTCAGAGCAGGTCTCCACGGCCTTTTTGTCCCTGAAAACCCATTTTGCTGGCGCTCCCATCCTCCACCGTCCCGATGTGGATAAACCCTTTATCCTAGAGGTAGATGCCTCATCCGTTGGTGCAGGAGCAGTTCTTTTCCAGAAGGATGCTCAAGGTCGGAAGCATCCCTGCTTCTTCTTCTCAAAGACCTTCTCACCGGCGGAGAGAAACTACTCCATCGAGGACAGGGAGTTGCTGGCCATGAAATTGGCCTTTTCTGAGTGGAGACATCTCCTGGAGGGAGCCCAGTTTCCCTTCCAGGTGTACACTGACCATAAAAATCTGGTCTATTTGCAAACAGCCCAGCGCTTGAACTCTCGTCAAGCTAGGTGGTCGCTCTTCTTCTCCCGCTTCCGCTTCACCTTGCATTACCTGTCTGGAGAGAAGAACGTCCGTGCGGATGCTCTTTCTCACTCGGTGGTCTCAGCGGAGGAAGAGGAGGCTGAACCTTGGTTAATTGTCCCCATGGAGAGCCTGAGGACCGTGGCTCCGGTTGCTCTTGAGGCAGTTCCGCCGGGCAAGACCCTTGTCCCTCCTCGCCTGCGGCCGGAGGTCCTCGCGTGGGCACACGCGTCCAGGGGGGGTGGTCACTTTGGCATTAAGCGGACCACAGAACTCCTGACAAGGTCTTATTGGTGGCCGCACATGGCTCGGAAAACTAAAGAGTACATTCAAGCATGCATCTCTTGTGCTCGGAACAGGTCCTCTAGGCAGAGGCCGGCTGGGTTACTGTATCCCTTGCCGGTGGCAGACAGACCCTGGGAGATGGTCTGCATGGACATTGTGGTCAGCCTGCCCAAATCTGGTGGCAGCACGGTCATCTGGGTGGTCACCGATCATTTCTCTAAAATGGTGCATCTGGTGCCACTTGCGCGGCTGCCTTCCACTCGTGGTCTCGCCGCACTGTTCATAAAGCACATATTACGTTTGCACGATATGCCAGACAAAATAGTCAGTGACCGAGGTCCCCAGTTTGCTTCTCGATTTTGGAGGGAGCTCTGCAGTCTACTCAGTATCGAGCTCAATTTGTCCTCCGCATATCATCCCGAGACGAACGGGTTGGTTGAGAGAGCCAATCAAACATACCTGCGACATTTTGTCTCTGCCAGGCAGGATGTCTGGGCATCCTTACTACCGTGGGCTGAATTTGCCCTGAATAACGCAGTGGCTGATTCCACTGGTTAGACGCCGTTCCTTCTCAATTACGGCCAGCATCCACGCGTCCCTGTTCCGTTGCCAGTGTCTTCCACTGATTCCAGGGTGGCAGACTGGGCAGTGGAGGCTCGCGACATTTGGGATCGCACCCAGGATGCTATTCGAGCCTCTAAAGAGAGAATGAGAGTGTCAGCCGACACATATCAGCGCCCCGCTCCAACTTTTGCCCCTGGCAACTTGGTGTGGCTCTCTGCGCGTAATATCAAGCTGCGGGCTGAGTCCTCCAAGTTCTCTCCGCGATACATTGGTCCCTTCAAGGTCCTCGAGCGCATCAGCTCAGTGGTCTACCTTCTGACTCTTCCACCACACTTGGCCATCTCTGACGTCTTCCACGTGTCCCTTCTCAAGCCTGTTCACATGGCTTGGTTTTCCGAGTCATCTGCCGGGACATCAGACCTGTCCTCGGATGAGTTTGAGGTCAATGCCATTGTGGGATGCAGGATTGTGCGTGGTAAAAAATTTTATTTGGTGGACTGGAAGGGTCATGGTCCAGAGGCCCGGACCTGGGAGCCAGTGGAGAACATCCACGCCCCGCTCCTGATTGCAGCTTTTGAGCGTGCCAAGGCTCAGAGGGGAGGGGGGGTAATGTTAGGCGTCGGGTTCCTGTAGCTGCACAGCAGGAATCCAGAGCCTTGCATCCTGCGGTCTCTCATTCTTCTCCGACCGCTCAGGAGCCTGCACAGCAATCTTGGCGTCGCAGGCGCTCTGCTCAGACCAGCTCTGTGGGACTGGTTGTTGCTGCCACCTCTGGGTCGGCAATAGCAGCGCAGGCTGTCCTGCAGCAAACCACTCTAGTGGCTAAGTCCTCTCGTCACGCTACTGGGCATGCTCACGAGACGATCTCCCATTGGAGATCGGGAGTCACGTGCTCAGGTCCTTCTCCTGATCTGATTGGTCCATCCCAGAGATCTGGAAGGTCCCGCACGGCTATAAAAGGTCCGCATGGCCGCTCGGCCATGCGCTAGTGTAGTCTCTAATTGTGAATGATGATGGATGCATGAACCTGTGAATGACTCATTAAGATCCCCTCCCTCTGATATTACGTGTGTGGATAGGGACTTAAGGGCCTGTCACATTAAGCGATATCGCTAGCAATATTGCTATAACGTCACTGGTTTTTGTGACGTTATAGCAATATCACTAGCGATATCGCTATGTCTGATACTTACCTCCGACCGCTCCCCCGCTGGTTATCGCTGATCGCGCGAGAACGTCCTGGACCAGTTCTCGTCGTCAGCTTCCTGCTGGGCTTCCTGCTGGGACGATGAGCGACGCATGGACGCAGGCGGGAGGATGTCAGGATCACCTTGTCTGACAGGTAAGTAGCGACCCCTGACCCTTGCAATGTCGCTGGTGAGATCTGCCTGTGTGGCAGCTCACTAGCGACCACTTAGCGATGTACCAGCGATCCTGACCGCGTCATATTGCTGGTCGGGATCGCTGGTACATCGCTAAATGTGACAGTACCTTTAGCCTTAGAGTCAGTGCCAGTCAGTGGCATGCTACAAGCCACAGTGCTCATCTCCACAGAGCTAGCGTCCGACAGTGCGCCCCTCCTGGGCATTGGCATATAGCGGCTGAGTCAGTTGCCGCACTGCAGTCAGCAGCACTTGTGGGCATCCGCGGTAGCGGCACCGCATGCACGGTAGGTCTAGACGGACACCGACCCTGTGTCTTTGGCCTGAGTCCTGTGACCATATACCGTGCGTGCACACCACTGAGACCTGTGAGGTCAACAGGCTCGGCATTTATGTTTATGCCTTAAGGCGACTCTGTGAATATAACAGAGTATGCCCAGTGCACACCGGGTGACGTTCAACCCGTGTGCTATATACCACCATATTGTGCGTCTACCATTATATAGCAGCAGTTTAACACCTCTGCACGGTGGACCCGGGTGGCGAACGCACTTTCTATTATTTTATATTTAGTGCGTTCCACCATCCCTAACACCCAAAGCATGATGTTGCCACCCCCATGCTTCACAGTAGGTATGGTGTTCTTTGGATGCAACTCAGCATTCTGCCTTCTTCAAACACAACGAGTTTTGTTTCTACCAAACAGTTCTACTTTGGTTTCATCAGACCATATCCAAATGCTCTCTAGCAAGCTTCAGACGGACCCGGACATGTACTGGCTTAATTAAAACAAAAACCAATGGATTTGGAGGGTATTATAAGTCCGGCAGGGTTAAGTAAAAAATACTACTAAATAAATTGAGTTAAAAAGATTTTATTTTATTGGAACATAACACAAAAAATAATTTTACATGTGCATAATGACAGGCTAAAAACCGTGCCAAAAATAATAAATAAGTACATAGGACGCCAAAACTTTTTTTATGTACAATTCAAATAAATATAAGGTGACCCAAGCAAATATAATGCAGGCTGAATTAATAACACCAGGTAAAAACAATGTCCCCAATATACCTCATAAATGTAAAAGTGTAATATAAAAAGTGTATTAAAATTATTAACACTATGTGTATGTAATTCACAATAATAAAGTGCAAATAGCTGTATGGCCTAGTACCTCTGTTATACACTCACCTGTCCAACTGTGTGTTAAGACTTAATTTCTAATCAGCCAATCACATGGCGGCAACTCAGTGCATTTAGGCATGTAGACATGGTCAAGACAATCTCCTGCAGTTCAAACCGAGCATCAGTATGGGGAAGAAAGGTGATTTGAGTGCCTTTGAACGTGGCATGATTGTTGGTGCCAGAAGGGCTGGTCTGAGTATTTCCGAAACTGCTGATCTACTGGGATTTTCACGCACAACCATCTCTAGGGTTTACAGAGAATGGTCCGAAAAAGAAAAAAAATCCAGTGAGCGGCAGTTCTGTGGCCGGAAATGCCTTGTTGATGCCAGAGGTCAGAGGAGAATGGGCAGACTGGTTCGAGCTGATAGAAAGGCAACAGTGACTCAAATTGCCACCCGTTACAACCAAGGTAGGCAGAAGAGCATCTCTGAACGCACAGTGCGTCGAACTTTGAGGCAGATGGGCTACAGCAGCAGAAGACCACACTGGGTACCACTCCTCTCAGCTAAGAACAGGCATCTGATGGCTACTTTCAGCAGGATAATGCGCCATGTCATAAAGCTCGAATCATCTCAGATTGGTTTCTTGAACATGACAATGAGTTCACTGTACTCAAATGGCCTCCTCAGTCACCAGATCTCAATCCAATAGAGCATCTTTGGGATGTGGTGGAACGGGAGATTCGCATCAGGGATGTGCAGCCGACAAATCTGCGCCAACTGTGTGATGCCATCATGTCAATATGGTCCAAAATCTCTGAGGAATGCTTCCAGCACCTTGTTGAATCTCTGCCACGAAGAATTGAGGCAGTTCTGAAGGCAAAAGGGGGTCCAACCCGTTACTAGCATGGTGTACCTAATAAAGTGGCCAGTGAGTGTATATGACCATACAATTGCCAAAAGGCCATAAAGTGCGAAAAAATGCAATAAACCATACACTGCATTGCTAATAAAAAATGGGAAAACAATATGAGTGTAAAATCACATAAAGGTTAAAAAGGTGCTCAATTAATTGAAAATGAAAATTGTGCTGAACTGACCAAAAAACTGGTGTGTAAAACAACAGGTGTGTACAGATAACAGCGACAAAATCAGTGACTAAGTGGCCACAATGAAAGAGTATGGGCCGTGGAACATAAATAACAATACCTGGTAGCCAAATTGAATGCGGTATGCCTGTGAAAACACGCCCCATAGGCATACCGCATACAGTCACTGATTTTGGCGCTGTTATCTGTACACACCTGTTGTTTTATACACATGTTTTTAGGTGACCAAATACTTATTTTCCACCATAATTTTACAAACAAATCGTACAAAATCAGAAAAGGTGATTTTCTGAATTTGTTTTATCATTTTGACTCTCATAGTTGTGGTCTACATATGATGTCAGTTACAGGCCTCTCTCATCTTTTTATGTGGAAGAACTTGCACAATTGGTGGCTGACTAAATACTTTTTTCCCCACTCTACATCCCCTTCTCATACCTACCCCCATCATGTCCCACATACAGATCCCCTTCTCATACTTACCCCATAATATCTCTCCATACACATCCCCATTTCATACCTACCTCCAACAAGTCCCTCATCTCCACCATGTCCCCCATACACATCCCCACCTCATACCTCCCCCATCTTGTTCCCCCATACACATCCCCACCTCATACCTCCCCCCTCTTGTTCCCCCATACACATACCCATCTAATATCTATCTCCAGGGCTTTTTTTGTAAAAAAAAATATTTGCCGGTACGCATTTCTGATTAATTTCTCATTATTCACTACTGTAGTCTGTACGCTAATTTCAATAAAAAACTATGTAATTCAAATTGTAAAAGAAAAATAAAAAATGACTAATACTGTATAAATGTTTTTTTTAACTAGCAAAATATGGTTTTCATATTCCTTAACCGATTTACCTAAGCTGTATTCTATAAGAAACGCCGAATTTCAACCAAATTTTCATCAGCCACGACGTCTCGAGTTCGTTCTTTACTGTTTGTCAATGGCTGATCGCCATGTTCTGCTCTATCATCTGATTTGTTTCTGTCTCCACATCTGTTCGGAGTCTTTTGCGTGCCAGAGCCGCATCGCCCGAGAAATAGTGCGTTATTTTATCCATCTAAGACAAGTTTCACGAAACAAAACTCAATGAACTCGTACAAAACTTCATAAAACACTAATATAAATGACGATTTAAACAAATCAAACCAAAACAGACCGGCCCCCCATCAGTGGTATACAGCCCCCCATCAGTGGTATATAGCCCCCCATCACAGGTTACAGCCCCCCATGCTGCCGCACACCTTAAAATAATGAACCATTCATTCTTACCCTCCGCCACCGCTGCCAGTCCCTGCTTCTTCCTGCTTTTGCTGGCGTCATGTGACAGGCGCAGCAGCGATGACATCATTGCTGCTGCGCCGGTCATAGCCGGGTACAAGCAGGAAGAAGCAGGGACTGGAGGACGGCAGCGGTGACAGAGCGACAGAGGGTGAGAATGAATGCTTTATTATTTTAAGGTGTGCGGCAGCACCTTCAGATTTTCCGGTACGCTGTACCGTAGCAAAAAATGCAATGCCTATCTCCCATCATGTCCTCCCATACACCTCCCCATCTCATATCTACCCCCATCATGTTTCCCCATACACATCCCCATCTCATTCCTACCACCCATTATGTCCCCCCAATACACATCCCCTTCTCATACCTACCCCCATCATGTTCCCCATTCCCTTCTCCCTCTCATACCTACCCCCATACACATCCCCATCTCATGTCCCCATACACATCCCCATTTAATACCTCGCCTCCATCATGTCCTCTCGTACACATCGCCATCCCATACCCACCCCCCATCATGTCCCCCCATGCACATCCCCATCTCATGTCCCCATACACATATACACATCCCCATTTCATTCCTACCCCCATCATGTCCCCAACCACAACTCCATACCCTACCTCCTCCATCATGTCCCCCATACACATCTCCATCTCTTACCTCCCTCTATCATGTCCTCCCATACACATCCCCAACTCATACCTTCACCCCATCATGTCCCCCATACACATCTCCATCTCCTTCCTCCCCAATCATGTTTCCATGTTCCCCATACACATCTACATCTCATACCTACCCCCATAATGTTATCCCATACACATCACCAACTCATACCTACCCCCAAATAATGTCCACCATACACATCCCCATCTCATATCTACCCCCATAATGTCCCCCCATACACATCCCTTTCTCATACCTACCCCCATCTTGTCCCCCCATACACATCCCCATCTCATTCCTACCCCCATCATGTCCCCCATACACATCCCCATCTCATACTCACCCCAATCATGTTCCCCCATACACTTCCCTATTCATACCTACCACATCATGCTCCCCCATACACATCCCCATCTCATATCTCACCCCATAATGTTCCCCATACACATCCCCATCTCATACCTACCCCCATAATGTCCCCCATACACATCCCCTTCTCATATCTACCCCCATCATGTCCCCCATACACATCCCCTTCTGATACCAACCCCCATCATTTCCCCCATACACATCCCCTTCTCATACCTACCCCCATAATGTCCCCCATACACATCCCCTTCTCATATCTACCCCCATCATGTCCCCATACACATCCCCTTCTGATAACAACCCCCATCATTTCCCCCCAATACACATCCCCCTCTCATACGTACCCCCATCAAATCCTCCATACAGATCCCCATCTCATTCCTACCCCCCATCATGTTCCCCCATACACATCCCCATCTCGTATCTACCCCCTATCATGTTCCCCCATACACATCCCCATCTCATACCTACCCCCATAATGTCCCCCAATACACATACCCTTCTCATACCTGCCGCACTTCATGCCCCATATACACATCCTTTTCTCACACCTACCCCATCATGTTCCCCATACACATCCCCATCTCATACTTACCCCCATACATATTCCCATCTCATGTCCCCATACACATCCACATTTCATACCTTCCTCCCATCATGTCCCCTCATACACATCGCCATCTCATATCTTCCCCCATCATGTCCCCCATACACATCCCCATCTCATTTCTACCCCCATCATGTCTCCCAACGACAACCCCGTATCCTACCTCCCCCATCATGTTTCCCCATACACATCCCCATCTCTTACCTCACCCATCATGTTCCCCCATACACATCTCCATTTCATTCCTACTCTCCATCATGTTCCCCCATACACATCTCCACCTCCTACCTACCCCCATCATGTCCTCCATACACATCCCCATCTGATTCCTACCCCCATCTTGTCCCCCATACACATCCCCATCTCACACTTCCCCATCATGTTCCCCCATAAACATCTCCATCTCATTCCTACCTTTCCCCCATACACGTTCCCAACTTATACCTAACCCCATCATGTTCCCCATACACATTCCCATCTCCTACCTTCTCCCATCATGTCCCCCGTACACATCCCCATTTGATACCTCCCCCATCATTTCCCCCATTCACATCCCCATCTCCTACCTCTCCCCGTCATGTCCCACATACACATCTCCATCTCCTACCTCCCCCATCGTGTTTCCATGTTCCCCCATACACATCTCCATCTCATACCTACCCCATAATGTCCCCCCATACACATCCCCATCTTTTACCCACACCCATCATGTCCACCATAGACATCTCCATCTCATACCTACCCCCATCATGTCCCCATATACACTTCCCCATCTCATACCTATCCCCATCATGCCCTGCCATACACATCCCCAACTCATACCTACCCCCATCATGTCCCCAAATACAGCGCCCCTCACATCTCCCCAGCAATGAGATGATCAATCAGCAGTTTTGCCCATATGTTGCCGGCATTATGAAATGCTCCGCAGGCAGCCGTTAGCAGGCAAAGTGATAACAATTTTGCCTGCAGCTCTGACATTCCTATCTTTTGTGCCTTCAGCATCGCCAGCATTTCCAAGCTTTTCCCAGTCCTTATGTTGTACAAGTTATGGGAGGAAGGAGAACTCAACTCGCTGGATGACCCCCTGGAGCGATATGTCACCAACTTCTCCATCAAGAACCCCCTGGGTAGAAGGCGCCACCTGGAGCACAAATACATGGCAGAAGGACTAGCATTTATGGAAAAGAGCACACAACCTGTGAAAGCCACGGCTGTGACACTGCGCAGAATGGCAAGCCAGCTATCGGGTAAGGCAGTAGGATGCAGGGGTAAAGGGGTGACTGGCAGAGAATGGGCTGAGACATGCACCGCTTATCTTACCCCCAAACCTGAATTATTAGAGGTGTAATCTCTGAGCAGGGGCACGGAAGCAGTCAGGATGGGCAGTCAGGATGGACCGTCAGGATGGGCCGCCAGGATGGGCAGTCAGAATGGGCTGCCAGGATGGGCTGTCAGGATGTGCTGTCAGATATATTGGGACTTCTGCTATTCTGTTGCCGCTCCTCTCAAGATATCACTGCACAAAGCCGGTGACAGCATCCCCAGGCACAGTTGTGCCTCTGATATCAGCTTCTCTATTACATGCTGCACCCACAGAGGACATCACTGATTGATAACCTCCTAGAGTGCCAGTGACCGCTGTGTGAACAACACACAAGCGCCTACGACATAGCTGCTGAATGACCAGCCAGTAGCCCACCGTCTACACCCGGGGTCCCATACATCAGTCCATGCCAGGAGTGTTTGAGGCTTAAAATTGCACTTCCTCTTGTAGGATCGGTCATCAATTAATGATCTGATAGATTCCCAGGTTTGTAGGGGGTCTCAGATGTTGGACCACTATGAATATCAGTTCTGTATTTTTAGGTCTTCCGCGACGGCTGCGATCCACAAATTTACTGTGGAGAGGAACCACCCAGGAGGCCATTGAGCTTCTCCGTGATGACGTGTTGGTGGCTGATCCTGGCACCAGGTAAGTGAGATCCATCATATTTGCCATGGGTATGGCAGGCTCAGTCGCTCCTCGGCCTCTTGGATACACTTGACTTTATTGCTACATTGTTACCCATCACATAATTCCCCTTCCTGGAAGTGTCTAGTGGTATCTTCCAAGACTGATGACATCATCAAGCAGGCCCCTTGGCAGTGACATCATATGAGACAGACATACAAGGTAGTAAGTCAGCATCTTGTGCTTACTGTGAAGAGCAAAACCAGAGAGCAAGCCATCAATAACTGGCATAATGCCAGCAGTACCCAGAGCTGGAGCCAGGACTCCTGCCATGACATATGATACCCATTATGCTATAATGCCCATAATGTATGGTGCTTCTATTTCAGGTGCCACTACAGTAACCTGGCATTTTCCTTGCTTGCCCACATTTTGGCTGAACACACGTCTGAAGGAGAGTACCAGCGCTGGGTGGCAGACAACATCTTAGATCGTCTTGGCATGGAGGACACCGGCTTTGACTTTACTCCTCCAATTCTTTCTCAAATGGCTGTTGGTTTCTATGGCAGTGGTCAAGTGGCACCGCTCTATGATTTGGGCTGGTATCGCCCATCGGGTCAGATGTTTTCTACAGCAGCGGATCTGGCAAAGTTGGCAATGGTGCTTCTGGGAACATACCACCGGTGGATTCTGGAGCCAGATACACTGAAGATGATGCTGACTCCGCTTTTCAAATGTTCCACTGATTACTTCGCCAATAGAACGGGGACCCCCTGGGAGGTGAACGAGCAGCTTGGTTATGACATCATCCGCAAGGATGGAGACTTGGATGGATACTCTGCCACCTTCTCCATAATTCCTAAGCTCCACATGAGCTTCACTGTCCTCATGTCTGGTACGCGGCCTCAAGATGAGAACATCATCACTAAGACCTATAACTATTTAATTCCAGCTATGGAAAAAGCGTTCAGAGAGGCAGAAAAGAGACTCCGTCCAGCCCCCGATCCCACGCCTTACATTGGATTTTACACCTACGCAAATCTTACATTTTATGAGATCAAGGTTGGACCTGGTGGAGTACTAGACATGCAGCAATTTGGACCTCACATCGAAGAGCTGATCCCAGAGGTCTATCGGACGATACGGCTCCACTACTTGGAGGATAGGGTCCTACAGGTGGTCTTTGACAAAGAGTTCCCATGTACTCTCCTCCTGGGCACTGCATCCGTATCACTGGAGACCCAGGACAGACAACTCTTCAACTTTTACCCATACGATGCTCAGGGTTTGTCTCCTGGATTTGATGCTCCGGGTCTGAACACTTACAAAGTCCTCCGCATCCACCATAAGCCTGTCTTCTACAACTAGCCAACATGCCGTCATGTGCAGAGACTGAGGAACTCAAAGCCTTCTTTACTGCTAGGTTTGACAGGGGGCGACATAAAGCGAGGGGGCCCATGACATGTGGACGATCGCCGCATCGGGACTGCAGTAAAGTGTTAATGGAGGGGGGCAAGAGATGTTCCATGCACAATATGTAAAACTATCTCCTATAATAAAGATGTTAGTTACCCCAATGTCTGGACTGCTTTGCTTCATCACATGTGGCACTGAGGATGACCCCGATGGAAGCCATGTTCTCATTTGTTATATAGGGGTCGTGTATGGCAAATTCACAAAGTGAAGACATCTACCACCAGGTCCCATGTTTATTTCTGAAGGTAACAAGTTGATAGGAGAGGGACCTCATTAATAAAATGCAGGAAGCTGAAACTACAAGACAACATCGGGACCTGAAAGATTCACAACATTCAGGATAGGTGAGAACTTGCTGACCAGTGGGTGTCCGTCCCCTGGGACCCACAACGTCATAGTAGCAGAGAATTAATTATTCCCATCAAGAAATTTGTGTCCCTATTACAACATGAAGTGGCACGTGGAACACCTGAAGTATAGGGAATGAATGAAGAGGTGGTCAAATGGCCTCAGCGCAGCGTCACTAACAAAGATAAAAGTGGCCTGCTCTTCCCATCCCTGCAGATCCCGGTGGTCAGACCAGCCCTGATCATGGACAGATGTATTCACTACAGAATCACTTCAATGATGGGCAATTAATCACCTGTCCCTGTGGTACCAAAATGTCTCCTCTATCCTAAAATATCCTTATGAATATAATATCCCTGATTATCCTACACCAGAAGAGATATTACACTATGTGGAACTGCAAATACTATATACTGTACATAGCCAGTTATCTGTTCACTATGTCATACTGTGTATATTATATAATGTATATGTCCAGTTATCTGGTCACTGTGGTACTGTGTATACTATATACTGTATATAATCAGTAATCTGGTCACTATGTGGTAGTGTTCATATTATATACTGTATATAATCAGTTATCTGGTCACTATGTGGTAGTGTGCATACTATATACCGTATATAACCAGTTATTTGATCACTATGTGGTATTGTGTATACTATACATAACTAGTTATCTGGCCACTATGTGGTACTGTGTATACTATATACTGTATATAACCAGTTATCTGGCCACTATGTGGTACTGTGTATACTATATACTGTATATAACCAGTTATCTGGTCACTATGTGGTACTGTGTATACGTGTATATTATATTATTTATTTATTTATATAGCACCATTGATTCCATGGTGCTGTACATGAGAAGGGGTTATATACAAATTACAGCTATCACTTACAGTAAACAAACAATAACAGACTGATACAGAGGGGAGAGGACCCTGCCCTTGCGGGCTTACATTTGACAGGATGGTGGGGAAGGAGACAGTAGGTTGTGGGGTTGCAGCAGCTCTGTTGTTGGTGAGGCGGTAGCTCCTGTAGTGGTGAGGAGGCAGCGGGGTCATTGCAGGCTATGCTTTCTTGAAAAGGTGTGTTTTCAGATTCCGTCTGAAGGATCCGAATGGGGTTGATAGTCACACGTGTTGGGGCACAGAATTCCAGAGGATGGGGGCTATTCGGTAGAAGTCTTGGAGGCGGTTAAGTAAAGAGTGAATAAGTGTGGAGGAGAGAAGGAGGTCTTGGGAGGACTGGAGATTACGTGAAGGAAGATATAGGGAGTTTAGTTCAAAGATATATGGAGAAGACAGGTTATAAATGGTTTTGTAGGTTAGTATTAGTAATTTGAACTGGATACGCTAAGGGAATGGGAGCCAGTGAAGAGATTTGCAGAGGAGAGAAGCAGAGGAGTACCGAGGAGAGAGATGAATTAGTCGGGCATTAGAGTTATGGATGGACTGGAGAAGTGTAAGAGTGTTAGCAGGGAGTTCACAGAAAAGGGTGTTGCAGTTGTCGAGGAGGGAGATGATGAGGGCACCCGCTGTGTGTCTGGCAGAGGGGGCAGCTCCTGACACTGAAGCCGGCTGCCGGAATCAGCGTGGGAGCGAGGAGGAGAGGCGAGTATTGTGTTTTGTTTTTTTATATCTCTCTATCTCTATATCTATCTATCTCTCTCGCTATCTATATATCTCTATATCTATCTCTATATTTATCTATCTGTTTCTATATCTATCTATCTATCTATCTATATGTCTATATCTATCTATTTCTGTTTATCTCTATCTATCCCTATCTATTTACAGTGGGGAAAAAAAGTATTTAGTCAGTCAGCAATAGTGCAAGTTCCACCACTTAAAAAGATGAGAGGCGTCTGTAATTTACATCATAGGTAGACCTCAACTATGGGAGACAAAATGAGAAAAAAAAATCCAGAAAATCACATTGTCTGTTTTTTTTTCATTTTATTTGCATATTATGGTGGAAAATAAGTATTTGGTCAGAAATAAGCAATCAAGATTTCTGGCTCTCACAGACCTGTAACTTCTTCTTTAAGAGTCTCCTCTTTCCTCCACTCATTACCTGTAGTAATGGCACCTGTTTAAACTTGTTATCAGTATAAAAAGACACCTGTGCACACCCTCAAACAGTCTGACTCCAAACTCCACTATGGTGAAGACCAAAGAGCTGTCAAAGGACACCAGAAACAAAATTGTAGCCCTGCACCAGGCTGGGAAGACTGAATCTGCAATAGCCAACCAGCTTGGAGTGAAGAAATCAACTGTGGGAGCAATAATTAGAAAATGGAAGACATACAAGACCACTGATAATCTCCCTCGATCTGGTGCTCCACGCAAAATCCCACCCCGTGGGTTCAGAATGATCACAAGAACGGTGAGCAAAAATCCCAGAACCACGCAGGGGGACCTAGTGAATGAACTGCAGAGAGCTGGGACCAATGTAACAAGGCCTACCATAAGTAACACACTACGCCACCATGGACTCAGATCCTACAGTGCCAGACGTGTCCCACTGCTTAAGCCTGTACATGTCCGGGCCCGTCTGAAGTTTGTTAGAGAGCATTTGGATGATCCAGAGGAGTTTTGGGAGAATGTCCTATGGTCTGATGAAACCAAACTGGAACTGTTTGGTAGAAACACAACTTGTCGTGTTTGGAGGAAAAAGAATACTGAGTTGCATCCATCAAACACCATACCTACTGTAAAGCATGGTGGTGGAAACATCATGCTTTGGGGCTGTTTCTCTGCAAAGGGGCCAGGACGACTGATCCGGGTACATGAAAGAATGAATGGGGCCATGTATCGTGAGATTTTGAGTGCAAACCTCCTTCCATCAGCAAGGGCATTGAAGATGAAACGTGGCTGGGTCTTTCAACATGACAATGATCCAAAGCACACCGCCAGGGCAACGAAGGAGTGGCTTCGTAAGAAGCATTTCAAGGTCCTGGAGTGGCCTAGCCAGTCTCCAGATCTCAACCCTATAGAAAACCTTTGGAGGGAGTTGAAAGTCCGTGTTGCCAAGCGAAAAGCCAAAAACATCACTGCTCTAGAGGAGATCTGCATGGAGGAATGGGCCAACATACCAACAACAGTGTGTGGCAACCTTGTGAAGACTTACAGAAAACGTTTGACCTCTTGTCATTGCCAACAAAGGATATATCACAAAGTATTGAGATGAAATTTTGTTTCTGACCAAATACTTATTTTCCACCATAATATGCAAATAAAATGAAAAAAAAACAGACAATGTGATTTTCTGGATTTTTTTTTCTCAGTTTGTCTCCCATAGTTGAGGTCTACCTATGATGTAAATTACAGACGCCTCTCATCTTTTTAAGTGGTGGAACTTGCACTATTGCTGACTGACTAAATACTTTTTTTCCCCACTGTATCTATGTCTATATTTATCTATCTCTATATCTATCTATCTATCTATCTATCTCTATCAATCCCTACAGTATATCTCTATCTATATCTCTATCTATCCATCTATCTATTTATCTATTCTTTCTATCTATCTCTATATCGATCTATCCTTTCTATCTCTATATCTATCTATCTCTATATCTATCTATCTATCTATCTATCTATCTATCTATCTATCTATCTATCTCTCTAGCTATCTCTATAGCCATCTATCTATCTCTATATATTTATCCATCTCTATCTATCTATCTATCTATCTCTATCTATCCCTATATCTATCTATCTATCTCTAAATCTATCTATTCTATTCTTTCTATCTATCTATATATATATATCTATCTATTCTTTCTATATATCTATCTATCTCTCTGTCTCTATAACCATCTATCTATCTATCTCAATATATCTATCTATCTCTATATATAATAATAATAATAATAATAATCTTTATATAGCGCCAATATATTCCACAGCGCTTTACAGTTTAACAGTTTCAAAACACAAGTCATAAGTAACAACGTTAACAATACAATAATTAAAGCAAAATAAGACGAAATAAGATGACCCTGCTCGTGAGAGCTTACAAACTACAATGAGGTGAGGGAGATACAAAGTACATGTGTGTATTTACAATGATGTAGATGGGTCGCCCTCCCAGGGCCGTAGGGTACTCGGTACTGGGCCAGTGTCAACGGGATGTGTCACAGCAGCGGTGACCCGGTCCGTGGCCCTTGGCGCCCAAGCAGTGGGGAGATATTTGTATTGTAGTTAGTTTGAATGAATAGTTTGTGGCGCCACCTGTGGTGTTCGGCAAGTGAGGTGTTAGGCCGACGCTGCTTGCAGATCCTCTGGGGCTGGTGGTGTGTGGCAGCCAAGATAGTGAAGCTCCCCACAGGTGGCGAGGTAGCCCCAGGGCAGTGTAGGTGTAATGGATGAGTAGAAGCGCAGGCAGTGTAGGAGCTGGTACCCAGATGTAGTGGTGCTGAGGGTGTAAGCGCGATAATGAATGGAGGACGCCGGGGCTTGTAGTTCCAAAGCTTTACTCACAGTCTGTAGTGCACACAGGTGCCTGCCTCCGGGCCGTGTCCTCCGGGTCAGAGACTCAGTCAACCTCCAGGCAAGATGATAGGCTCCCCTCCAACATTCCGCCAACATGTACCTTTCTGAACGTCTCCTCTATGGCGCCTTAAAGTGTGAAGATCTCCTAGTACTGAATTACACTGGAGTTCCTCTCATCAGATGTTCCCAAGAACTCTACTTGTACGGCAGACAGCTGTAGCCTGCTTCGGGGACTCCCTTCTCCTGAGTCCCGGCTCTCTATCCAAATGCTGTTGTGCCCCAAGTCTTAGATGGGAGTAGTGCATTTACAGCCAACTACTCCACCGGTGTCTGCTGCAGAGCCATAAGTGTCCATACAACCTCGGGGACCGGGCCCCGGCCTTGCGCTTAGAACCTATAGGCAGGGTGCTTCCTTCCAACCCACATCCTCTCTGTTCTATTCTCCTTCGTTCCGTACTATTCTCTCTTTCTTATGGATGCTTAGGTTACAGATCAGTGTGCTTCTTCCTTCCTTCCTTTCCCGTGCCAGCTGGCTCAGGTCACAGAGCGCAGCGATCGGCTAAGCCGATAGACAGAAATGAGGGAGGAGATGTAGGGGGGTGCCGCACCGTGGAGAGATTTGTGGGTGAGGACAAGTACTTTGAATTGGATCCTATAATGAATGGGCAGCCAGTGTAATGACTGACAAAGAGTGGACACATCCGAGTACCGATTAGCCAGATGGACGACCCTGGCTGCTGCATTAAGTATGGACTGGAGAGGGGATAGTCCAGTGACGGGGGGGCCAATTAATAGTGCGTTGCAGTAATCCAGGCGGGAGTGGATCAATGCTACAGTGAGGGTTTTTGTTATTTCCATGGTGAGAAAAGGGCAGATTCTAGAGATGTTCTTTAGGTGTAAGCGGCAAGAGCGGGCAAGAGATTGTATATGGGATATGAAGGAGAGATTGGTGTCAAACATAACACCCAGACAGCGCGCCTGCTGTCGGGGTGTTATTGTGGTACCACCCATGGAGAGGGAAATGTCAGATTTAGGGAGGTTAGTAGATGGCGGGAGCAGAAGAAGTTCAGTTTTGGAGAGGTTGAGTTTCAGATAGAGAGTGGACATGATATTGGAGTCTGCGGATAGACAGTCACTGGCGTTCTGTAGTACAGAGGGGGTAAGGTCGGGGGAAGACGTATATAGTTGTGTGTCATCAGCATAAAGATGGTACCGAAAGCCAAATCTGCTAATGGTCTGTCCAATTGGGGCTGTGTAGAGAGAGAAGAGAAGGGGGCCAAGGACTGAGCCCTGAGGTACCCCGACAGCAAGAGGAAGAGGAGATAAAGTGGAGCCAGAGAACAAAACACTGAAGAAGCGGTCAGAGAGATAGGAAGAGAACCAGGAGAGTGCAGTGTCCTTAATGCCTAGTGACTGGAGCCTAGAGAGTAGGAGATGGTGGTCAACAGTATCGAAAGCAGCAGATAGGTCATGAAGAATGAGCAGAGAGTGGTCACCACTATGTTTTGTTGTAAACCAGAAAAGAGGCATGTAAATAGGAGGGATCACCAATAAAATATAATGAAATGCAAGATAATAAACTTTTTATTAATCATCCAAAACAAATAACATGCAGTGCAAATATAAAAACAATTAAAACCGCACAATTGCGTTCATATACCCTCTGCACACACCCTTCATAATTCTTACAATACACCTAGTGTAGGTATATACAGTCTATCAACAAATAATGAAAAAACCATACACTCCACCTTCCACCTAATATGGTGATAGATGCAAACTGCCTGGTAAATCTAATTCAAAAGAGCACAAATGCTGGTAGTCAAATTGCCCCTAGCAGATAAAAAATGCTGAATCCCAAATAAGGACATAGGGGTTGATAAAGGTATAATGCTGCTGATGCAATATGAACAGGCCAATGATCAAGGGTCCCAATTGCAAATGGCCCCCTCTATACAACCTGTTAAGAGCAAAATAATGCTGGCAGGTAAAACCCTGGTCCAGTAACCAGTGAAGGTAGGAGTGAGGAGTGGTGAGGCAGAGGCAGAAGAAACGCCCGACGCGTTACGCCAGAACAACTGGCTTCATCAACTGTTGTCAGAAGGTCATTGGTCACTTTGATGAGTGCAGTTTCAGTCGAATGAAGGGGGCGGAAACCGGACTGTGAAGGGTCCAGAAGGGAGTGAGTGGAGAGGTAACGGGTAAGGTGGGAGTAAACTAGGCGCTCCAAAAGTTTAGAGATGAAGGGGAGATTGGAGACTGGTCTGTAGTTGTTTGTGCAGGATAGGTCGAGAGCAGGTTTCTTTAGTAATGGAGTAACGATGGTGTGTTTGAAGGAGGATGGGAAAATAACCGAGGAGAGGGAGAGATTAAAGATTGTAGTTAGGTGGGTTGTGACGACTGGAGAGAAAGACTGGAGGAGATGTGAGGGAATGGGGTCGGTAGTGCATGTAGTCGGACAAGAAGAATAGAGGAGTCTGGAGACTTCGTCTTCTGTGGTAGGATCAAATGTGGAAAGTGAGCCAGGGGAGATGCAGGAAGGGATGGGAGTCATTGCACTTGGTTGGGAGCAGATTTCCTGACGGATATTATCTATTTTTTCTGTAAAGTGGGAGGCCAGGTCATCAGCACAAATGTCTGTGATAGGGGCTTGTGCTTTTGGCCTGAGGAGGGAGTGAAAAGTGTCAAAAAGTTTCTTGGGGTTGTTGGCTAGTGAGGAGATCAGGGTGGTGAAGTAGGTCTGTTTGGCGAGGTGAAGGGCAGCGTTATAAGTTCTTAACATAAATTTGAAGTGGATGAAGTCTTCTGGTGTGCGGGTTTTTCTCCATAGGCGTTCAGCACTCCTGGAGCATTGCTGGAGAAGTTGAGTTTGCGATGTGAGCCAGGGCTGTTTTACTCTGTACTTGGAGGTTCTGAGGGTGAGGGGCGCTACTTGGTCAAGGGTGCTTCTAAGAGTGTCATTGTAGTGATGAACAGCCAGATTATCTAGCTCTATATATCTATCTATCTCTATATCTATCTGTCTATCTATCTATCTGTAGCTATCTATATCTATTATCTATATATCTATCTATCCATCTATCCATAGATCTATCTATTTATCCCATAACTATCTGTCTATCTCTATATCTATCTATCTACCTATCTATCTATATCTATTCTGACTATTATCTATATATCTCTATATCTATCATCTATCTTTCTATCTATAGCTACCTATCTCTATATCTATCTATTTATCCATTATCTATCTATCTATCTATCTCTATATAAAAGCATTATATCCTATGAGGGGGGGGCAGCATTATACCCTATGGGGGGTGCAGCATTATACCCTATGAGGGGGTGTATTATACCCTATGAGGGGGTGTATTATACCCTATGAGGGGGTGCATTATACCCTATGAGGGGGGCAGCATTATACCCTATGAGGGGGGCAGCATTATACCCTATGAGGGGGGCAACATTATACCCTATGAGGGGGCGCATTATATTCTATGAGGGGTGCATTATACTCTATGAGGGGGCAGCATTATACCCTATGAGGGGGCAGCGTTATACCCTATGAGGGGGGCAGCATTATACCCTATGAGGGGGGCAGCGTTATACCCTATGAGGGGGGCAGCATTATACCCTATGAGGGGGGCAGCATTATACCCTATGAGGGGGCAGCGTTATACCTTATGAGGGGGTGCATTATACCCTATGAGGGGGGCAGCATTATACCCTATGAGGGGGCAGCGTTATACCCTATGAGGGGGTGCATTATACCCTATGAGGGGGGCAGCATTATACCCTATGAGGGGGGCAGCATTATACCCTATGAGGGGGGCAGCATTATACCCTATGAGATGGCTGCATAATATTCTATGAGGATGCTGCATTATACTATATGAGGCGGCTGCTTTATATTCTATGAGGGGGCTACCCCAACTCCTGCTACATATTTAAGATTTGTGCTACCTTGTATTATACCTGGATATTAGCGCATTTTACCGCACAGTTGGTGGTCTTGTATTTATCTCTATGTAGCTACATAGTGGGCCCAAGAATGATTTTCTCTGGTGGGCCGAAGGTGTTCCAGTCCGAGTCGACGCTGGACAGAAGGTCGGGGGTGCAGCAGCTCTGATGGTGGTTATGCAGCAGAATGGTTATTGCAGGTTGTAAGCTTTCCTGAAGAGATAGGTTTTCAGGCTCCATCTAAAGGATGCAAGGGTGGTGAATAATCGGACGTATTGAGACACAGAATTCCAGAGGATAGGGGATATTTGGAAAAAATCTTGGAGGCGGTTGTGTGAGGAACGAATAAGTGTGGAGGAGAGTAGTAGGTCTTGGGAGGATCGAAGATTACGTGAGGGGAGATATTGGGAGATTAGATCAGAAATATAGGGAGGGGACAGGTTGTGGATGGCTTTGTAGGTCAGGGTTAGTAATTTGAACTGGATGTGTTGGGGAACTGGGAGCCAGTGGAGGGATTTGCAGAGGGGAGAAACAGGGGATTAGCGAGGAGAGAGGTGGATTAGTCGGGTAGCAGATTTGAGGACAGACTGGTGTAGTGCTAGAGAGTTGATGGGGAGGCCACAGAGGAGGGTATTGCAGTTATCAAGGCAGGCGATGATGAGGGCATGCACCAGAGTATTAGTAGATTGAGGGCTGAGGAAGGGACGGATTCTGGAAATGCTTTTGATTTGGAGGCGACAGGAGGTGGCAAGAGTTTGGACGTGTGGTTTGAAGGACAGGGCAGAGGAGAGAGTTACTCCGAGGCAGCGGATTTCAGGTGCAGGAGAGAGCGTGATGCTGTTTACCATAATAGATAGATTGGGTAGGGAAGATACATGAGATGGAGGAAAGATGATGAGTTTGGTTTTGTCTACATTGAGTTTTTGGAAGCGAGAGGTGAAGAAGGAGGATATGACTGATAAGCACTCCGGGATTCAGGACAGCAGAGAGGTGATATCTGGGCCAGAGAGGTAGATCTGAGTGTCGTCCGCATACAGGTGGTACTGGAAGCTATAGGACTTTATGAGTTGTCCTAGGCCAAGGGTATAGATGGAAAAAAGTAGGGGCCCCAGGACAGAGGGACTTGAGGGACTCCAACAGAGAAAGGGCAGGATGAGGAGGTAGTTTGGGTGTGGGAAACGCTAAATAATAATAATAATAAATCTTTATATAGCGCTAACATATTCCGCAGCGCTTTACAGTTTAAAAGTTTCAAAACACAAGTCATAAGTAACAACGTTAACAATACAATAATTAAAGCAAAATAAGACGAAATAAGACGACCCTGCTCATGAGAGCTTACAATCTGCAATGAGGTGGGGGAGATACAAGGTACAGGTGTTTATTTACAATGATGTATTTACATTGATGGTCCAGCCATCTTGAGTGAGTGAGGAATAGATTGAGATAGTGAATGGGTTACACACGCACACTTAAGCCCCTGTTACATTTAGCGATGCACCAGCGATCCCGACCACGATAGGACCCGGTCAGGATCGCTGGTGCATCGCTAAATGGTCGCTAGTGAGCTGCCAAATAGGCAGATCTCATCAGCAACGCAGCGATGCTCGGCGGTCGTTACTCACCTGTCAGACGCAGTGATGATGACCGTCTTCCGCCCGTGTCCATGGCTCGACGCCAGCAGGAAGCCAACGACGAGAAATGGACCAGACGGATCTCGCGCGATCAGCAATAGCCTGCGGGGGGGGCCGGTCGGAAGTGAGTGTCACATGTAGCGATATCGCTAGAGATATCGCTGCTGCATCACAAAATTGGTGACGCTTTAGCGATATCGCTAGCGATATCGCTATGTGTAAGGCCCCCTTTACACATAAAATGACTGATACGCTAAATGTGCGGTCAGAAAGGTAAGAGGCAATCCAGGACAGGGCAAGGTCTTTGATGCCTAGGGAAGAAAGAATCTTTAGCAGTAGGCAGTGGTCAACTGTGTCGAAGGCAGAGGACAGGTCGAGAAGGAGGAGGCTGGAGAACTGTCTGTTAGCTTTGGCTGTGTGTAAGTCATTAGTAATTTTGGTCAGGGAAGTTTCGGTGGAGTGGTGGGGGGCGGAAGACAGATTGGAGGTTATCAAGGAGAGAGTTAGATGAGAGGTGGGAGGAAAGTTGAGCATGGACATGCTGCTCAAAGAGTTTGGAAGCAAACAGGAGCAGTGATATAGGGTGATAGCTGGGCATAGCAGTTGGGTCAAGGTTTGTTTTTTGAGGATGGGTGTGATGGTGGCATGTTTGAAGGCAGAGGGGAAGGTACCAGAAGATAGCTGTGAGGAGGTTGAGCTGGGTACGGTTCTGTCTGTGATAGGAAACAGAGAGTTTGACAGCAGGTGTCATGTGGCAGTCTGCCCATCAGAGGTCACTGGAGAGCGCCGATGGCAGTGATTATGTAACTGTCATTTGAGTGTTACATAACTGCCAGAGGTCAAAGTGACTCTGATTGGGCAGAGGTGACTGTCAGGTGGCAGAGAGTGGGGCTACCTGGTCTGTCTGAATAAATACTGAGATAAGCTTCCAGAAGCTTCAGTCAGCCAGGGGAGCTCACAGGTTAGGAGAGTCTGTCACACAAAGGAGACCCCTCAGAGACTTTGGACAGTGGAAACGGTCACGGGGGTGACCCTATAGGACATTGGTCACAGGCAGAGACGGCCTGTGAGGACCTGGATTATTGGTGGACTTTGTAAGGTGAAACGCCATGGTGGATTGGCCTAGGGCAGCCACGGCGGAGAGAGCCACGAAGTATGCCTGACGGAGAAAGTGTACAAATGAAGGTACCCGGGCCTGTCTGCAGGAGGATAACAGTGTGAACAGTGTGAAACATCTGTCGTGTTTTGCTCTGGTCGTCGTGAGGGCGGCCAATAAAAGCAAACCTGTTGAATACAATTCCTGCCTCTGTCTCGTGCCTGTCGACGTCAAGAAGCGGGTCACCCCCCATTCCTGTGAGAACAGCACACCTCCGCCGCCTACCAGCCACACCACCTAAATGCCACAGCACACTACTGGGTCGCCCTCCCAGGGCTGTGGGGTACTCGGTACCGGGCCGGTGTCAGCGGGATGTGTCACAGTGGCGGTGACCCGGTCCGTGGCCCTGGGCGCCCAAGTAATGGGGGGAATTCGTATTGTAGTTAGTTTGAATGAATAGTTCGTGACGCCATCTGTGGTGTTCGGCCAGTGAGGTGTTAAGCCGACGCTGCCTGCAGATCCTCTGGGGCTGGTGGTGTGTGGCAGCCAAGATGGTGAAGCTCCCCACAGGTGGAGCTGTAGCTCCAGGGCAGTGTAGGTGTAATGGATGAGGAGAAGCGCAGGCAGTGTAGGAGCTGGTACCCAGATGTAGTGGTGCTGAGGATGTAGGCGCGATAATGAATGGAGGACACCGGGGCTTGTAGTTCCAAAGCTTTACTCACAGTCTGTAGTGCACACAGGTGCCTGCCTCTGGGCCGTGTCCTCCGGGTCAGAGACTCAGTCAACCTCCAGGCAAGATGGTAGGCTCCCCTCCAACACTCCACCAACATGAACCTTTCTGAACATCTCCTCTATAGCGCCTTAAAGTGTGAAGATCTCCTAGTACTGAGTTACACTGGAGTTCCTCTCATCAGATATTCCTAAGAACTCTGCTTGTATGACAGACAGCTGTAGCCTGCTTCGGGGACTCCCTTCTCCTGAGTCCCGGCTCTCTATCCAAATGCTGTTGTGCCCCAAGTCTTAGATGGGAGTAGTGCATTTACAGCCAACTACTCCACCGGTGTCTGCTGCAGAACCATAAGTGTCCATACAACCTCGGGGACTGGGCCCCGGCCTTGCACTTAGAACCTATAGGCAGGGTGCTTCCTTCCAACCCACGTCCTCTCTGTTCTATTCTCCTTTGTTCCGTACTATTCTCTCTTTCTTATGGATGCTTAGGTTACAGATCAGTGTCCTTCTTCTTTCCTTCCTTTCCTGTGCCAGCTGGCTCAGGTCACTGAGGCAGCTGCAGCACTCCTTCCTCCATCCCTTCTTCCAGGGATCCCCACTCCTCTCCGAGTGGCTTCCTTCCTCTCTCCTGGACTCCCCTAAGGGACTGCCTTCGCAGACTGACCCCTAATTCTAAACCTTCCCAGTCTTTTATGTATTCTAACTCCACCCACCTCCCAGCACATCCAGTGTCCAAGCAGGGAACCACCAAAGGTGCTCTGCTACTCTCTAAGCACTGAGCCGCAATGTGGTTGTGCAGAACTACCCTGGTATGTGGGGTGCGAGTGTTGGAGTGTGGAAAGGAGTTCCCACCTTACCTGGATGGTGGGGCACTACACCTTAGGAGAAGGTGCAGTACCTCTGTGGCGACTGAGCCTCAGGGGCGCCACACTACCCTCCGCCCCAGTCTGCCACCAGTCTCTACATAGCGATAGGTTGAAGAGATGGGTTAGGGCTGGAATGAGCGTGTTAGTGAGGTTGGGGAGCAGGTGGGAAGGGATGGGGTCAAGTGCACAGGTGGTGAGGTGTGATTTGGAAAGGAGATGAGTAAGTTCTCCTTCAGTGATGTTGGAGAGGGAGATTATTAGGGAAGGGCAGAGGTCTGGTATATGGAGTGGTTGGGGTGGTGGAGCAGTAAAGGTTTGCCTTGTTTGGTCGGTCTTATTTTTGAAGTAGGTGGCAAAGTCCTTGACAGAGATGAGGGGAGTTGGAGGTGACAGTGGTGGGTGGAGGAGTGAGTTGAATTTGCTGAACAGTTGTTTTGGGTTGTAGGATAATGAAGATACAAGGTTTGTGAAATAGGTCTGTTTAGCAGAGGTGAGGGCTAATTTGAAGGCAAGTGTAGCTTTTTTGAAAGCAGTGAAGTCGTCTAGCAGGTGTGTTTTCTTCCAACGCCGCTCCGTGACCCTGGATGATTGTCGAAGTTTTTTGGTGAGATTGTTGTGCCAGGGTTGCCTATTGATTCGTCGCACTTTACCATGCGTGAGAGGGGTGACTGAGTCTATGACTGATGTGAGGGTGGCGTTATAGAAAGCAGTGGCGCTGTCCGTGTTGTGGAGTGAAGATATGGAGGACAGAGGTAGAAGAGAGTCTGAGCATCTGTGAATGTCTAGGTGTGTGAGATTTCTGCAAGGATGTGCTAGTGACTGGACATGGGGGGCAGGAGAGGAGGACAGGGATGAGAAGGTGAGTAGGTGGTGGTCAGATAGGGGGGAGGGGAGAGGTTGTGAGATTAGATAGGGAACAGAGGCCAGTGAAGATGAGGTCTAATGCATGTTCATCTGTGTGGGTGGCTGTGGAGGACCATTGAGTAAGTCCAAAGGATGAAGTAAGTGACAGGAGTTTGGAGGCTGCTGGCTGGCGGGTGTCAGTAGGGATATTAAAGTTACCCATGATGATGGTGGGGATGTCAGCAGAGAGAAAGTGAAGAAGTCAGGTGGAGAATTGGTTGATGAAGGCAGTGGTTGAGCCCGGTGGTCGTTATATGACAGCCATTTGGAGATTAGAGGGAGAGTAGATACCGACAGAGTGGACCTCGAAAGAAGGGAGGATAATGGAGGGTGGGGGTTGGATAGGGTTGAAGGAGCAGTTTTTAGAAAGAAGGAAACCCACTCCTCCGCCATGTCTGTTGCCAGAGCGAGGAGTGTGGGTAAAGTGACCAGTTATCTGGTCACTGTGATACTGAGCATTCTATATACTGTGTATAACCTGTTGTCTGGTTACTATGTGGTGCTGTGTGTACAATATACTGTATATAATCAGTTATCTGGTCACTATGTTGTACTGTGTATACTGTATATAACCAGTTATCTGGTCACTGTTATACTGTGCATACTATATACTGTATATAACCAGTTATCTGGTCACTATGTACTATATAGGGCAGCACAGTGGCTCAGTCCTGGGTTCAAATCCGACCAAGGACAACATCTGCAAGTAGTTTGTATGTTCTTGTGTCGCCCCCAGGGGTATGGTCGCCACACTGGCTTTGCCTTCCTCCAGGGGAGGGTAATGCCAGGCTTGGAGGAAATGATGGGTCTCTCTCACAGTCAATCCATACATGCAACACAGTTCCACTCCTGGCCAGCAGGGGGAGCTCTGACCCAGGATTGAGGGGAGAAGTGCTCTCTGTGGGCCAGGAGGAAGTAGGAGTTAGTTAGTCTGCGGAGGGTGAAGTGTACAGACGTGGAATGAGTCGCTGGAGGTTGAGCTGCAGAAGGCGAGCTCCCTCAGCTTGAGAGCGCAGAGAACTGGAGTCGGGTCTCCACGGTGGTACGGATACTATCGGTCCTGCCACAGATACCTGAGGAGTAGGAGGCTGTAAATGCCCTGCTCCCATCTAAGACTTGAGGCACAACAGCAGAACCGATAGAGAGCCGGGGATTCAGAGAGAGAGGAGTCCCAGAGAGAGAGGCTACAGCTGTCTGCCGTGCAAGGGGAGTTCTAGGAATATCTGACAGGAGGAACTTCAGAGTAACTGAGTACTGGAGTGCTTCACACCACACAAGCGCTAGGAAGGAGACTGCACAGCCCGTCTGTGAGAGAGAAACCCTGAGTTGCTTCCAGGCTAGCCTGCTCCAATACCATCTGTAATCAGGACCCTGGACTGCAGTTATCAAGTAAAGTTACAGAAATTGCACCCCGCTGTGTCGTGTCTGCTTCCTACCCTGTCGGCACTGCTACATCTCCGTGCCAACCACCTATACACTGCCCTGGGACTACAGCTCTACCTGTGGGGAGCTATACCACCTTTGCTGCATCACACCATCAATCCCAGTGGATCTGCACGCAGCGTTGGCTTACCATCTTACTTGCCAAACACCACGGGTGGCGTCACAAACTTTTCATATAAACTACACTACAAACATCTCCGCCATTGATATTGGGGCCAAGGGCCACGGACCGGGTCACTGCTGCTGTGACACATCATCCCCCTGACACCGGCCCGGTACCGAGTACCCCACAGCCCTGGGAGAAGCCAGCGAGGGCGACCCAATTTTTGGCGTCACGAACAGGAATACGGAGCCCGGTATCCCCGGGTCCTGTGTGGCATAGACTGTGATTGTGAACTGTATGTAATTGGCGCCAGTTGCCACCATTGCAGCGCTGCTTGGCGTACGCGGGAAGAAAGAGGCAGGCCTTCGTGGGCAGAGCTTGCCACAGAGCGCGAAGCGGTGAAGTGCCGCGCGGGAAGAGAGAAGAGAGTGCGAGAGGAAGAGGAGCTGAGGCCTACAGCCCGGAGCGTCGGGCCTGTGAAGCGGCCGCCGGTGAGCTCGTAAAACCCCCGGCCCTGGCTAACGTTAACTAGGGGGGGAGACTATGTCCGCGCCACAAAGCGATGCAGCGGCGGACACCGCCGCCAACCCCGCAGCACCGCAAGGAGGAGCGTCAGCAGCAGTGCTGTCTATGCCCTACATACCGGGAGCGGCCTGGCTACCACAGTACTCGGTGAGTCACATACCCTGAGTGAATTTAAAGAGAGACTGTGAAGCTTGTTTAAAGTTTACCCCCTGTCTGAAAGCCAGAAAGTAAATATCCTGATTGGACAGCTCACGCGTGCAGCGCTGAGAGAAGTGAAAGCCTGGCAGGACACCGATATAGAAACTGTTGTAAAGGTCCTGGCCAAGCTGAAGAGCACTTTTGACACCCGCACTGCCGCTGAAATCAAGATTAGGTTCTTTGGCTGTATGCAGAGGGCACAGGACAGTATCAGGGACTATGCTCTCAACCTGCAGGAGGCGCAGTGAGCAGTTAAACAAGTTGATCCTGACAGCGTAAAGGAAGAAGATAAACTGTTGAAGGAGCAGTTCATTGAAGGACTCCTGTCCAGTACCCACCGAGGACAGTTGCGTATAATAACCCTGCAAAACCCTGATCTGGACTTTGCTGAATTTAAGGACAGGGCTATCCGGGTACTGCAGGAATCCACTGACAGCCGACCAGCGCCCCCTAGATGCTCAGCGATTACCTATCATCAGGAAGCAACATCCTTTCCTTCCATCCCGGTGGAGGCTGATGCACAGACTCTGGACAAAGATCCAACTGAGGGGCTACGTCTACAGGTCCAGGAGTTGACCAAAGGAATGGCTGCACTCACTAAAACCGTGCAGTCCCTGCAGGTGTCCTCCAAAGACAAGATCCAGCTTGCTTCCAGTCCAGAGGATGTCCCGTGGCTCCGGAGGAGGAGAGCCCCGCCACTTCGAGGAAGGAACAACGATCGCTATGACCAGAACGGACGTCCCATCTGTCGTCGCTGTCACAAGGCAGGTCATCTTGCAAGGTACTGTCCTTTAAGCGAGCAACCCCTGGGGCAGAGGGCCAACCCCCAGGAGTAGAATCCCCAGGCCCAAGGAACTGGAGAGCCAAGTAAGTGGGAGGGAGACCAATCCTTCCTGTGGTGATTGATGGTATCCCCATGAACGCTTTGCTGGACACTGGCTCCCAGGTGACCACCATGCCCTATATTCTGTATAAAAGATATTGGGCTGGTTCTGAACTCACCCATGGTCCCACTGATGAACTGACAGTAGTTGCTAGTAATGGTCAGACCTTACCGCAGATTGGATGTAAGGAGATTACTGTTAAAGAGGGGAGGGTGGAATTAAAGTCTCAAGGTCTGATAATTGTTGATATTGATAGACGTGAATGTAACCCTATGATGACTCTTGGTACCAATGTAATTGAAAACTGTCTGTCCGAGGTTATTGTCTTGTTGCAACAGGTGGCTGAGACTGCTGGTTCCGGAGAACAAAGAGTCCTGCAGAAGGAGATCCGAGCCCTGATGCAAAGACAAAAGGTGGAACTCACTGGCGGCGAGATTGGCAGCATCAGAGTGAGTGATGCCTTCCCCATTGCAATACCCCCCAGATGTGAAATGTTGGTAAGGTGTCGGGCAGCTATAGGTCTTAGAGGTAGAGATTACCAGGCATTGGTAGAACCAGTATACTCCGAAAGTAGGCCCACTGTCCTGACAGCTAGAGGGGTGGTTGATGTCAAGAAAGGGAGAGTACCTGTACGTCTTCTGAATTGTGGGGAAGAGGAAGCCATGATACCTCGGTACGCCACAGTTGCTAAGCTGCTCACCGTTAACAACTATTTGCAGGCAGCAGAGCCTTTGGTCTCATCCGATCAGGGGGAGGACAATGGTTCTGTGAAACAGCCAGAGGAGTGGTGTCAGCAACTGCAGGTGGGAACTGAGTCTACACCTTCATACCAGAGAAATGGGGTCTACAGAGTGACACAAGAGTATGAGCGGGTATTCAGCAAACACCCACTAGATTTTGGGCAGGCAAAAGGGGTCCAACATCATATCCCCACGGGGGACCATCCTCCCATAAAGGAGAGGTACCGACCTATACCCCCCAACACAGTACCAGTGTGCTAAGAGTATGTTGAGGGAGATGAAGGAGGCTTGGGTTATCAGAGACAGTTGTAGCCCCTGGGCAGCTCCAATAGTTTTTGTAAAGAAAAAGGATGGTACCATAAGAATGTGTGTTGATTACAGGAAAATTAACAGCATTACACATAAAGACGCCTACCCACTACCTAGAATTGAGGAATCATTAGCTGCACTTAAAACTGCTAACTACTTTTCCACCTTAGATCTCACTAGTGGGTATTGGTAGGTTCCCGTGGCAGAGGCAGATAAGGAGAAAACTGCATTTACCACTCCAATGGGTCTCTGTGAGTTCAATTATATGCCATTTGGGCTCTGCACTGCTCCAGGGACATTTCATCAGCTGATGGAGTGCTGCCTGGGACACATGAACTTTGAAACAGTCCTGCTGTACCTGGATGATGTCATCGTTTTCTCCAAAACCTATGAAGAGCATCTGGAACACCTGGCTGGAGTGTTTGAAGCTTTGTCCAATTTTGGCCTGAAGGTGAAGCCCTCCAAATGCCACCTCCTGAAGCCCAAGGTATAGTACCTCGGTCATGTGGTCAGTGCAGAAGGTGTGGCACCAGATCCTGACAAGGTTACAGTCATCAGGGACTGGCCGAAGCCCAGCAACCTTCATGAAGTACGCCAATTCCTTGGACTGGTAGGCTACTACTGAAGATTCATCAAGGGCTTTACTGAAATAGCCACCCCTATGCAAAACCTTCTGGTGGGGCAGTCCAAGAAGAACAAGCCAAAAAATTCCACCTTTGAATGGACTGAAGAGTTAGAGAGGTCCTTCACCAGATTGAACATGGCTCTCACCGGTGACGAAGTTTTGGCCTACCCAGATTATGTGAAACCCTTTGTGCTGTACACAGATGCCAGCAACGTGGGACTGGGAGCGGTACTGTCGCAGCTACAGAATGGAAAAGAAAGAGTGGTCTCCTACGCCAGCAGGAAGTTGCATCCCACTGAAAGGAACCCTGATAACTACAGTTCTTTCAAGTTTGAGTTCCTTGCCATAGTCTGGGCTGTCACCGAAAGATTCAAGCATTACCTAGCCTCTGCCAAGTTTACAATCTTCACGGACAACAATCCGTTGACCCACTTGGACACGGCAAAGCTAGGCGCACTGGAACAGCGATGGATGGCTCGGCTATCTAACTACGAGTTCACTATCAAATACCGAGCAGGGCACAAGAATGCCAATGCTGATGCGCTGTCCAGGATGCCCAACCTACAAGATGCAGGAGAAGACCCTGAGGCTCTTGAAGAGATAGAGCTACCTCCCTTCCACAGGCCACTGGCAGCCCAACGTGCTCAAGGAGTGAGAGACAGATGGTCTGGCTTGAAGGAGGTCACCCTGAATCCTTTGCCCCATCATGACTGGGCAGAAATGCAAGATAGTGACCCTGCAGTCCGCCTGGTGAAGGAGCTGTGGATACGAGCTGACTCACGTCCAGAGTTGGATGCTCCTGAAGAAACCCAGCAGCTGTGGAAGGAGAGAGGCCAGCTGTTTATCTAAGAAGGGAAGCTGTGTCAGAGGAGTATCAATGCCCGCACACATGAACTGGTCTGGCAGGTAATAGTCCCAAAGAGAGAGGCCTCAATGGTCCTGGAAGCATACCACCAAGGAGCTGGACACTTTGGATGGAAGAAGTTGGAAGCATTGCTCCGAGAGAGGTTTTACTGGGCTGGTATGAGGAAAGCCATTGAGAGGTGGTGCTGGGAGTGTGGACAATGTAACCTGTGCAGAAAGGATCGAGACAGCCAGAGAGCTCCCCTGCAACCAATCATCACCAAACAGCCCCTCGAGTTGGTAGCCCTGGACCATGTGAAGCTGGTTCCAAGCCGGTCGGGCTACAGCTATGCTCTTACCATTATGGACCACTACTCAAGATTCCAGGTAGTTGTGCCGGTTAAAGATCTTACTGCCAGGACAGCAGCCAGAGCCTTTCATCAGCACTTCTGTAGGCCACATGGGTATCATGAAAGAGTACTCACAGATCAAGGTGCAGCTTTCGAGGCAGAAGTGTTCCATGAGTTCTGCAACTTGTATGGTTGTAAGAAGATCCGGACAACACCTTATCACCCACAGACCAATGGCATGTGCGAGAAGATGAACCAGGTGGTGATTGACTTGCTGAAGACACTGCCCTTGGAGGAGAGGAATCTGCGGCCTGAGAAGTTGCCAGATCTGGTAGACCTCTACAACGATATTCCAGTGAACTCTACCAACTGTACTCCAGCATACCTGATGAGAGCAAGACCGGGTAGGCTGCAGGTGGATTTGGACATGGGAGTCCTCACGCCAGAGGCCACGTCGCCAGGTGCTGACTGGGACAAGGAGAGGCAGCAGCAGTACAGAAGAGTACAGGAGTGTGTGGAGAAGAGTCTGGCCCAGGCAAGGCAAAGGCAGGAGAAGCTTTACAATCAGAATGCACCTGCTGTCCCCTTTTTGCCGGGAGAGCAAGTCCTCAAAAGGAAGAGGAGGTTGCACAAGCTGGATGATCAATGGGAGGCTGAACCTTATACCATTCTGCCCTCAAACTTTGATAATGCTAAAGTATGCCTTGTTAGTAAAGATGGAGGAGAGACCTCTGCAGCGGTATCCAGGGATCATTTGAAGTTGTGCCCTGACCAGTTAAAAGAGAGAAAAGAAGAATCAGATAACCTCCAACCCGTAGAGGCCTGAGAGAAGGTCAGCACAGTGCTTGGGGAATTCCCTGCGAATTGGACTAGAATTAATGATGCAATAGTGGTACCAGTGTTGTTATTACCCCAAGTGGAAGCACAGGAGGATGTTACTCGAGAGGATCAGGAGAATCAGGTAGCAGAAGCTACACCAGCAGTGGAGCCAGAGAACCCTCGTCCTGCCAGTGGTGAACCTGTTGTGCCCCTGGTGAGTCCAAGAGTCACTAGACAATCACATATCCCTATGCCATGTGGAATCCCTGGTAGTGTACCCAGTACCTCACACACTACAGCACCAGTGTTACGTAGGTCTACTCGTACCACACAGGGAATACTACCAGTTAGGGTCCGCATATAAAGTAAATGTAAATGTTGAAACTGTTGAAGTGTAAATATGTAACTGTTTTTCAAGCTTTTGTGCCTACAGGTAACCTGTAAGAGTTTCCCTTTTGATTTTCATGGACACTGAACCACAGGACTTGTGTGTGGTCAAAAACTTTATTTATAAATAAATTACCATTTGCCCAGGAATGGACCATGGACATTGATGCTGGACTTATCATCATAGGACCATTTTTGGAAACACTTGGTTTTTGTACATTTTTCCCTTTTTTAATCTTGTACAAATTATTGTTTAAGTATTTGTGTATTATTCATGTTTTTCTTTGTTCAGCCCAGGAGTGCTGACTTTCACTAGGGGGGAATGTGGCGCCCCCAGGGGTATGGTCGCCACACTGGCTTTGCCTTCCTCCAGGGGAGGGTAATGCCAGGCTTGGAGGCAATGATGGGTCTCTCTCACAGTCAATCCATACATGCAACACAGTTCCACTCCTGGCCAGCAGGGGGAGCTCTGACCCAGGATTGAGGGGAGGAGTGCTCTCTGTGGGCCAGGAGGAAGTAGGAGTTAGTTAGTCTGCGGAGGGTGAAGTGTACAGACGTGGAATGAGTAGCTGGAGGTTGAGCTGCAGAAGGCGAGCTCCCTCAGCTTGAGAGCGCAGAGAACTGGAGTCGGGTCTCCACGGTGGTACGGATACTAACGGTCCTGCCACAGATACCTGAGGAGTAGGAGGCTGTAAGTGCCCTGCTCCCATCTAGGACTTGAGGCACAACAGCAGAACCGATAGAGAGCCGGGGATTCAGAGAGAGAGGAGTCCCAGAGAGAGAGGCTACAGCTGTCTGCCGTGCAAGGGGAGTTCTAGGAATATCTGACAGGAGGAACTTCAGAGTAACTGAGTACTGGAGTGCTTCACACCACACAAGCGCTAGGAAGGAGACTGCACAGCCCGTCTGTGAGAGAGAAACCCTGAGTTGCTTCCAGGCTAGCCTGCTCCAATACCATCTGTAATCAGGACCCTGGACTGCAGTTATCAAGTAAAGGTACAGAAATTGCACCCCGCTGTGTCGTGTCTGCTTCCTACCCTGTCGGCACTGCTACATCTCCATGCCAACCACCTATACACTGCCCTGGGACTACAGCTCTACCTGTGGGGAGCTATACCACCTTTGCTGCATCACACCATCAGTCCCAGTGGATCTGCACGCAGTGTTGGCTTACCATCTTACTTGCCAAACACCACGGGTGGCGTCACGAACATTTCATATAAACTACACTACAAACATCTCCGCCATTGATATTGGGGCCATGGACAGGGTCACCGCTGCTGTGACACATCATCCCCCTGACACCGGCCCGGTACCGAGTACCCCACAGCCCTGGGAGAAGCCAGCGAGGGCGACCCATTCTCCCTATGTTTGAATGGGTTTCCTCTGGGTACTCCCACATTCCAAAGACATACTGATAGGGAATTTAGATTGTGAGCCTCATCGGGGACAGTAATGATAATGTGTGCAAACTCTAAAGCGCTGCGGAATGTGTTGGCGCTATATAAATAAAAGATGATGATTATTATTATATGTGGTACTGTGTATAACCAGGTATCTGGTCACTATGTGGCACTGCGTATGCTACATTGGGTACAGAAAGTATTCAGACCCCTTTAAATTTTTTACACTTTGTTTCATTGCAGCCATTTGGTAAATTCAAAAAAGTTCATTTTTTACTCATTAATGTACACTATGTACCCCATCTTGACTGAAAAAAAGTAGAAATGTAGAATTGTTTGGAAATTTATTAAAAAAGAAAAATTGAAATACCACATGGTCAATTGGGTTTAGGTCAGAGCTCTGGCTGGGCCAGTCGAGTGGTCACAGAGTTGTTCCAAAGCCACTACTTTGTTATTTTAGCTGTGTGCCTAGGGTCATTTTCTTGTTGGAAGGTGAACCTTCTGCCAAGTCTGAGGTTCACAACACTCTGGAAGAGGTTTTCATCCAGGATCTCTCTGTACTTGGCCACATTCATGTTTCCTTCAATTGCAACCAGTCATCCTGTCCTTGCAGCTGAAAAACACCCCCATAGCATGATGCTGCCACTAACATGTTTCACTGTTGGGATTGTATTTGGTAGGTGATGAGCAGTGCCTGGTTTTCTCCACAAATGCCGCTTAGAATTATCACCAAAAAGTTCTATCTTTGTCTCATCAGATCAGAGAATCTTATTTCTCATAGTCTGGGAGACCTTCATGTGTTTTTCGGGCTTTCATATGTCTTGCACTGAGGAGAGGCTTCCGTCGGGCCACTCTGCCATAAAGGCCCGGCTGGTGGAGGGCTGCAGTGATAGCTGACTTTGTGGAACTTTCTCCCATCTACCTATTGCATCTCTGGAGCTCAGCCACAGTGAATTTGGAGTTCTTTACCTCTCTCACCAAGGCTCTTGTCCCATGATTGCTCAGTTTGGCTGGACGGTCAGGTCTAGGAAGACTTCTGGTGGTCCCAAACTTCTTCCATTTAAAGATTACGGAGGCAACTGTGCTCTTACGAACCTTGAGTACGGCAGAATTCTTTTGTAACCTTGGCCAGATCTGTGCCTTGCCACAGTTCTGTCTCTAAGCTCCTTGGCCAGTTCCTTTGACGTCATGATTCTCATTTGGTCTGACATGCAATGTGGGCTGTGAGGTTTTATATAAACAGTTGTGTGCCTTTCCAAGTCAAGTCCTATCAGTTTAATTAAACACAGCTGGACTCCAATGAAGGAGTAGAACCATCTCAAGGAGGATCATAAGGAAATGGACAGCATGTGACTTAAGGGGGTTTTACACATAGCGATATCGCTAGCGTCAACGATTTTGTGACATTATAGCGATATCGCTAGCGATATCGCTATGTGTGATACTTACCTCCGACCGGCTCCCTCGCTGGTTATCGCTGATCACGCAAGAATGACCGGCTCCATTTCTCGTCATCAGCTTCCTGCTGGGGCTTCCTGCTGTGACGACGAGCGACTCGTGGAGGCGGGCGGGAGGACGTCTTCATCGCTGTGTGTGAAAGGTGAGTATCGTTCGCTGCGTCGCTGCTGCATCGCTGTGAGGTCTGTCTGTGTGACAGCTCACTAGCGATCATTTAGCGATGCACCAGCGATCCTGACCGGGTCGGATCGCTGGTCGGATTGCTGGTGCATCGCTAAATGTAAAAGGGCCTTAAAGGCCCCTTCACACACAGCGAGATCGCTATCGAGATCGCTGATTTTGTGATGCAACAGCGATCTCGCTGTGTGTGGCACGCATCAGCGACCAGCCCCCCCGCCGGGTATCGCTGATCGTGCAGGAAAGTCCTGGGCCATTTTTTGATCGTTGGTCTCCCGCTGGCCAGCACACATCGCTGTGTGTGGCAGCGGCAGAGCAACGATCAGCGAGCTCCCAGCGCTGTTAGCAGACGCTGGGAGCTGGTATCCAAGGTAAATATCGGGTAACTAAGCACGTGCGTCACTTAGTTACCTGCTGTGTACCTTGGATACCTGCGTGCTGGCACTGGGAGCTGGTATCCAAGGTACACAGCAGGTAACTAAGTGCCGCGCGTGTTCTGTCCCCACTTAATGGCGATTAAAGGTATGCAGACATGTAAGTGAGAGAAGTTCCTACCTTTGTGTATCCAATAAGCGAGGCAGACATGACCCTTAGCAGCTTCTCAGATAAGCATACACGCGTTGTGATGAAGAACAATGTTGGTTTATTCCGTAGATAACGATTCAAACATTACACTGAGTCTCTTGCATGGAGCTTGTCTCTGGAGTCGCTACTTGCGGGTCAAAAGACTTTGCTTCCTCAGCTCATGAGGGAGAACAGTTCTCTCAGGTAAGATGTCTGCCGATGACTGAGCAAACAGGAAGAGAAGAGGCTGAAGAGAAGCCCCTCCCCATAGGCTGAACAAGGAAAGACCGAGGAACTAAATGGTCTGGCCAGTAGATGGCAGCAGAGACAAGCGAAAAAACATAAATACATTTCTTTAACTAGAAACATGCATGGAACAGCACACTCCCCGTCTGGAATTCACTATGGGGATTCCACTATTGTCCATAATAATAATAAACCTAAAAGAAAGGGCATGTTAAATGCAACAATTAAAGTTCAAAAAATCAGAAAAAACGGCCAAACTTCGGGTGCAGAACGCTCATCCCGTAATGGCGCTCTCGATAGGCAGTAAGAGGACGAGTTCATGGATTGGCCTCGCAAAGATCTTCGTCTCACCCTTCCTAAAGACCCTCAGCTCCACCTTCCGCACGTTGCCGTCCTGGCTAGGCAGTGTCCTGGTAACAAGTCCCAGAGGCCAGTCAGTCCTTTCAGTGGTCTGGTCTTTCATGAGGACCAGATCTCCTTCCTTGATATTCGGCTTGGGATGTCGCCACTTCCTTCTCCCTTGAAGAATGGTAAGGTATTCCTTCCTCCATCGGTTCCAGAAGTAGTCGGCCAAATATTGGACTCGTTTCCAGTGTCTTTGGTAGGTGTTGGCATGAGTGAAATCTCCGCTGGGAATTACCGCGTTGTCGATCTTCTGAGTAAGAAGGATGTTGGGAGTCAACATGGTTGGTACCTCTGGATCCATTGACACCGGCACAAGGGGTCTCGAGTTGATGATGGCTGAGACTTCAGCTAAAAGAGTCACTAGAGTCTCGTGCGTGAGTCTCGAGGAGTTGACGTCCTTTAGCATGGAGTTCAGGATGTTGCGTGAGATTCCGATCATCCTCTCCCAGGAGCCTCCCATGTGAGAACTGTGAGGAGAATTGAAGATCCAGGTGCAACCCTTGTCTGCCAGCTGGTCTTGGATTGGCTTGGTGTCGATGTTCAGCTCTCTACATGCACCGACGAAGTTGCTGCCGCGGTCGGACCTCAGCTGCTTTACTGGTCCTCTGATGGCGAGGAATCTTCTCAAGGCGTTAATCAGGCAGGAGGTATCCATGGACTCTAACACCTCGATGTGAACGGCTCGGATGCTCAAGCAGGTGAATAGCACAGCCCACCGCTTACTGTCCGCACGGCTGCTACGAGTTCTGCGTGTGGATACCATCCATGGTCCGAAAACGTCTAGGCCCACATAGGTGAAAGGTGGTTCCATGGAAAGTCTATCTGTAGGTAGGTCGGCCATTTGTTGGCACAGTTGCTTTCCTCTCACTTTGCGACAGTGCACACAATCGTGAAGTATTTGTGCTACACGTCTCTTCATCCCGACAATCCAGAGGCCTGCAGACCGTAGAGTGCCCTCTGTAATTTGCCTGCCTTGGTGTTCAGCCCTTTCATGATGATGACGGATCAGTAAGACTGTAACGTGGTGTTTGTTGGGAATGATGAGAGGATTTTGCTCTGCGACACCGAAACGAGCCTGGCTTAAACGACCGCCAACCCTCAGTAAGCCGAAGCTGTCCATTACTGGGTTTAAATTGGCGAGGGGGCTTCTTAATGGAATCTGCTGTTTGTTATTTAAGCACTTCCATTCGGTGGCGAATTCGCTCTGTTGGAGGTGGCGTATAATGAGGGACTCACTACGGGAGATGTCCTCAGCAGAAAGAGGTCTGTGGCATACATGCCAGCGATGACAGTCCTTGTCTTTAAAGTCTGCACGATAACATCTGGCGATGTGCACTAACCTGGCAACAGTCCTGACGAGTCTTAACCAGCTGGAGAAACGTTCAAAACGTTGGCAGCCGAGGTAGGATGTTTTCTCAGCACTGGTGGTCAGGGTATGGACCTCAGTTCGGACATCTGGATCGTTGTCTGGATCTAGGATGCTGAAGTCTTCCTGGACACCTTCTTCTGACCGTCTCAGCAGGAACTCTGGACCTGTAAGCCAAGAAGAGTTAACGAAAGAAGATATAGACATGTGTCTGGTTGCAAGATCTGCTGGATTCAGCTCCGATGGTACGTAACGCCATTGTTCCGGTTTGGAGGATCTCCTGATCCTTTCGATGCGGTTACTGACATACACGTAGAATCGTCTCGATGTATTGTAGATGTAACCCAAAACGACCTTGCTGTCGGTGTAGAATTGGACCTCATCTATTTCGATACACAGTTCTTGTAGTATGAAGTCAGCAATTTCCACTGCCAAGACGGCTCCACAGAGTTCGAGTCTGGGGATGGTGTGGTCGGGCTTCGGGGCTAGCTTCGCCTTGCCGAACACCAATCCGACGCAGCTTTGCCCGCTGGCGTCCATCACCTTCAGGTATGCAACCGCCGCTATGGCTTCTGTGGAGGCGTCTGAAAAGACGTGGAGTTCTTTCCTTCCGCTAGAGGCAAGGGAGATTTTGGTGTAGCATCTCGGGATGTGAATATTGTTCAATCCGCACAACGACTGTTTCCAAGTTTCCCATTTTTTCTCTTTGTCGGAGGGGAGCGGGGTATCCCAATCCTTGACAGTTTCAGATAGTTGTCTCAACAAGGATTTGCCTTGTATGGTGATGGGCGCCACGAACCCCAGCGGGTCAAATAAGCTGTTCACTATGGAGAGGACACCACGTTTTGTGAACGGTTTGTCCGAGCAATTCACTTGAAACCCGAAGGAGTCGGCTGCGAGATCCCATCTGATGCCTAGGCTCCTCTGCACGGGTGGGCTGTCTAGCCCCAAGTCAATGTCCTTGAATCCAGGGGCGTGATCACCCGAATCAAAGGCTCTCATTACGGTCGGGCTGTTTGAAGCGATTTTATGAAGCCTGAGCCTTGCCTGGGCCAGCATACCTTGGGTCCTCTTGAGCAAATCAATGGCTGCTTCTTCAGTGGGCAGTGATTTGAGCCCGTCGTCTACATAGAAGTCTCTTTCAACGAAGTCTCTTGCGTCTGTGCCATACTCAGACTCTCCCTCTGATGCGGTCCTTTGGAGACCGTAGGTTGCTACTGCGGGTGAAGGGCTGTTCCCGAAGACATGGACTCTCATACGGTATTCCACCATCTCTTTGTTGGTGTCGTTGTCCTTGAACCACAGGAATCTGAGGAAGTTCCGGTGGTCCTCCCTGACTAGGAAACAGTGGAACATCTGTTCGATATCGGCAGTGATGGCGACGAGTTCTTTCCTGAACCTCAGCAACACTCCTACTAAGTTGTTCGTCAGGTTGGGACCTGTGAGGAGGACATCGTTGAGTGATACGCCTCCATGTTTGGCGCTGGAGTCAAAGACAACCCTGATTTGGTTCGGTTTCCGTGGGTGGTAGACACCAAATGAAGGCAGATACCAGCACTCTTCGTTCTTCTTCACGGGAGGAGCGGGTTCCGCGTGGTTGTTGCGAAATATTCTGTCCATAAAGGCGACAATGTGCTCCCTCATTTCAGGTTTGTGGTTCATTGAACGTTGAAAAGAGTTGAATCTGTTCTGAGCTTGGTCTCGGTTGTTTGGCAGTCTTACCCTGGTGGATCGGAAGGGTAATGGAGAGACCCAGTGGTCGGTTTTGTCCTTAGAGAACTCACGGTCCATTATGTCGATGAATTCTCTGTCCTCCACTGACAAGGCTACTTTATCGTCGTCCTTGGTGATGTGAAAGACTGATCTTCCCAAGTTGTCGGTACGCAGAGAAGAAGCGATGTCAGGCAGCTGTATTGAGTCTGGGGGCTTCTCTTTCACTTCATAGTGATGAGGACATGGCCTTAGGCAGGTTGTGCGTCCGTCTCCATGGACGTAGGTCCTGAAGGAGTCGATTTCTGATCGATCAACGCACACGTTTCCTATGACTACCCATCCGAGGTCCAGTCTCTGGGCGTATGGTGCGTAGTCAGGTCCGTTGCACTGTTGTCGCACCTTGTGTACCCTCAGGTTGTCTCTGCCGAGCAGGAGTAGAATCTCCGCGTTGTTGTCCATAGGTGGGATGACGCTTGCGAGGTGCTTCAGGTGCGGCTGATGAAGTACAGCTTCTGGGGTAGGAATTTCACTCCTATGGCTGGGTATTTGGTTACATTCAACTAGCGTTGGCAGAGGTATTTCAGTCTTCCCGTTGATAGGAGAAGCGATGAATCCCTGGGCTCTTCTGCCGCTAGTCTCTATGCGGCCTGAGCAGGTGTTCAAGGTGTAGGGCTCTGATGGTCCACTAATTCCGAAGGCTTCAAAGAATTTGGCTCCTGCCAGGGACCGGTTGCTTTGGTCGTCTATGATGGCATACACCTTCATTGCCTTTTCTGGATGTCCTTCGGGGTAAACCTTGATGAGGCATATTCGGGCGCAACATTTCTCCATGCAGCCCTCTCCACATACTTCTGAGCATGAGCAGGAGACAGTTGCGGCGGTGTCGGTCTGATTCTGTGGCTCCCCGCCATGACTTGGAGCGGGAGCAGTGGTGACTGCAGCCGGTGTGTCTCTAGCTATTCGGGTTGAGTGCATGGCTGAAACATGCTTTTCGCTGTGGCACTCCCCACACTTGACTGTGGATTTGCAGTCCTTGGCCATGTGCTCAAGTGATGCGCAGCATTTGAAGCAAACCCCGAGCTCTGTGAGGATCTCCTTGCGCTCCTGTAGGGTTTGAATCTAAACCCTTTGCACTTGGTCAACGAGTGTGGCTTCTTGTGGATGGGACATTCACGATTAAAGGATTTATCTCGTGTTGAGACGATGTTCTGTTCGTCTGTGGGCGTTGCAGGTGACGGTAGCTCGGTCTTCCTAACGCTCACAGCTCTCTTAGTGTCTCTGCGTTTGTATGTGGTGTTTTCATACCTTGGCGCAGGAGTTGGTGCGGCTGTCGAAGCGTTGGACTCTAGGAAGTCGAGGCTGGGGTCATTCCTCATCTGGGCCTGTTCATCGATGAACCTGCAGAAGTGGATGAATGGAGGGAAGGTAACGTCGTTCACTCCTTTGTATCTTGATACTGACATTGCCCACTTTTCCTGCAGGCTGTATGGCAGCTTCACCACGATCGGGTTTACTCCATGGGCTGAATCCAGATAGCACAGCCCAGACAGACGAGGGTCTCTTTTGGCGAGCTCCAGCTCCATTAGCAGGTCACTTAGGTCTTGCAGCTTGTGGACGTCTTTAAGGTTGATCTTTTGGAAATCCTGCAGTCTCTTGAATAGGGCTTTCTCTATTGCCTCTGCGCTGCCAAAGGTGCGTTCCAGCCTTTGCCATGCGGCAGCGAGACCTGCTTCTGCTTGTCCCACGTGGACCGCTCTGAGGCTCCTGACGCGGGTTGAAGAGCTTGGACCTAACCACTTTATCAGGAGGTCAAGTTCCTGTTCTTCAGTTAGGTTGAGATTGGCGATGGCTGCCTTAAAGGTTGCTTTCCAGGCCCTGTAGCTCTCTGCACGATCATCAAACTTCGTAAGACTGGTGTTGATTAGCTCTCTGCTCACCATGAACCTGGCGAACTCGGACATATCCGACTTCTCACCACTCATTGCCACGACGACTCGTGATGCCCCTGGGGCGTATGGGCCGCCTGGTGTGAATGGATGAGCTGTTCCCGGATAGAATGATGTTGCTGCAGGGTTGAGCTGTGGTTTAGCCCTTGAAGAATCTGACGAATACCGCTTGAGCTGTAAAGGTGGGTCAGGAAACACTTGGTTGCCATCTTGTGGTGACTGTGTTTGAGAAGGTATCTCTGGGAGTACGTTGGAGGTTTTGGTGTCGTCGACTTGGACGGTACTGTAGACCGGGGTTGCTACAGGTAGCTGGTTTAGTACATAGTCTTTCGTGCGATTGACTGGATCGTCTGATTCCAGTGGTGGCAAGTTAGCTGCATCAGGACCTTGGATCAACGCCTGCTCAAGTAGTCTCACTTTAGCTAGTGCGACCTCCTCTTCCATCTGTGACCGAAGAATCTTCAGCTGAGCCTCCGCTTCTGCTTCTGCTCTCTTGGCTTCCACTTCTGCCCTTTTTGCTTCCACTTCTGCCCTTTTTGCTTCCACTTCTGCCCTTTTTGCTTCCATGTCTGCTTCTGCCCTTTTTGCCTCTGCCTTAGCTTCTCTCTCAGTGAAAGAACGTCTCACTCTGGATTCCTCTGCCTTTATGCGGGCCTCTAGTATCCTGTCGCTCATGGTTGAACTTCTTGAGGAAGATGCCCTGGATGACCGAGAGGAACGTTTAGATGAGGTCGATCGGTGTGACCTGGTTTCTTGCAGGTGAGAGATACGGTGTTCAGCCTTGTTTATGGCATGTTGGACCTTGGCGTCTCTCTCCTTGTCCGTCTCTAGCGCCTCACTGAGGTCTGGAAGAGCTTCATCAGAATTAAAATCTTTTAGAAGAGCGATGTACTTTGCTGATAGTCTCTTGTACCTTTCACGGGCGGTGTTCAGCCGCTCCATGACGGATTGCAAGCTTGCGGCGTTGCCTGATGAGGATTCGAGTCTTGACATATAAGAGGTGACGCATTCCCACTGTTCTTCCAGGTGATCACATAGCTCATCTTTCATATTGTGATAGTTTTCAAGCACCTTTATAGTTGGTTTGGCAGAACGTTTTGGTCGGGTGACTTGGTCTGCTTGAGATGTGGGGTCTGCCTCCTGGGCTTCATCGTGGACGGTATCAGGTTGTATTTGCACTGTTTCATCAGTAGGGACCTGTCCGAGGTCTTTTTCGGCCATTTTGAATAAAGGTGTACTGTCTCTTTAAAAAATTCAACTTTTGAATCGGGGTCCGAAAATCGCTGTGCGGCTCTGCGGGAGGTCCCGGATGAGATTCCCAGAGTGGCTTTGGCGAAACTTGGGGGTTCGCGGATCGCTGATGCGCGGTAATGAGGTATGGAGTACTGCAGGCCTTTAGGAGCGATGTGGCCAGAAGGAAACAGCAGGTGCATAGACAGTCCTCATTAACAGTACGAGCAGAGTTATTGCAAGATGTGGCAGGTGGTGGAGCTACTTCTAGGCTTGTCCAGACGTGCACTGCTGCAGGCAGACTGGTGTGCGAGGCTTGTTGCTGGGCAGATTACACATAGGGAGACGGGGCAGATGGAGATCTGTAGCTGGGGTGCTGGGCTATAAGGAGGTTTTCTAGCTGCTTATGAGCTTTAAAAGTAGTCTTCTGACTTGTATGGGCCGACAAGCTAGTCTTTTGACTTGTATGGGCCGACAAGCTAGTCTTTTGACTGTTCTGTCCCCACTTAATGGCGATTAAAGGTATGCAGACATGTAAGTGAGAGAAGTTCCTACCTTTGTGTATCCAATAAGCGAGGCAGACATGACCCTTAGCAGCTTCTCAGATAAGCATACACGCGTTGTGATGAAGAACAATGTTGGTTTATTCCGTAGATAACGATTCAAACATTACACTGAGTCTCTTGCATGTAGCTTGTCTCTGGAGTCGCTACTTGCGGGTCAAAAGACTTTGCTTCCTCAGCTCATGAGGGAGAACAGTTCTCTCAGGTAAGATGTCTGCCGATGACTGAGCAAACAGGAAGAGAAGAGGCTGAAGAGAAGCCCCTCCCCATAGGCTGAACAAGGAAAGACCGAGGAACTAAATGGTCTGGCCAGTAGATGGCAGCAGAGACAAGCGAAAAAACATAAATACATTTCTTTAACTAGAAACATGCATGGAACAGCACAGCGCGTGCTTAGTTACCCGATATTTAACTTGGATACCAGCGTCCTCGCTGGTCCTGATCGCTGGTGAAATCTGCCTGTTTGACAGTTCACCAGCGATCATGTAGCAAGACACCAGCAATCCTGACAAGGTTGTATCGTTGTCGGGATTGATGGTGCATCGTTTAGTGAAACAGGACCCTTAAATATGAGTGTCTGAGCAAAGGGTCTGAATACTTATGGCCATGTGATATTTCAGTTTTTCTTTTTTAATAAATTTTCAAAAATTTCTACATTTTTGTGTTTTTCCATCAAGATGTGGTGCAGAGGGTACATTAATGAGAAAAAAATGAACTTTTTTGAATTTACCAAATGGCTGCAATGAAACAAAAACTTAAACATTTATAGAGGTCTGAATACTTTCAGTACCCCCTATATATAACCAGTTATCTGGTCACTATGCTGTACTGTGTATACTATATATAACCAGTTATCTGGTCATTATGTGGTACTGTGTCTACTATATATACTATATACTGTATATAACCAGTTATCTGGTCACTGTGATACTATGCATACAATATACAGTATATAACAAGTTATCTGGTCACTATGTGGTACTGTGTATATTATATACTATATATAACTGTCAAGGATTTAATTGCCACTTTCCAGTTTCAGTTCAGAACTTGCAGCTTTCTGGAGCCCCCCCTGTTACCCTCAGGTCAGTCAGGGAACTACACCTAGACAAAATAGTCGCCATAAAGGCTGCCCTGCCGCGTCCTGGCTATTGGGCACTCTATAGTGAGGGTGGTATGTATATCCCTAGTCTCGGGCAGGAAATAAACACATATAAACCTCGGTTCCGTCACTGCCAGGGTCTCCCAAATCCCCCAGAACACTTTGCTGCCACCAGCTTCTCGCTTGACATGAAAACCAATATCGGGCCAGGAGCCTACCCACAAGGAAGCATAATTTAGCACAGAGGACGTGGCGGTCCAGTCATAGAGCAAGGAAAACGAAGCTAGTAAATTTTACAGATCTACTTCAGAAAATATAGGCAGTGTTTAAAAATAAGACAAAATATGTTACAAAAGAGACAAAATACAGTATATACAGACCTTTACAAAATAAAAGAGGATTAAGATAAGAACTCACATTTCAGTCACTGGCATGATGTGTTGATGGGGGAGGGGAATTCCCAAGGTCAAAGATTCAGTCCACAGCATGGATGGTAGATAGCGGTCTTCCCCAGGTCTGAACACTCACAAAATGGTTGTTTTTGATTTATAGTTCTGGGCTATAAACTTAGGAACTCCCACCTTTGTTGACCTCACATGTGTGTTGTTCCCGGGAGGACCTCTTATTTTGAGAAGTTAGCAAAAACTTCCCCTCGCCCTATCTTCAGTTGAGAAGCTCCTAGGGTGATGGTAGGGGCATTTTATTTTCCCTTGCAAATTTACCTTTCGTTTGATACCAAATATGATATGTCTGTTGGCTATGGAGTGGTAGAAACTGTTTTCTCGGTTTCTGATGTCCATATCCGCTGCAAAATGCTGCAAGGCATAGCTCTAATGATACCAATTCGGGAAATGTATTTCTCCTGTCACTGAGGTTATGGGTTATTAAATTCGAGTTTGAATAAACAAAGAAACATGTGCTTAAACAAAGCCGGATTTAACTAGTCATGAGTATTTGCTATCTGCTGTGAGGAAGGGAGGGGGAAACAGTGGGGTAGAATTACACACAGGCAGACTGGGGGAAAGGACTGCAGCCAGGGGTGAACCTAGCCTCTCTGCTGCCTGAGGCGAACTGCAAATTGGCGCCCCCCCCCCTGTAGTGAAATCACTACAAATAAATCTGGTTTACTCTTTAGTAGCCTAACCTGACGCACATGTAAAATACATACACTTTTAAATAGGAATATATTTGAAACATCGATCTTTATACTTGTCTTCAGGGACTCAATGCTGCCTGAGAAAAAGTGATCAACTTGCTTTATTTTTAATATAGGTGCGCCCCTGGCCAGGGAACAGTGCTTACTGTAGCGCTTCTTCCCTGGCAGATGTCCGTGTGGTACTGATGCGGCACAAGGGCGGCACACAGTTGCCACACATATGGACACGGATAACTCCAGTAGCGGTTTTTCCAGTACCGGAAGTATCAGGATGTGTGAAACCAGCCTAAAGCCACATTCACACGTTCAGTATTTGGTCAGAATTTTACCCCAGTATTTGTAAGCCAAATCGGGAGTGGGTTAGAAATCCAGAAGTGGTGACGTGTTTCTATTATACTTTTCCTCTGATTGTTCCACTCCTGATTTTGCCTTACAAATACTGAGGTAAAATACTGAACGTGTGAACGTGGCCTGATAGCTTGTTTCTGTTACTTCTGACTTCCCGCAGACAGAAGTTGCAGTCACAAAATGGTGCCAATAAAAGGTGAAGACGGTAGCACGGAGTATAGGAGCAGGGCAGAGACCTTAGGTTAGAAGCACCACTCCAGGGCAGCCCACCGCCCAAAAAAAAAAAAAAAAAAAAGTGGTTCTAAGAGTGCAGAAGCCCAGCATTAAATCTGCACCTAAATACATACACTGGGAGACATGAAAAATACAGCAAAGACCCAATAATCGGAGCAGATTGTTAACAACAAAAAAAATATATATATTAACCCCTTAGTGACGGAGCCAATTTGCAGCTTAATGACCAGGCCAATTTTTACAATTCTGACCACTGTCACTTTATGAGGTTATAACACTGAAACGCTTTAACAGATCCTGCTGATTCTGAGACTTCATGCTAGTGGTAAAATTTCTTCTATATGACATGTTTATTTATGAAAAAACGGTAATATGGCGAAAATTTTAAAAATGTTCAAACTTTTAATTTCTATGCCCTTAAATCAGAGAGATATGTAACACAAAATACTTAATAAATAACATTTCACACATGTGTACTTTACATCAGCACAATTTTGAAAACAAATTTTTTTTTTGTTAGGAACTTATAAGGGTTAAAAGTTGACCAGCGATTTTTCATTTTTACAACAAAATTTACAAAACTATTTTTTTTAGGGACCACATCACATTTGAAGTCATTTTGAGCTGTGAATATGACAGAAAATACCCAGAAGTGACACCATTCTAAAAACTGCACTTCTCAAGGTGTTCAAAACTACATTCAAGAAGTTTATTAACCCTTTATGTGCTTCACAGGAACTGAAGCAACGTGAAAGGAAAAAATTAACATCTAACTTTTTTAACAAACATTTTACTTCAGAACCAATTTTTTTTATTTTCACAAGTGTAAAAAGAGAAAATGAACCACAAAATATGTTAGGCATTTTCTCCTGAGTACGTTGATACCCCATATGTGGGGGTAAACCACTGTTTTGACGCACGGCAGGGCTTGGAATGGAAGGAGGCCTGTTTGACTTTTTCAATGCAGAATTGGCTGGAATTGAGATCGGACGCCATGTCGCGTTTGGAGAGCCCCTGATATGCCTAAACAGTAAAAACTCCCCACAAGTGACACCATTTTGGAAACTAGACCCCTTAAGGAACTTATCTAGATGTGTGGCGAGCACTTTGAACCTCCAAGTGCTTCACAGAAAGTTTATAACACAGAGCCGTGAAAATATAAAATAATTTATTTTCCTCAAAAATGATTTTTTAGCTGACTATTTTTTATTTTCACAAGGGTATCTGGAGAAATTGGATGGCAAAAGTTGTTGTGCAATTTGTCCTGAGTATGCTGATATCCCATATGTGGGGGGAAACCACTGTTTGGGCGCATGGCAGAGCTCGGAAGGGAAGGAGTGCTGTTTTGGAATGCAGACTTTGATGGAAGGGTCTGCGGGCATCATGTTGCATTTACAGAGCCCCTGATGTGCCTAAACAGTAGAAACTCGCTACAAGTGACCCCATTTTGGAGAATAGACCCCCCCAAGGAGCTTATCTATATGTGTGGTGAACACTTTGAACCCCCAAGTGCTTCACAGAAGTTTATAACGCAGAGCCGTGAAAAAAAAAACCTTTTTTCCCCTCAAAAATGATTTTTTAGCCCGCTATTTTTTATTTTCACAAGGGTATCAGGAGAAATTGGATCATAAAAGTTGTTGTGCAGTTTGTCCTGAGTATGCTGATGCCCCAAATGTGGGGGGGAAACCACTGTTTGGGTGCATGGTAGAGCCCGGAAGGGAAGGTGTGCCGTTATGGAATGCAGACTTTGATGGAATGGTCTGCAGACATCTTGTTGAGTTTGCAGAGCCCCTGATGTGCCTAAACAGTAGAAATCCCCACAAGTGACCCCATTGTGGAAAATAGACCCCCCAAGGAGCTTATCTAGATGTGTGGTGAGCACTTTGAACCCCAAAGTGCTTCACAGAAGTTTATAACGCAGAGCCGTGAAAATTAAAAAATCATTTTTTTCCACAAAAATTATTTTTTAGTCCCCAATTTTTTATTTTCCCAAGAGTAATAGGAGAAATTAGACCACCAAAGTTGGTGTGCAATGTGTCCTGAGTATGCTGATGCCGCATATATTGGGGTAAACCACTGTTTGGGCTCACATCGGGTCTCCAAAGGGAGCGAGTACCGTTTGACTTTTTGAATGCAAAATTGGCTGGAATCAATGGTGGCGCCATGTCGCGTTTTGAGACCCCCTGATGTGCCTAAATAGTGGAAACCCCTCAATTCTAACTCAACTCTAACCCCAACACACCCATAACACTAATCCCAACCCTAACCACAAACCTAACCCCAACACACCCCTAAACCTAATTCCAACCCTAACCATAACCCTAACGACAACCCTAACCCTAATCCCATCCCTAACCACAAACCTAACCCCAACACACCCCTATCCCTAATTCCAACCCTTATCCTAATTCCAACCCTAACCCTAATTCCAACCCTAACCCTAATTCTAACCCTAATTCCAACCCTAACCCTAATTCAAGCCCTAACCCTAATTCCAACCCTAACCCTAATGGAAAAATGAAAATAAAAATATTTTCTTTATTTCATTATTTTTCACTAACAAAGGGGGTGATAAAGGGGGGGTTTATTTACTATTTTTTTATTTTGATCACTGTGATAGGGTTTATCACAGTGATCAAAATGTACCATGAATGGAATCTGCCGGGTGCCGGCCAGCATTTCTCAGCGGGAACTGTTATGATTGAGTCACCGTAGGAGGCAAAAACAGAAATGCTAGCTAAGTCCAGAAAACCAGAGAAGTTGGCAGCTATCGGATTGCAGACCCCTGAACTTATCAACACAACTAGCAGTAGCCGTGGGGGGTTCCTACGATGCCCTAGACCCCTCGATCACAGCCGGAGAATTAAATAGGCCTAAAGAAAGAAAGGGGAAATCTAAACTGCCCCAGAGCAGACCCCAAAGCAATAGGCAGCCCCCAACATATAATGACGGTGAAGCAAGATGAAAACACTAACACAGACAGAAAGATAGACTGAGCAAAGACGGGGCCCAAGCTAACTACATAGGAAAGGACAGGAAGGCTGCTGTCTGCAATCCGTGAAAAACCCTATGAAAATAAGAGCCAACAGACTGACAGTGAAAAAGGCCCTGAAGACGCTAGGCTTCAAAAAGCTATGTCAGTACTCAGGAATATTCTGAAGACAGAGCAACAGGCAAAAGGAGATTCAGCTCACCCCAGCAGGGAATGGCAGAATCCAGAAAAGCAAGGAAAACAAAAAACAAAACACAAATGCAACAGGCAAAGCAAAAAACTTAGCTTTAGGGGAGCAGGAATCAGACTGGTGTCCTAGAAGTCCACAGAGAAATCACCCGCAGGGCAGAAGGGTGTCGGCAGCCTTATATCCAGTCCGTGACTCCACTCAGCCAGTCATCCTCATTAGACTCAGGTGCCTGATAATCAGGCTCATTACCTTCCTTTACCAGAATAGGGAGTTCACAAGACCTCAGTGACGAAGGGGAAAATGAACTCACAACAGGGAACATTGCACATGCGCCCACCATTTTCTTCCCGGAAGAAGATGACGGCGCCCACCGGAGGATGCAGGAGGGCCCGAGGACCACCAGGAGATAACGAGGGGGATCGGGGACTGTTGTGAATTCTCTTGATCTGACTTCTGAGTCGGGGCTCCCTCTGATGGTTGCTGCGAGTAGTGGAGCTGGTCGTGTTGACAGATGTCTATCACCTGAAGACGATGATGGGAAGTCAGGGGTTACAGACTGGGAGGATTTAAGTGAGTAAGCTTCCTTCAGTTGCTGCTTTCCCCTTTCTTGCTTTAGGCTTAGTTAACTCTTTGGCTGTGCCGAGGCGTCTAGGGCATTGTAGGCATGTCCCACGGCTAATGCTAGTTGTGTTAGGTTTAGGGGTCTGCAATCCGATAAGTTACCAACCTTTCAGGTTTCCTGGTTGCCTAGCTAATTTCCCGGTAATCCTCCTCGGTGACCGAATCATAACAGGGGGCCCTATTTCCCTATTTCTCTCTCCTCTGATGTGCGATCACATCAGAGGAGAGAGAAAGTAAATGCAAAATTGTGGCCTTTTTTTGCAGTCGCCGTTATATGGTTAATAACGGCGAACACAAAAGCGGGGTCGGAAAAAACGACCCGAATCATGTTCTCTCGGGTCTCGGCTACCCCCGGCAGCCGAAACCCCAGCGAAAATCCAACTCTGGGGGGTGCTATACACTTTTCTTACAGTGCCGTTAATTAAGTACCCTTAACTACCGCCGTTAAAAGGCGTATCGGCGGTCGTTAAGGGGTTGAAGATGAAATGTGGAAAAACGCAGTGTTTCTGTATTTAGGACCAGGGCACAGGGGGCAGACAACCTGGATATATGGGCAGTACCCAGGGAGTAGTATTTGGGGCCATTTTGCTGACAAAAATTACCTGTGAATAAAACTGGTGATAAATCTTATAAATAAGAGCTTAGTAATAGTGTAACAAATGCTGTAAGAACAATGGAGATTCCTCCTACTTTGCCCCGGCTCCGCACCTTCCTGGGAGCAAACATTGCCTGTGTGCACACAGGCAGGGCTGCCACTAGGACTTTCAGGGCCCCATACTGGCAAAAATTTTGGGCCCCCTTGAGACTCCGCCAGGATTCAACTAAGAAGAAAAAAAAGCACTACTGGAATAATGCACACCACAGAAAAATATACATAGAAAATATAAATCAAAACAATTTTATTGGCAGACAATTACAATTAAAACACACATAAAAACATAGAACTGTGTCCACAGAGAAAAATTGATTCAATAATGACTCCCATGCATGAAAGTAGACAGTAAATGACCCCAAAATAACCCCTCTCCTAGCAGCTCATGAGGCTAAAGCAATACATATGAATGTAACCTGTCCAATAGGACCTGGAAAGCTTGATAGAATAATAATCCCAAAGGGAGAATGATCCCAAGGGGAGAACAAGGAAAAATACAAACTGTCTCACCAGTCTAATAACCGGTGGACAATATGAACCCAGAAGGAAAGATCAAACAATGAAGACACCTTCCAAAAAAAGCCCCAGTGTCAGCATATTACCAGGAGAGAGTCAGTAACTCACTGCTCCCAAGGGTCAGAGACCTAAGTGAACCGCAGATGTAACCCCACGCGTATCGCCCCCTCAAGTTGGGCTTCGTCAGGGGTAGTGAAACACATTATGGCCAATCGACCTTAAATACAATGAAAATAATTATTTAATAACCCACCGGTGTGTGGCACGCCCGCAGCCCAGGATACCAAGAGATGTACCGCACATGACTGCTGTAATCACAGTGGGCGTAGCAAGAAACCCATGTCATGTGGGGCATGAAGACGTCATTGCGCATAAACAATTAGAATGAACTGCGCATGACCGTTCTGTAAAACAGAAACAATGAGGCATAGGACGCTCCTGTATCAACACAGGAAGCACAGAATCAGTGCACCTGCGCAGAGTAGATCAACAGGCGGCACAGCACCTGTATAAGATGACAAAAAAAAAAAAAGGTCCCCTTATATCCAGAGTAAAATGCGCATGACCGCCCAGGCTTCACCCCAGCCCTGACTCCACCTCTCGAACTGTCTACAGTCACACCGCTCTCTCTTGGAAAAACTCCACTTCTCACCTATCACACATTAACAGTTCCCATCACCAGATCACACATATAGCCAGCAGGTTTTGCTTTGGCCAAAAGATTTTTTTAAGCCGCCACCATGACACGGTAGACTCTTTTGGCCAGGCCCTACTCTACTCTATCCTATTAAACATTTGTTAAAATATCCAATACAATTTAGGTATATTTTTATTTATTTTTCAATTTTTGAAATGATCAATAATATTACATACAAGGGACAAATACCACCGCACCATGTCCAGACACCATATTACCACCACATAGTGACCTATAAAACCACTTACAAAAAGCAAATACCACCACACCTTGTCCAGACAATATATTACCACCACAGTGACCGAATAATACCACATACAAGGAACAAATACCACCACACCATGACCAGACCACATATAACCACCACATGGTAACCAAATAATAGCACATACAATGAAAAATATCACCACACCATGGCCGGACAACATATTACCACCACATAGTGACTGAATACTACAATACTGATCATTAAAAGAACCACAATACTAATATCACCATAAGCGCTAATATACACAGGAGATCTGTACTTAGTATGCAGCATCTGTGTACAGGTAATACAGTGATTACTGGTGACATTATACACAGGAGCTCTGTATATAGTGTGTAGGCAATACAGTGATCACCAGTGACATACACAGGAGCTCTGTGTATAGTATATAGGTAAAACAATGATCACCAGTGACATACACAGGAGCTCTGTATATAGTGTCAGTGTACAGGTAATACAGTGATCACTGGTGACATTATACACAGGAGCTCTGTATACAATGTCAGTGTACAGGTAATACAGTGATCACCGGTGACATTATAGACCGGACCGCTGTATATGTATGCAGTTTATAGTGTCAGTGTACAGGTAACACACTGGCTCACCAGCGACATCTCTAGGTGAAGTCCTTCATCTTTGCTTTTCATCTTTTATCCAGCACAGACCGCCGTCACTTCTTCCAGCCAGGGCTCATCTCTGCAGGAAATAGCACAGTTATCTAGAGCACCGCTTGCAGAACACAATTAATTTTATCCCAAATTCTAAACTACACCAGATGAAGGAAAAAAGCGACAGTGTCGCTCTGCACATTAACAGGACCGCCTCCCCCATTTAAAACAGTATCCTCAAAAAATAAAATAAATACATCACTGCAGTAATAATATTCCTTAATTAGCATGTAAAGCAGGAATAGAACAATCCAGAAAATAGATTATCTGTGAAGCAAGGTGAATATTAAAACTTAACCTTTATTAGGTAAAATTGTAAAAAGCCAAATTAGTCAAACAACAATTAAACAAAGGGATACCACAGTGAAGGAACTGCCCTATAACCAACAAACAGAAAAGGGGAGGTTGATAAAAAGGTACTACTGGCCTCTCATATCCTCAATATTTATCTGACTTGATAGCAGAATGACTATAGTTGCCCATAGGATATGTCATCCACTTGCCCAAGTAAGTCACAATAACATGTATATCAAGAAAGGCACATCCGGCCCATGAACTGCAGCGCTTCCCAGGACTCACATCCAAAGATGATATTTCATAGGTTAAAAAAGAGGAGATACCACGTGTTTCAGATACAGTGTATATCCTTCATCAGATATCATAAAAACACAGTACAAATACTAATAGTATAAAATTCAGTTACACATATATAGTAGCAACCTTTTATCCCAGTCTCAGAAACTTGATTTAGGGTGTGGACCAAGTTCAGGAACACACCCACTGATTGATCCAACCTTGACAACATAGATGCAAGAAGGAAAAAAAAAAAAAACCCCAGAGGGAAAAAAAACCCAGCAAAGAAAAATCCATTTGTATATAATGTTCCCAGACGCTATATTCAAAATGTTTTATTCCGGTTTAAAAGAAACATTTTGTATATATCGTCTGGGAACATTATCTCCAAATGGATTGAATGATATCATAGAGAGAGTTTGAAAGTAGACTTTTTTTTTCTGGGTTTTTTTCCTCTGGGTTTTTTTTTTTTTCCTTCTTGCATCTATGTTGTCAAGGTTGGATCAATCAGTGGGTGTGTTCCTGAACTTGGCCCACACCCTAAATCAAGTTCTGAGACTGGGATATAAGGTTGCTGCTATAAATAAGTGTAATTTAATTTTATACTATTAGGATTTGTACTGTGTTGTTATGATACCTGATGAAGGATATACACTGTATCCGAAACGCGTTGTATCTCCTCTTTTTTAACATAGTAACATAGTTATTAAGGTTGAAGGGAGACTTTAAGTCCATCTAGTTCAACCCATATCCTGTCCTAACATGTTGATCCAGAGGAAGGCAAAAAAAACCCATGTGGCAAACAGTAAGCTTCACATTGGGGAAAAAAATCCCTTCCCGACTCCACATACGGCAATCAGACTAGCTCCCTGGATCAACGCAATATTAAGGAAACTAGTGTATATACCCTGTAATATTATACTTTTCAAGAAAGGCATCCAGTCCCTTCTTAAATTTTATTAGGGAATCACTCATTACAACATCATATGGCAGAGAGTTCCATAGTCTCACTGCTCTTACAGTAAAGAATCCACGTCTGTGAGTATGCTTAAACCTTCTTTCCTCCAGATGTAGAGGATGCCCCCTTGTCCCCGTCACAGGTCTAAGAGTAAAAAGATCATTAGAAAGGTCTTGGTATTGTCCCCGCATATATTTATACATTGTAATAAGATCACCCCTAAGCCTTCGATTCTCCAAACTAAATAACCCCAAGTGTAATAACCTGTCTTGGTACTGCAGACCCCCCAGTGCTCTAATAACCTTGGTCGCTCTTCTCTGCACCCGCTCCAGTTCAGCTATGTCTTTCTTATACACCGGAGACCAGAACTGTACACAGTATTCTAAGTGTGGTCGCACTAGTGACTATATAGAGGTAAAATTATGTTCTCCTCATGAGCATCTATGCCTCTTTTAATGCATCCCATTATTTTATTTGCCTTTGCAGCAACTGCCTGACACTGGCCACTAAATGTGAGTTTGTCGTCCACCCATACACCCAGGTCCTTTTCAGTGACTGTTTTGCCTAGTGTTTTACAATTAAGCACATAATTATACATCTTATTCATTCTACCCAAGTGCATGACCTTACATTTATCCCCATTAAAGCTCATTTGCCATTTATCAGCCCAAGCTTCTAGTTTACAGAAATCCTCCTGTAATATAAAATTATCCTCCTCTGTATTGATTACCCTGCAGAGTTTAGTGTCATCTGCAAATATTGAAATTCTACTCTCTACGCCCCCTACAAGGTCATTAATAAATATGCTAAAAAGAAGCGGGCCCAAAACTGACCCCTGTGGTACCCCACTGCTAACAGTGACTCAGTCCGAGTGTGCTCCATTAATAATCACCCTTTGTTTCCTATCCCTGAGCCAGCTCTTAACCCACCTACACATATTTACCCCTATCCCCATTGTTCTCATTTTATGGATCAATCTTTTGTGTGGCACAGTATCAAAAGCTTTTGAAAAGTCCACGTACACCACGTCCACTGCATTCCCTTGGTCCAGTACGGAACTTACCTCTTAAGCTTATCAGATTAGTCAGACAGGAACGGTCCCTTGTAAACCCATGTTGATATTGGGTCATGAGGTTATTCTTCTCCAGATACTCCAGTATAGTATCTCTTAGAAAACCCTCCAGGATTTTACCCACAGTTGAGGTTAAACTTACGGGCCTATAGTGTTGAGCGATACCATCCGATACCCTAAAATATCGGATCGGATGGTGTCGGCCCGATACGAAAAAAGTATTGGGTATCGCCGATTCCGATACCGGAAGTCCCATTCAAGTCTATGGGACTTCCGGTATCGGAATAAGAAAAAACCTTTTCTGTCCTTGTACAGCCTCGGGGGTGTGTACGGACCTTCCGGGGGTCTGTGCCGGCCTGGCGGGGGTCTGTGCCGACTGCCCGGGGGTCTGTGCCGGCCTGCCGGTGGTCTGTACCGACTGTTCGGGGGTCTGTGCAGGCTGCGGGGGGTCTGTACCGGCCTGCCGGGGGGCTGTGCCGGCCTGCCGGTGGTCTGTACCGACTGTCCGGGGGTCTGTGCAGGCTGCGAGGGTCTGTACCGGCCTGCCGGGGGGCTGTGCCGGCCTGCCGGTGGTCTGTACCGACTGTCTGGTGGTCTGTGCAGGCTGCGGGGGTCTTTACCGGCCTGCCGGGGGGCTGTGCCGGCCTGCTGGTGGTCTGTACCGACTGTCCAGGGGTCTGTGCAGGCTGAGGGGGTTTGTGCAGGATCGTCTGATGGGACTACAAGTCCCATCGGGCGATGCCTGCTACCATGACGGTGATTGACACATTAGCCAATGATGGGACAGTAGTAGTCCCATCATCGGGCTAATGTGTTGAATATAAGAAAAAAAAAACAACCTACATACATACTACAGGCATGCAACATACATACTACATACATGCTACATATATACTACATTCATGCAACATACATACTACATATATACTACATGCATGCAACATACATACATATATACTACATGCAACATGCATACTACATATATACTACATGCATACCACATATATACTACATATATACTACATGCAACATGCATACTAAATATATACTACATGCAACATGCATACATACTATATATATAGTATATGCATACTACATATATACCACATGCATGCAACATACATACATACATACTACATATATACTACATACATACTACATATATACTACATGCATGCAACATACATACTACATGCATGCAACATGCATACTACATATATACCACATATATACTACATGCATACTACATATACACCACATGCATGCAACATATATATATACTACATATATACCACATATATACTAAATGCAACATACATACTACATATATATTACATGCATGCAACATGCATACTACATATATACAACATATATACTACATGCAACATACATATATGCAACATACACTCACTGGCCACTTTATTAGGTACACCATGCTAGTAAGGGGTTGGAGCCCCTTTTGCCTTCAGAACTGCCTCAATTCTTCGTGGCAGAGATTCAACAAGGTGCTGGAAGCATTCCTCAGAGATTTTGGACCATATTGACATGATGGCATCACACAGTTGGCGCAGATTTGTCGGCTGCACATCCCTGATGCGAATCTCCCGTTCCACCACATCCCAAAGATGCTCTATTGGATTGAGATCTGGTGACTGAGGAGGCCATTTGAGTACAGTAAACTCATTGTCATGTTCAAGAAACCAATCTGAGATGATTCGAGCTTTATGACATGGCGCATTATCCTGCTGAAAGTAGCCATCAGATGTTGGGTACATTGTGGTCATAAAGGGATGGACATGGTCAGCAACAATACTCAGGTAGGCTGTGGCGTTGCAACGATGCTCAATTGGTACCAAGGGGCCCAAAGAGTGCCCAGAAAAAATTCCCCACACCATGACACCACCACCACCAGCCTGAACCGTTGATACAAGGCAGGATGGATCCATGCTTTCATGTTGTTTACGCCAAATTCTGACCCTACCATCCGAATGTCGCAGCAGAAATCGAGACTCATCAGACCAGGCAACGTTTTTCCAATCTTCTACTGTCCAATTTCGATGAGCTTGTGCAAATTGTAGCCTCAGTTTCCTGTTCTTAGCTGAGAGGAGTAGTACCCAGTGTGGTCTTCTGCTGCTGTAGCCCATCTGCCTCAAAGTTCGACGCACTGTGCGTTCAGAGATGCTCTTCTGCCTACCTTGGTTGTAACGGGTGGCAATTTGAGTCACTGTTGCCTTTCTATCAGCTCGAACCAGTCTGCCCATTCTCCTCTGACCTCTGGCATCAACATGGCATTTCCGGCCACAGAACTGCCGCTCACTGGATTTTTTTTCTTTTTCGGACCATTCTCTGTAAACCCTAGAGATGGTTGTGCGTGAAAATCCCAGTAGATCAGCAGTTTCTGAAATTCTCAGACCAGCCCTTCTGGCACCAACAATCATGCCACGTTCAAAGGCACTCAAATCACCTTTCTTCCCCATACTGATGCTCGGTTTGAACTGCAGGAGATTGTCTTGACCATGTCTACATGCCTAAATGCACTGAGTTGCCGCCATGTGATTGGCTGATTAGAAATTAAGTCTTAACACACAGTTGGACAGGTGTACCTAATAAAGTGGCCAGTGAGTGTATATGAAGTATATATGTAGTATGCATGTTGCATGCATGTAGTATATATGTATGTTGCATGCATGTAGTATACACTCACTGGCCACTTTATTAGGTACACCATGCTAGTAAGGGGTTGGACCCCCTTTTGCCTTCAGAACTGCCTCAATTCTTCGTGGCAGAGATTCAACAAGGTGCTGGAAGCATTCCTCAGAGATTTTGGACCATATTGACATGATGGCATCACACAGTTGGCGCAGATTTGTCGGCTGCACATCCCTGATGCGAATCTCCCGTTCCACCACATCCCAAAGATGCTCTATTGGATTGAGATCTGGTGACTGAGGAGGCCATTTGAGTACAGTAAACTCATTGTCATGTTCAAGAAACCAATCTGAGATGATTCGAGCTTTATGACATGGCGCATTATCCTGCTGAAAGTAGCCATCAGATGTTGGGTACATTGTGGTCATAAAGGGATGGACATGGTCAGCAACAATACTCAGGTAGGCTGTGGCGTTGCAACGATGCTCAATTGGTACCAAGGGGCCCAAAGAGTGCCCAGAAAAAATTCCCCACACCATGACACCACCACCACCAGCCTGAACCGTTGATACAAGGCAGGATGGATCCATGCTTTCATGTTGTTTACGCCAAATTCTGACCCTACCATCCGAATGTCGCAGCAGAAATCGAGACTCATCAGACCAGGCAACGTTTTTCCAATCTTCTACTGTCCAATTTCGATGAGCTTGTGCAAATTGTAGCCTCAGTTTCCTGTTCTTAGCTGAGAGGAGTGGTACCCAGTGTGGTCTTCTGCTGCTGTAGCCCATCTGCCTCAAAGTTCGACGCACTGTGCGTTCAGAGATGCTCTTCTGCCTACCTTGGTTGTAACGGGTGGCAATTTGAGTCACTGTTGCCTTTCTATCAGCTCGAACCAGTCTGCCCATTCTCCTCTGACCTCTGGCATCAACATGGCATTTCCGGCCACAGAACTGCCGCTCACTGGATTTTTTTTCTTTTTCGGACCATTCTCTGTAAACCCTAGAGATGGTTGTGCGTGAAAATCCCAGTAGATCAGCAGTTTCTGAAATTCTCAGACCAGCCCTTCTGGCACCAACAATCATGCCACGTTCAAAGGCACTCAAATCACCTTTCTTCCCCATACTGATGCTCGGTTTGAACTGCAGGAGATTGTCTTGACCATGTCTACATGCCTAAATGCACTGAGTTGCCGCCATGTGATTGGCTGATTAGAAATTAAGTCTTAACACACAGTTGGACAGGTGTACCTAATAAAGTGGCCAGTGAGTGTATACTACATGCATACTACATGCATGCAACATACATATATACTACATGCATGCAACATGCATACTACATATATACTTCATATATACTGCATGCATGCAACATACATATATACTACATGCATGTAACATACATATATACCACATGCATGCAACATGCATACTACATACATACCACATATATACTTAATGCATGCAACATACATACTACATATATACTACATGCAACATGCATACAACATATATACTACATGCATGCAACATACATACTACATACATACTACATGCATACTACATATATACATCATGCACGCAACATACATATATACTACATGCATGCAACATGCATACTACATATATATCACATATATACTACATGCAGCATACATATATACTACATATATACCACATGCAACATACATACTACATATATACTTCCTACATGCATGGAACATACATACTACATATATACCACATATATACTACATATATACCACATGCATGCAACATACATATGTACAACATATATACCACATGCATGCAACATGAATACTTCATATATACCACATACTGTATATACTACATGCAAAATACATACAACATATATACTACATGCATGCAACATATATATATATATAACATATATACTACATGCATGCAGCATACATATATACTACATGCATACTACATATATACCACATATATACTACATGCATGCAACATACATGCATACAACATATGAAATTTCTCACACAGCAATGCCATAAAGTGAGACTATGGACTTTTTCTTTTTACAGTGGCGGAGGAATACAGTGCGGAAGGATACCTACCTCCCGACACTGGATTCCTTGGGCCCGTAGAGAACGGTAGCATCAGCTGATGCTGCTGTTCTCCACGCAAGATCGTCGTGGGACACTCGTGGACTTCTGCGGATCAGGGGTAAGTATATTGGTGGTTTGTTATTTTAATATTTATTCCTCAGATGACAATGGCTTCGGGGTCAAAGTGACAAGTGATGGTGAGTATGTACTCTATGTTATATGTACTGTATGTCTATATGTATGTATTATATGAATGTATTGTATGTAGTATATATGTATGTTGCATGCATGTGGTATATATGTAGTATGTATGTTGCATGCATGTAGTATATATGTATGTTGCATGCATGTAGTATATATGCAGTATATATGTAATATGCATGTTGCATGCATGTGGTATATATGTATGTTGCATGCATGTAGTATGCATGTTGCATGCATGTAGTATATATGTATGTTGTATGCATGTGGTATATATGTAGTATGCATGTAGTATATATGTAGTTTGCATGCATGTAGTATATATGTAGTATGTATGTTACATGCATGTAGTATATATGTAGTATATATGTAGTATGTATGTTGCATGCATGTAGTATATATGTAGTATGCATGTTGCATGTAGTATGTATGTAGTATGTATGTAGTATGTATGCATGTTGCATGCATGTAGTATATGTAGTATGCATGTTGCATGCATGTAGTATATATGTATGTTGCATGCATGTGGTATATATGTAGTATGCATGTAGTATATATGTAGTATGTAACTATGTTGCATGCATGTAGTATATATGTAGTATGTATGTTGCATGTAGTATATATGTAGTATATATGTATGTTGCATGCATGTAGTATATATGTAGTATGCATGTTGCATGTAGTATATATGTATTATATATGTATGTTGCATGCATGTAGTATATATGTGGTATATATGTAGTATGCATGTATGTAGTATATATGTTGTATATATGTATGTTGCATGCATGTAGTATATATGTTGTATATATGTAGTATGCATGTTGCATGCATGTAGTATGTATGTTGCATGTAGTATATATGTGGTATATATGTAGTATGCATGTTGCATGCATGTAGTATATATGTTGTATATATGTATGTTGCATGCATGTAGTATATAAGTTGTATATATGTATGTTGCATGCTTCTGGTATATATGTAGTATGCATGTAGTATATATGTGGTATATATGTAGTATGTATGTTGCATGCATGTGGTATATATGTAGTATACATGTAGTATGTATGTTATTATTATTTATTGTTATAGCGCCATTTATTCCATGGCGCTTTACATGTGAGGGGGGTATACATAAAAACAAGTACAATAATCTTAAACAATACAAGTCATAACTGGTACAGGAGGAGAGAGGACCCTGCCCGCGAGGGCTCACAATCTTCAAGGGATGGGTGATAATACAGTAGGCGAGGGTAGAGCTGGTCGTGCAGCGGTTTGGTCGATCGGTGGTTACTGCAGGTTATAGGCTTGTCGGAAGAGGTGGGTCTTCAGGCTCTTTTTGAAGGTTTCGATGGTAGGTGAGAGTCTGATATGTTGTGGTAGAGAGTTCCAGAGTAGGGGTGATGCGCGAGAGAAATCTTGTATGCGATTGTGGGAAGAGGAGATAAGAGGGGAGTAGAGAAGGAGATCTTGTGAGGATCGGAGGTTGCGTGCAGGAAAGTACCGGGAGACGAGGTCACAGATGTATGGAGGAGACAAGTTGTGGATGGCTTTGTATGTCATGGTTAGGGTTTTGTAATGGAGTCTCTGGGCAATTGGGAGCCAGTGAAGGGATTGACAGAGGGGAGAAGCTGGGGAATAGCGGGGGGACAGGTGGATTAGTCGGGCAGCAGAGTTTAGAATAGATTGGAGGGGTGCGAGAGTGTTTGAGGGGAGGCCGCAGAGCATGAGGTTGCAGTAGTCAAGGCGAGAGATGATGAGGGCATGGACTAGGGTTTTTGCAGATTCTTGGGTGAGGAATGAACGGATGCGTGAAATATTTTTGAGTTGAAGTCGGCAGGAAGTGGAAAGGGTTTGGATATGTGGTTTGAAGGAGAGATCAGCATCAAGGATTACTCCGAGGCAGCGAGCTTGTGGGACTGGGGAGAGTGGGCAGTCATTTACTGTAATTGATAGGTTCGTAGGGGGGGTCACGTGAGATGGGGGAAAGATGATGAATTCTGTTTTGTCCATGTTGAGTTTCAGATATCTAGTGGAGAAGAAGGATGAAATAGTGGACAGACATTGAGGGATTCTGGTTAGTAGGGAGGTGATATCTGGTCCAGAGATGTAGATCTGTGTGTCATCAGCATAAAGATGATACTGAAAGCCATGAGATTCTATGAGCTGTCCCAGGCCAAAGGTGTAAATAGAGAACAGCAGGGGCCCTAGGACTGAACCTTGTGGGACTCCGACAGATAGGGGGCGAGGTGAGGAGGTGGTGTGTGAGTGGGAGACGCTGAATGTCCGGTCTGTTAGGTATGATGAGATCCAGGAGAGGGCCAAGTCTGTGATGCCGAGGGATGAGAGGGTCTGTAATAATAGGGAATGGTCCACTGTGTCAAAGGCAGCCGACAGGTCCAGGAGGAAGAGGACAGAGTAGTGTCGCTTGCTCTTGGCAGTTAAGAGGTCATTGGTGACCTTAGTAAGGGCAGTTTCAGTGGAGTGGTGTGACCGGAAGCCAGATTGTAAGCGGTCGAAGAGGGAGCAAGAAGAGAGATGGGAGGACAGTTCAAGGTAGACGTGTTGTTCCAGTAGCTTGGAGGCGTATGGGAGAAGTGATATAGGGCGATAGCTAGATACAGAGGATGGGTCAAGAGAGGGCTTTTTGAGGATAGGTGTGATGGAGGCATGTTTAAAGCTTGAGGGGAAAACACCAGTTGTTAGTGATAGGTTGAAGAGATGGGTTAGGGTTGGGATGAAGACTGTGGTGAGGTTTGGGATGAAGTGGGATGGGATCGGGTCAATCCCATGTTGCATGCTTCTGGTATATATGTAGTATGCATGTAGTATATATGTGGTATATATGTAGTATGTATGTTGCATGCATGTGGTATATATGTAGTATATATGTAGTATGTATGTTGCATGTGGTATATATGTAGTATGCATGTAGTATATATGTGGTATATATGTAGTATGCATGCATGTAGTATATATGTTGTATATATGTATGTTGCATGCATGTGGTATATATGTAGTATGCATGTAGTATATATGTAGTATGTATGTAGTATGTATGCTGCATGCATGTAGTATATATGTGGTATATATGCAATATGCATGTTGCATGCATGTGGTATATATGTAGTATGCATGTTGCATGTAGTATATATGTATGTTGCATGCATGTAGTATATATGTAGTATGCATGTTGCACGTAGTATATATGTAGTATATATGTATGTTGCATGTAGTATATATGTAGTATGTATGTTGCATGCATGTGGTATATATGTAGTATGTATGTTGCATGCATGTGGTATATATGTAGTATGCATGTAGTATATACAGTATTTGGTATATATGTAGTATGCATGTTGCATGCATGTGGTATATATGTAGTATGCATGTTGCATGTAGTATATATGTATGTTGCATGCATGCAGTATATATGTGGTATATATGTAGTATGCATGTTGCATGCATGTAGTATATATGTAGTATGTATGTTGCATGCATGTGGTATATATGTGGTATGCATGTAGTATATATGTGGTATATATGTAGTATGCATGTTGCATACATGTGGTATATATGTAGTATGTTGCATGTAGTATATATGTATGTTGCATGCATGAGGTATATATGTAGTATGCATGTTGCATGCATGTAGTATATATGTAGTATGCATGTTGCATGTAGTATATATGTATGTTGCATGCATGCAGTATATATGTGGTATATATGTAGTATGCATGTTGCATGCATGTAGTATATATGTAGTATGTATGTTGCATGTAGTTTATATGTAGTATATATGTGTGTTGCATGCATGTAGTATATATGTAGTATGTATGTTGCATGCAGTATATATGTATGTTGCATGCATGTAGTATATGTGTGGTATATATGTAGTAAGCATGTTGCATGCATGTAGTATATATGTAGTATGTATGTTGCATATAGTATATATGTATGTTGCATGTAGTATATATGTTGCATGCGGTATATATGTAGTATGTATGTTGCATGCATGTGGTATATATGTAGTATGCATGTAGTATATATGTGGTATATATGTAGTATGTATGTTGCATGTAGTATATATGTATGTTGCATGCATGTAGTATATATGTAGTATGCATGTTGCATGCATGTAGTATGTATGTTGCACGTAGTATATATGTAGTATATATGTATGTTGCATGCATGTAGTATGTATGTTGCATGTAGTATATATGTAGTATGTATGTTGCACGTAGTATATATGTAGTATATATGTATGTTGCATGCATGTAGTATGTATGTTGCATGCATGTGGTATACATGTAGTATATATGTATGTTGCATGCATGTGGTATATATGTAGTATGCATGTTGCATGTAGTATATATGTATGTTGTATGCATGTAGTATATATGTAGTATGCATGTTGCATGCATGTAGTATATATGTAGTATGTATGTTGCACGTAGTATATATGTAGTATATATGTATGTTGCATGCATGTAGTATGTATGTTGCATGCATGTGGTATATATGTAGTATGTATGTTGCATGCATGTGGTATATATGTAGTATGCATGTAGTATATACAGTATTTGGTATATATGTAGTATGCATGTTGCATGCATGTGGTATATATGTAGTATGCATGTTGCATGTAGTATATATGTATGTTGCTTGCATGCAGTATATATGTGGTATATATGTAGTATGCATGTTGCATGCATGTAGTATATATGTAGTATGTATATTGCATGCATGTGGTATATATGTGGTATGCATGTAGTATATATGTGGTATATATGTAGTATGCATGTTGCATGTAGTATATATGTATGTTGCATGCATGCAGTATATATGTGGTATATATGTAGTATGCATGTTGCATGCATGTAGTATATATGTAGTATGTATATTGCATGCATGTGGTATATATGTGGTATGCATGTAGTATATATGTGGTATATATGTAGTATGCATGTTGCATGCATGTGGTATATATGTAGTATGTTGCATGTAGTATATATGTATGTTGCATGCATGAGGTATATATGTAGTATGCATGTTGCATGCATGTAGTATATATGTAGTATGCATGTTGCATGTAGTATATATGTATGTTGCATGCATGCAGTATATATGTGGTATATATGTAGTATGCATGTTGCATGCATGTAGTATATTTGTAGTATGTATGTTGCATGTAGTATATATGTAGTATATATGTATGTTGCATGAATGTAGTATATGTAGTATGCATGTGGTATATATGTAGTATGTATATTGCATGCATGTGGTATATATGTAGTATGCATGTAGTATATATGTGGTATATATGTAGTATGCATGTTGCATGCATGTGGTATATATGTAGTATATATGTAGTATGTATGTTGCATGTGGTATATATGTAGTATGCATGTAGTATATATGTGGTATATATGTAGTATGCATGCATGTAGTATATATGTTGTATATATGTATGTTGCATGCATGTGGTATATATGTAGTATGCATGTAGTATATATGTAGTATGTATGTAGTATGTATGCTGCATGCATGTAGTATATATGTGGTATATATGCAATATGCATGTTGCATGCATGTGGTATATATGTAGTATGCATGTTGCATGTAGTATATATGTATGTTGCATGCATGTAGTATATATGTAGTATGCATGTTGCACGTAGTATATATGTAGTATATATGTATGTTGCATGTAGTATATATGTAGTATGTATGTTGCATGCATGTGGTATATATGTAGTATGTATGTTGCATGCATGTGGTATATATGTAGTATGCATGTAGTATATACAGTATTTGGTATATATGTAGTATGCATGTTGCATGCATGTGGTATATATGTAGTATGCATGTTGCATGTAGTATATATGTATGTTGCATGCATGCAGTATATATGTGGTATATATGTAGTATGCATGTTGCATGCATGTAGTATATATGTAGTATGTATGTTGCATGCATGTGGTATATATGTGGTATGCATGTAGTATATATGTGGTATATATGTAGTATGCATGTTGCATACATGTGGTATATATGTAGTATGTTGCATGTAGTATATATGTATGTTGCATGCATGAGGTATATATGTAGTATGCATGTTGCATGCATGTAGTATATATGTAGTATGCATGTTGCATGTAGTATATATGTATGTTGCATGCATGCAGTATATATGTGGTATATATGTAGTATGCATGTTGCATGCATGTAGTATATATGTAGTATGTATGTTGCATGTAGTTTATATGTAGTATATATGTGTGTTGCATGCATGTAGTATATATGTAGTATGTATGTTGCATGCAGTATATATGTATGTTGCATGCATGTAGTATATGTGTGGTATATATGTAGTAAGCATGTTGCATGCATGTAGTATATATGTAGTATGTATGTTGCATATAGTATATATGTATGTTGCATGTAGTATATATGTTGCATGCGGTATATATGTAGTATGTATGTTGCATGCATGTGGTATATATGTAGTATGCATGTAGTATATATGTGGTATATATGTAGTATGTATGTTGCATGTAGTATATATGTATGTTGCATGCATGTAGTATATATGTAGTATGCATGTTGCATGCATGTAGTATATATGTAGTATGTATGTTGCACGTAGTATATATGTAGTATATATGTATGTTGCATGCATGTAGTATATATGTAGTATGTATGTTGCATGTAGTATATATGTAGTATGTATGTTGCACGTAGTATATATGTAGTATATATGTATGTTGCATGCATGTAGTATGTATGTTGCATGCATGTGGTATACATGTAGTATATATGTATGTTGCATGCATGTGGTATATATGTAGTATGCATGTTGCATGTAGTATATATGTATGTTGTATGCATGTAGTATATATGTAGTATGCATGTTGCATGCATGTAGTATATATGTAGTATGTATGTTGCACGTAGTATATATGTAGTATATATGTATGTTGCATGCATGTAGTATGTATGTTGCATGCATGTGGTATATATGTAGTATGTATGTTGCATGCATGTGGTATATATGTAGTATGCATGTAGTATATACAGTATTTGGTATATATGTAGTATGCATGTTGCATGCATGTGGTATATATGTAGTATGCATGTTGCATGTAGTATATATGTATGTTGCATGCATGCAGTATATATGTGGTATATATGTAGTATGCATGTTGCATGCATGTAGTATATATGTAGTATGTATATTGCATGCATGTGGTATATATGTGGTATGCATGTAGTATATATGTGGTATATATGTAGTATGCATGTTGCATGCATGTGGTATATATGTAGTATGTTGCATGTAGTATATATGTATGTTGCATGCATGAGGTATATATGTAGTATGCATGTTGCATGCATGTAGTATGCATGTTGCATGTAGTATATATGTATGTTGCATGCATGCAGTATATATGTGGTATATATGTAGTATGCATGTTGCATGCATGTAGTATATATGTAGTATGTATATTGCATGCATGTGGTATATATGTGGTATGCATGTAGTATATATGTGGTATATATGTAGTATGCATGTTGCATGCATGTGGTATATATGTAGTATGTTGCATGTAGTATATATGTATGTTGCATGCATGAGGTATATATGTAGTATGCATGTTGCATGCATGTAGTATATATGTAGTATGCATGTTGCATGTAGTATATATGTATGTTGCATGCATGCAGTATATATGTGGTATATATGTAGTATGCATGTTGCATGCATGTAGTATATTTGTAGTATGTATGTTGCATGTAGTATATATGTAGTATATATGTATGTTGCATGAATGTAGTATATGTAGTATGCATGTGGTATATATGTAGTATGTATATTGCATGCATGTGGTATATATGTAGTATGCATGTAGTATATATGTGGTATATATGTAGTATGCATGTTGCATGCATGTAGTATATATGTAGTATGTATGTTGCATGTAGTATATATGTAGCATGTATGTTGCATGCATGTAGTATGTATGTTGCATGCATGTGATATTTATGTAGTATGTATGTTGCATGCATGTGGTATATATGTAGTATGTATGTTGCATGCATGTGGTATATATGTAGTATGCATGTAGTATATATGTGGTATATATGTAGTATGCATGTTGCATGCATGTGGTATATATGTATGTTGCATGCATGTAGTATATATGTGGTATATATGTAGTATGCATGTTGCATGCATGTATTATATATGGAGTATGTATGTTGCATGTAGCATATATGTATGTTGCATGCATGTAGTATATATGTAGTATGTATGTAGCATGTATGTAGTATGTGTGTTGCATGCATGTAGTATGTATGTAGTATGTATGTAGTATGTAGTATATATGTATGTTGCATGCATGTAGTATGTATGTAGTATGTATGTTGCATGCATGTAGTATATATGTAGTATGTATGTAGCATGTATGTTGCATGCATGTAGTATGTATGTAGTATGTATGTTGCATGCATGCAGTATGTATGTAGTATGTATGTTGCATGCATGTAGTATGTATGTAGCATGTATGTTGCATGCATGTAGTATGTATGTAGTATGTATGTTGCATGCATGTAGTATGTATGTTGCATGCATGTAGTATGTATGTAGTATGTATGTAGTATGTTTTTTTGTTTTTTTTTTACTTTCAACACATTAGTCGGATGATGGGACTACTACTGTCCCATCATTGGCCAATGTGTCAATCACTGTCATTGTAGCAGGCATCACCCGATGGGACTTGTAGTCCCATCGGACGATGCCTGCACAAACCCCCGAGCAGTCGGCACAGACCCCCGGGCAGGCCGGTACAGACCCCCTGGAAGGCCCGAACTGACGGCGCATCATGATGCGCACAGACCGCGCACCATGATGACGTCATTTCGGCAGCCAATCAGAGCCACAACAGTGGCTCATTGCATTATGGGAACTTCCGATTCCGATATTGAAAAAATATCGGTACTCGGTATCGGAATTCCGATACAGCGAATATCGGCCGATACCCGATATTTGCAGTATCGGAATGCTCAACACTACTGGCCAATAATTTCCAAGTTCAGTTTTTGTCCCCTTTTTGAATATTGGCACCACATTTGCTATATGCCAGTCTTGTGGTACAGACCCTGTTATTATGGAATCCTTAAAGATTAAAAATAATGGTCTATCTATGACTGTGCTTAATTCCTGCAGTACTCGGGGGTGTATCCCATCCGGGCCCGGGGATTTGTCAATTTTAGTGATTTTTAGACACCGCCATACTTCCTGCTGGGTTAAGCAGGTGACATTTAATGGAGAATTTTTATCTCTGATCATGTTATCCGTCATGGGATTTTCTTGTGTAAATACTGTTGAAAAAAAGTCATTTAGCATATTGGCTTTTTCGTCATCCTCATCCACCATTTCACCCAGACTATTTTTAAGGGGACCAACACTTATCATTTTTTAGTTTCTTACTTTCTCTGGCAATGAGTCTCTCTGTCTCAATCTTTGCAGTCTTGATTTGCTTTTTGCAGAATTTATTTAATCTTCTATATTTAGTTAATGCCTCATCACTACCTACTTGCTTTAATTCTCTAAATGCTTTATTTTTATCTCTTATTGCGCCCCTTACAGCTCTATTTAGCCATAGTGGTTTCCTCCTATTTCTCGCATGTTCATTCCCATACGGTATATATTGTGCACAGGTCCTATTCAGGATGCTAATAAACGTCTCCCATTTTCTTTGTGTATTTTTATGTCTCAGGATATCGTCCCAGTTAATTGCACCAAGATCATCTCTTATCCGTTGGAAATTTGCTTTCCTGAAGTTTAGTGTCCTTGTAACCCCTCTACTACACTTCTTATTAAAGGATACATGAAAACTTATTAATTTGAGATCACTATTACCCAAATGACCCTCAACCCTTACATTTGATATGCGGTCTGGCCTGTTGGTTAATATTAGGTCTAGCAGTGCCCCCCCCCCCCTCTTGTTGGGTCCTGAACCAGTTGTGAAAGGTAACCTATGAAATAAAAAAATATGAAATATCATCTTTGGATGTGTGTCCTGGGAAGCGCTGCCGTTCATGGGCCGGATGTGCATTTCTTGATTTACTCATCCTGTGTGAGCCTGAACCTGGCTCTTTCACTTGGATCCACCCGAGGCAAGCTGCAAGCCTTGTCTACTAAGAAGTATCCCAGAAGGAAGGATTTTTGAGGATACACAATCTAAAGACATATTAAGGTACTGTCACACTTAGCGATGTACCAGCGATCCCGACCAGCGATATGACGCGGTCAGGATCGCTGGTACATCGCTAAGTGGTCGCTAGTGAGCTGCCACACAGGCAGATCTCACTAGCGACATCGCTGGGGATGGGGATCGCTACTTACCTGTCACACCAGGCGATCCTGCGTCCTCCCGCCCGGCTCCACGCATCGCTCGTCCTCACAGCAGGAAGCACCACAGGAAGCTGACGACGAGAAACAGTCCTGAACGTTCTCGCGTGATCAGCGATAACCAGCGGGGGAGCCGGTCGGAGGTAAGTATCAGACACAGAGATATCGCTAGCAATATCGCTATAACGTCACTAGTTATAGCGATATTGCTAGCGATATCTCTTAGTGTGACATGCCCTTTAGTCTTCTATCAGGTGAGTGCATAAAATTGTGCACCCTTTAAAGACTACAATATTGTGTTTACGCATTTAGGCCGCCGCGATTTGTCTGTTCTTCTCTCCCAAACAGGGTCTTTTTTGCACAATAACATGTATGGGTATAACATCCTTTTCTTATAAGCACCACTTATTTGTACCATATAAATGAGGTTATGTATATACTATTCATCCTATGGGCAATTTTAGTCTTTTTGCCATCAAGTTAGATTAATATTGAGGATCTGAGAGGCCAGTAGAACCTTTTTAACAACCCCACCTTTTCTGTGCGTCGGTTATAGAGCACTTCCTTCTCTGTGGTACCCCTTTGTTTTTGTTGTTTGACTAATTTTGCTTTTTACAATTTTACCTAATAAAGCTTAAGTTTTAATATCCACCTTGCTACACAGATAATGCCTTAATTAGCCCCAATGGTAATAATATCCCTCATCCTGGCCCCCACATATCTAAGTACTGGCTCCAGCCATATGTTCTCCCATCCTGCCATCAAGAGTAATCATTCTGCCCCATGTGATGTCCCATCCTACCCCATCTGTCCCATGATCCTGTCCCATGATCCTGCCCCATCTGTCTCCATTGTATCCATCCTGCCCCATCTGTCTCCATCCTGCCCCATCTGTCTCCAATCCTGCCCCATCATCATGCCCATCTGTCTTTCCTGTCCCATGATGCTGCCCCATCTGTCTTTATCCTGCCCATGATCCTGCCCCATCTGTCTCCCTCCTGCCCCATCTGTCTCCATCCTGCCCCATGATCCTGCCCCCTGCGTCTCCAATCCTTCCCTCTGCGTCTCCAATCATGCTCCCTGCATCTCCAATCATGCCCCATCTGTCTCCAATCATGCCCTATCTGTCTCCAATCCAGCCCTATGCATCGCCAATCCTTCCCCAGTGTCTCCATTCTGCCCCCGTGCTCCATTCTGCCCCGTGCTCCATTCTGCCCCGGGTAGGATGGAAACACATGGTCCATGTGTCTCCAACCTGACGGTGGAACACATTGCGGTTTGACGCTTTCAATTAAAATAAAAAACCTTCCTTCTTACCTGGCCACGCTCCTGCGGCAATGCTCCCGGCCTCCAGGCTTTTCAAGCGTGCACTCCCCGGCGAATGATATCATCCGCCGGTGACGTGCATGCTGACGTCAGCTGCCAGCCTCCGATTGGCTGGTGGCTTCAACCATACCTCCCAACTTTTGAAGAAGGGAAAGAGTGACAAAGGGTGCGGCACGCGCAGTGCACCGTGGAAAACTTTAGTCCACGCCCCAGACCACACCAATTTCACAACTAGTCACACCCATATCCATGCCCCAGCCGCACCCATTTAGCACTGCTGATCACACTGACTTGTACTGAGAGCACAGTGGCTGGCATTATGGGCACAGTGGCTGGTACTATGGGCACACTGACTGGAACTGAGGAAAAAAAAAGTAGAGAGAGAAAGAAAGAAAGAAAGAACAGAGAGAAAGAAAGAACATAGAGAGAAAAATTGAACAGAGAGAGAAAGAAAGAACAGAGAGAATGAAATAAAGAGGGGAAAGAAAGAAAGGACAGAGAGAGAGAAACAAAGAACAGACAGAGAGAAAAGAAGAACAGAGAGAGAAAGAAAGAGAGGAAAGAAAGAACAGAAAAAGAGAGAGAAAGAAAGAGAGAAATAAAGAGGGGAAAGAAAGAACAGAGAGAGAAAAAAAGAGGAAAAAGAAAGAAAAAACTGGGAGAAAGAAATAAGAACAGAGAGAGAAAGAAAGAACAGAGAGAGAGAAAGAACAGAGAGAGAGAAAGAGGGGACAGAAAAAAGAAAAGACAGAAAGAAAGAAAGAGGGAAAAGAAAGAGCAGAGAGAGAGAGAAAGGGGAAAGAAAGAACCGAGAGAAAGAAAGAACAGAGAGAGAAAGAAAGAACAGAGAGAGAAAGAAAGAACAGAGAGAGAAAGAAAGAAAGGACAGAGACAGAGAAAAAAAGAACAGAGAGAGAGATAGAAAGAAAGAGGGGAATGAAAGAGAACAGAAAGAAAGAACATAAAAAGAGAAAGAGGGGAAAGAAAGAAAGAAAGAAAGAAAGAAGGGAAAGGAAGAACAGAGAGAAGGAAAGAACAGAGAGAGAAAGAAAGAACAGAGAGAAAGAAAGAAAGAAAGAGAAAGCAAGATTAGAGAGAGAAGGAAACAACACAGAGAGAAAGAAAGATTAGAGAGGGAAAGAAAGAACAGAGAAAGAGAAAGAAACAGAGAAAGAAAGAAGCAGAGAAAGAAAGAACAGAGAGAAACAACAGAGAGAGAGAAAGAACAGAGAGAAAGAAAGACGGGAAAGAAAGAGAACAGAGAGAAAAAGAAAGAAAGAACAGAGAGAGAAAGTGTGTGCTGCCTGGGGCCTCGGGTGCTGCCTGGGAACTCGCCTGCTGTCTCTTCCCCCTGTGTGCTACCTGGTGCCCTGTACCCTGCCTGTGGCCCCTGTGCACTTCCTGGGGCCCCTGTGTGTGCTGCCTGTGGCCCCTGTGTGTGCTGCCTGTGTCCCTGTGCACTGCCTGGGGCCCCCATGTGCTGCCTGGGGCCCTGTGCGCTGCCTGGGGCCCCTGTGCTCTGCCTGGCCCCCCTGTGTGCTGCTTGAGGCCCTGTGTGCAGCCTGGTGCCCCTGTGTGCTGCCTAGGGCCCTGTTTATTGCCTGGGGCCCCCATGTGCTGCCTTGGGACCCATGTGCTGTTTTCGGCCCTGTACACTGCCAGGGGCCCCTGTGCGCTGCCTGGGGCCCCGTGTGCTGCCTGGGAACCCGTTCGCTGTTTCTGCCCCTGTGTGCTGCCTGGGGCCTCTGTGTGCTGCCTGAGACCCTGTGCACTGCCTGGGGCCCCTGTGTGCTGCCTGGGACCCCGTTCGCTGTCTCTGCCCCCACGTGTGCTGCCTGGGGCCCCGTGTGCTGCCTGGGGCCATGTTTTTGATGGTTCTCAAAAGTGGGAAAAATCTGATCTACAGCAGCTGGGGTATAGTTTTGCCTAGGCCATAATACAGTTGTGGCCAAAATTATTGACCCCCCTGCAATTCTGTCAGATAATACTCAGTTTCTTCCTGAAAATGATTGCAAACACAAATTCTTTGGTATTATTATCTTCATTTAATTTGTCTTAAATGAAAAAACACAAAAAGAATTGTCCTAAAGCCAAATTGGATATAATTCCACACCAAACATAAAAAAGAGGGTAGACAAAAGTATTGGCACTGTTCGAAAAATCATGTGATGCTTCTCTAATTTGTGTAATTAACAGCACCTGTAACTTACCTGTGGCGCCTAACAGGTGTTGGCAATAACTAAATCACACTTGCAGCCAGTTGACATGGATTACAGTTAACTCAACCTCTGTCCTGTGTCCTTGTGTGTACCACATTGAGCACGGAGAAAAGAAAGAAGACCAAAGAATGGTCTGAGGACTTGAGAAACCAAATTGGGAGGAAGCATGAGCAATCTCAAGGCTACAAGTCCATCTCCAATGACTAGAATGTTCCTGTGTCTACCGTGCGCAGTGTCATCAAGAAGTTTAAAGCTCATGGCACTGTGGATAACCTCCCTAGATGTGGACGGAAAAGAAAAATTGACAAGAGATTTCAATGCAAGATTGTGCGGATGTTGAATAAAGAACCTCGACTAACATCCAAACAAGTTCAAGCTGCCCTGCAGTCCGAGGGTACAACAGTGTCAACCCGTACTATCCGTCGGTGTCTGAACGAAAAGGGACTGTATGGTAGGAGACCAGGAAGACCCCACTTCTTACTCCGAGACATAAAAAAGCCAGGCTGGAGTTTGCCAAAACTTACCTGAAAAAGCCTAAAACGTTTTGGAAGAATGTTCTCTGGTCAGATGAGACAAAAGTAGAGCTTTTTGGGCAAAGGCATCAACATAGAGTTTACAGGAGAAAAAAAAGGCATTCAAAGAAAAGTACACGGTCCCTACAGTCAAACATGGCGGAGGTTCCCTGATGTTTTGGGGTTGCTTTCCTGCCTCTGGCACTGGACTGCTTGACCATGTGCATGGCATTATGAAGTCTGAAGACTTGTGCAACCAAGTATTAGGCTGAGGGTGTCAATACTTTTGTCTGGCCCATTTATGGAGTTTTGTGTGAAATGATCAATATTTTGCTTTTTGCTTCATTCTCTTTTGTGTTTTTTCATTTAAGACAAATTAAATGAAGATAATAATACCAAAGAATTTGTGTTTGCAATCATTTTCAGGAAGAAACTGAGTATTATCTGACAGAATTGCAGGGGTGTCAATACTTTTGGCCACAACTGTATACCCGGGGTATATTCTGGCCCAGAGGGATATAAACTGGCCTAGGCCAATTTATACCTCTGGGTATAGCTTGGCCTAGGTCAGAATATACCCGGGGTATAATCTGGCCTTGGTCACTTTAACCCCGGGTATATTCTGGGCAGGGGGGTTAATCTGGCCTGTTACACCTGTATCTACACTATACATTAACATTATTTGTACAGTGATCTCCTATATGATTCACAGTGCTGGTATCTACACTATACGGTCACCATCTATAACTGTACAGTAATCTAATATATAAAGCTCAATGTGTGTGTATGTTTGTATGTATTGTGGTGTAATGACCACTGTGTCCGCTAGGGGGCGCTGTGTGAATGTCCCAAGAGAGAGGATGAGTGGCAGAATATGGAAGGACCGTTATGTATCTCAAGGTGGGTGTCCTTGAGATGGAGACTTATGCATGTGTGTGGATCAGCAATGACATTGCTGAGGTGTTGCTTCAATATGTCAGGGAGAAGTCTCCAGGTAACTAGAGAGATGGGCGGACCTGGTTACCTACAAACCCACCCAGGGGGTGTGTTTAAAGAACACTGTTGTAAAGAGTGTAAATGCTTGAAGGACCTGTGATGAGGTCAGAGTCATGTGACCCGGTGGGTGTGGCTATGAACCATATAATGTTGCCAGGGTGAGTCACATGTGGTTAATGCAGGGACCTGGTTGGTCCAGTGTGGAAGGTCCTGTCTGAGTGAGATGGGGCTGCCTTCTGACAGCAAGTGAACGCTGTGCTAATGGCTGCACGTGCCTGGTAATTCCCTGGAGGGAATGGACGTCTGCCGCATGATGGTGAAGGAACCATGAGTGACCCTGACGTGGGTGAGATAACACTGAGGCTGAAGAGCCTGTGTAATGGACATTTGCATAACCTGTAAACACGGGGTCATGGTGAACTATGCCGTAGACAGAGTAATGTTCGAGGGGACCAAAGGTGGTGAGTGCCAAGGGGGCGGGATACCGCGGGACTTAGTCTATGCCTTGGAGAGGGGCCAGGACTTTTTTTTTGCTTGATGATGTATGGTCGGACAATGGAGACGTTTCGACTGTGGGGCCAGCAGACACTGAGACAGTGACGGCTCCTGACGTGGACAGGTCAGAGGTAGAACTGACCGGAAGAAGTACATCTGCCCAACTTACGGACCTGACGTCTCATGATATGACGGATGGTGGGCTGGGAGATGAGACGACTTGGGGAAAAACGGTTAAACGGTAATGGGACGGTTCACTCGACTGGTGGGACTGACCCAGTGGTACCCTTTGACAATATAATTAAAGAGGTAGTGGTGAGACACGTGCTGGCCAAAAGAGAACAGGATCGTGAGATAAAGCTGATAAAGGAGACAGTGGAAGGAAATCTCGAACAAGAAAGAGTCCTGAGACAAATGGCCGGGCACAGGGTTGAGGAGCTCGAGAAAGAAGTCTTGGAGCTCAAAGAAACTAAGTGGTCTTTTGCGGGTGAAGAACTTTGACAGTGATGAACAGCGGCCGGGTCCGACTGGTGGTGGAACGGAGCTGCTAGTGCCCGTCTTGGCAGGCGGTCATGAAGAGATGAGATCTCGTGAAGTTGGCGAGCTAAGAACTGAAGAAGACAGTCACCCGGTCGGATCAATGGTAGTGAGGGAAGTGTGCGTGGTAAAGCTAGAGCCTTCGGTCCAGGAAGAGAGCAAGACCTCGACCTTCAAGTTTGTGATTGATGTACCAGAAGACATGCAAGAAGCCAGTGCTGAGGAAGGTGTGCATGAGTCTTTCAAAGAGGCTGTCAAAGTGTGTAAGGTGCACTGGGCGCCTGAGACTCGGCAGTTGGTGATAATGTCAGCCAGGGAAGACACAGCAAAGCGGGTGGCTGTCCTGAAAAACATGCATCTGCAGTGTCTCCATGTCAAACAGTTGGTTAGGCAGAGTAATATGAAAGCTGCTCGATGCCTAGAGTTAGCAAGAGAGGCTATGGATCGGTTGGGTTTGCGGAAAAAGGTAGTTCCGGTTCCCAAAGGTCTAATTGGGAGAATCATTGGAAGATTCGGGAAGGTAATACAAGACCTTGTAAATAGCTCCGTTATGGTGAGGGTGAGGATCCTTCCTGATGATGAAGACCAGGTATCCAGTGAAGAGGGTAGGATTCCTGTCCTGGTGGTTGGCTCCGTGGAAAGCCTGAGAAACTTTCGGATGCTCTTGGAGTATCGAGTGGGGTACCTGCAAGAGATTGAGCAGTTGAGGCTGGACCGTCGGCGATGAGTAAAGAGGTTCGGAACACCAAGTGGCGGCCGCCTCCCACCCAAGGTGTAAGGACCCGAAGGGTTCCTCCAAGTAGTGACATGGCAGGTGGCCAAAGAATGTCAGCAAGTGGCAGTTCGACGGGCCGTACGAGGCTGAGAGACATTAGTTCCTGTGAGAAGCTGAATGGGTCAGACTCAGGCCAGACAGTAGGCCCAACTAAGACTGATGACCGTACCAACCGGGGGAGCTGGTCGGGAAACGGAACAAGCAGGGAGAGGAATGTGATGACTAGACAGTGTCTGATGACGCAGACATACTGTAACTAGAGGGCCAAAGATCAGGGCCGATATTCTGACCGCTGGGAGCGGGGGAGGACTAACGTAGAGATGAGGCCGTATGATAGAAGGAGACGGTTCTCTCGACCTGTGGGGCAAGGTGTAGTGAGTGCCCGGTCTCGAGAGCATGATGTAAGGTTGTGTGTTCAACCCCACAAGTTTGAACAGAGGGGGGAGGTATGTGGTGCAATGACCACTGTGTCCGCTAGGGGGCGCTGTGTGGATGTCCCAAGAGAGAGGAAGAGTGGCAGAATATGGAAGGACCGTTATGTATCTCAAGGTGGGTGGCCTTGAGATGGAGACTTATGCATGTGTGTGGATCAGCAATGACATTGCTGAGGTGTTGATTCAATATGTCAGGGAGAAGTCTCCAGGTAACTAGAGAGATGGGCGGACCTGGTTACCTACAAACCCACCCAGGGGGTGTGTTTAAAGAACACTGTTGTAAAGAGTGTAAATGCTTGAAGGACCTGTGATGAGGTCAGAGTCATGTGACCCGGTGGGTGTGGCTATGAACCATATAATGTTGCCAGGGTGAGTCACATGTGGTTAATGCAGGGACCTGGTTGGTCCAGTGTGGAAGGTCCTGTCTGAGTGAGATGGGGCTGCCTTCTGACAGCAAGTGAACGCTGTGCTAATGGCTGCACGTGCCTGGTAATTCCCTGGAGGGAATGGACGTCTGCCGCATGATGGTGAAGGAACCATGAGTGACCCTGACGTGGGTGAGATAACACTGAGGCTGAAGAGCCTGTGTAATGGACATTTGCATAACCTGTGTGAGTACAGGATAACCAGAGTGAAGCTCTATGATGGACGCTATGCTGTATATGAACTTTGTGTTGCTTCTGTGGGTTTATGCTGCTAAATAAACCGCATGGACTGTTATGAGTTTATGGAAAATCTGTGCCGGATCTGATTTTGTGGCTGCTGAGCGAGTATCCCCTACTTGAATGACAGCGCTACCTCACAGTGTGTATGTGTGTATGTCTGGGACTGGCATCTGCACCGCCGCAGCTACAGCCACAAAAGTTTGCACAGTCACACGTCTGGACCCCGAGAGCGTCATAGGCTATGTTGTGAGGCGAAATTTTAACCCCACGTGTTCCAATTCAACAAACAATTTGGCCTATTATTCTTATCATTTCTATGGTGTTATCGTCCTTCTGTAAAGCTGGAAATAACACAATTTATTACCGTTACAACACAGACCACCCTCTGACACAGACTGCAGGGGGAGCCCAGTATCACACAGGATAGGATTAGATACACAGCTCAGCAGTCAGTTTCACACAGGAGAAGATTAGACACATGGCTCAGCAGTCAGTATCACACAGGATAGGATTAGATACACAGCTCAGCAGTCAGTATCACACAGGATAGGATTAGATACACGGCTCAGCAGTCAGTATCACACAGGATAGGAATAGATACACGGCTCAGCAGACAGTATCACACAGGATAGGAATAGATACACGGCTCAGCAGACTATATCACACAGGATAGGATTAGATACACAGCTTAGCACACAGTATCACACAGAATAGTATTAGATACACTGCTCAGCAGACAGTATCACACAGAATAGGATTAGATACATGGCTCTGCAGTCAGTATCACACAGGATAGGATTAGATACATGGCTCAGCAGTCAGTATCACACAGGATAGGATTAGATACACGGCTCAGCAGACGGTATCACACAGGATAGGATTAGATACACTGCTCAGCAGTCAGTATCACACAGGATAGGATTAGATATACGGCTGAGCAGTCAGTAACACATGATAGGATTAGATACACAGCTCAGCTGAAATATTACACAGGAGAGGATTAGGTACACAGCGCAGCAGACATTATCACACAGGATAGGGTTAGATACACAGCTCAGAAACAGGATGTGCCAAAGGAGAGGACATTTTCATTTCAAGAATTCCACTCATTTCATCTGATTTGACTTTTGATTTTAAACGCCTCCAGTTTCCAGTTCAACTGCTATTTGCAATATCCATTAGCAATGCTCAGGGACAGTCCTTGAAAGTAGTAGGGATCGATTTAAGTAGTAGGGATCGATTTGCAATCTCTATTCTTTTCTCATGGTCAACTTTATGTGCTCTGTTCAAGAGTTGGAACTGCCAAAAATCTGTTCATCTTTGCACCGAAAGGAAAAACCAAACATGTTGTTTATCAAAAGGCTCTTGAATGAGTTAAAAATAAAATACTACTATCAATACTTGGGTAATTGTTTAGTTAATTTGTGTTGCAAATCTGTAGTGTTGAATATATGATGTGAAATGTTTTTATGTGCAATATAATCATTATAATTTAAATAATAGAGTGACACACTGGCGCTAGTCCACTTGGCCCAGAAGAAAAAATTGGGTGTTCCCAGATGCTGCTGGTAATTGACAGGTTCTGTGCTAATACCTGCTAAAAAGAGACAAGCTTAAAATAGTAATTACACCGCGCTATACTGGGAAAGACAAGATTAACCCTTGTCTTTCCCAGTATAGCGCGGTGTAATTACTATTTTAAGCTAATCATTATAATTTGTTATAACTAACCACAGTTGGTTACTATGCCCAGGCAACGCCGGACTCTTCAACTGGTCTCCTATATTATTGGCAGCGCTGCTATCTACACTATACGGTCACCATCTATAACTGTACAGTGATCTCCTATATGATCTGCAGCGCCGATATCTACACTATACGGTCACCATCTATACCTGTACATGCTCTCCTATATGATTGGCAACTCCGGTATCTACAGTATGTGGTCAGCATCTATGACTATATAGTGATCTCCTATATGATTGGCAGCACCAGTATCTACACTATATGGTCACCATCTATAACTGTACAGTAATCTATATGATCTGCAGCACCGGTATCTACACTACATGGTCACCATGTGGCGGTGGTATCAGTGTTGGTCTCTTTATGGGTTTTCTTTTCAGTAACAGCAAGGTCATTTCCGGAGTTTCCCCTATTTCAACATTTAAGCTGCGCCACCATAGTTGTAATCAAGGATACCTGGTTAGGGACCCACTCAGATGTTTTGCCCCCCATCTTCTCCCTGAGCTGACGCCATAGATCCACTTCTGGGAGGAGCCTTCTGTACCGCCAGGGGTTGATATATTTGGTGTAGTGAGTGGTTGCGACCTTTCCACCCATCAGTGACCGCTCATTGTTAATTAACCAGCAGCTCAGATCCTGTAGGCAATGAATAACTTTAATGATGGGACAGGAGATAATGAAAGGGGAACATTCTTCATTAACCCCACGAATGCTGGCAGTGACTACAGATTCATGGATTTTGCGACCGGTGGATTCTCAGGCCGGAGGAGGTCAGTTCAAGTTTGTTGCACAGAGAACAATGCGCACAATCCATGACCAAGGGGAGAAACGGCATCAGCGGCACATAGAAGGGAGGAGCACAATTATAGGGAAGGCTTCTTTACAGTAAGAGCGGTACATTGTGAAACATCACACAACTGGAGGAAGTGAGGGCAGAATCAATAAATAGACCATAACCCACAGTTCTACACCTTCTTATCGGAAGCCACGACATCACATACATTGGACAAAAATCAATAATCTTACAGTGACAACTACATGGCAGCCAGGTGCCAGACCGCGGCATAAGGAGTACACGCACCCCACCAATGTCGCATACCTCAACGGTCATGGGCACCTTCCTCATAAAGTGCACACCCTTCTAACACAGAGATACAAGTAAGTAATAGACTGCACAAACTGTACATCCTGAGGCAGATGAATGGAGTCATCTCAGGATTTTGTGGTCAGCTTTAAACTTTCTTCTCTTCCCATAAATAGAACCATAAGTCCCTGTACAAATGACACTAAAATGTGTCCACAAAAGATTGTTAGAGTATGTAGTCACCTCTCCATCACACTGCTTTCTGGGGAGCCTCTCCATCACACCACTAGCTGCAGCTGCCTCTCCATCACACCACCATCTGCAGACACCTCTACATCACACCGCCATCTGCAGAGGCCTCTCCATCACACCGCCATCTGCAGAAATATCTCCATCACACCGCCATCTGCCGACACCTCGCCATCACACTGCCATCTGCAAACGCCTCACCAACATACCGCCATCTGCAGGCGCCTCTCCATCACACCATCATCTGCAGACACCTCTACATCACACCGCCATCTGCTGAAGCCTCTCCATCACACCGCCATCTGCAGAAACATCTCCATCACACCGCCATCTGCAGAAACATTTCCATCACACCGCCATCTGCAGACACCTCGCCATCACACCGCCATCTGCAGACACCTCTCCATCACACCGCCATCTGCAGACACCTCGCCATCACACCGCCATCTGCAGACACCTCTCCATCACACTGCCATCAGCAGGCGCCTCTCCATCACACTGCCATCAGCAGGCGCCTCTCCATCACACCGCCATCTGCAGATGCCTCACCTACACACCGCCATCTGCAAACGCCTCACCTACACACCGCCATCTGCAGGTGCCTCTCCATCACACCACCATCTGCAGGTGCATCTTCATCACACTGCCATCAGCAGGCACCTCTCCTTTACGCCGCCATCTGCAGACACAGCTCCATAACACCGCCATCTGCAGTTGTCTCTCCATAACACGGCCATCTGCAGGTGTCTCTCCATCACACCGCCATCTGCAGATGCCTCTCCATCACACCACCATCTGCAGGAGCCTCTCCATCACACCACCATCTGCAGATGCCTCACCTACACACCGCCATCTGCAAACGCCTCACCTACACACCGCCATCTGCAGGTGCCTCTCCATCACACCACCATCTGCAGGTGCATCTTCATCACACTGCCATCAGCAGGCACCTCTCCTTTACGCCGCCATCTGCAGACACAGCTCCATAACACCGCCATCTGCAGGTGTCTCTCCATCACACCGCCATCTGCAGATGCCTCTCCATCACACCACCATCTGCAGGAGCCTCTCCATCACACCACCATCTGCAGATGCCTCACCTACACACCGCCATCTGCAAACGCCTCACCTACACACCGCCATCTGCAGGTGCCTCTCCATCACACCACCATCTGCAGGTGCATCTTCATCACACTGCCATCAGCAGGCACCTCTCCTTTACGCCGCCATCTGCAGACACAGCTCCATAACACCGCCATCTGCAGGTGTCTCTCCATAACACCGCCATCTGCAGGTGTCTCTCCATAACACCGCCATCTGCAGGTGTCTCTCCATCACACCGCCATCTGCAGATGCCTCTCCATCACACCACCATCTGCAGGAGCCTCTCCATCACACCACCATCTGCAGATGCCTCACCTACACACCGCCATCTGCAAACTCCTCACCTACACACCGCCATCTGCAGGTGCCTCTCCATCACACCACCATCTGCAGGTGCATCTTCATCACACTGCCATCAGCAGGCACCTCTCCTTTACGCCGCCATCTGCAGACACAGCTCCATAACACCGCCATCTGCAGGTGTCTCTCCATCACACCGCCATCTGCAGATGCCTCTCCATCACACCACCATCTGCAGGAGCCTCTCCATCACACCACCATCTGCAGATGCCTCACCTACACACCGCCATCTGCAAACGCCTCACCTACACACCGCCATCTGCAGGTGCCTCTCCATCACACCACCATCTGCAGGTGCATCTTCATCACACTGCCATCAGCAGGCACCTCTCCTTTACGCCGCCATCTGCAGACACAGCTCCATAACACCGCCATCTGCAGGTGTCTCTCCATAACACCGCCATCTGCAGGTGTCTCTCCATAACACCGCCATCTGCAGGTGTCTCTCCATCACACCGCCATCTGCAGATGCCTCTCCATCACACCACCATCTGCAGGAGCCTCTCCATCACACCACCATCTGCAGATGCCTCACCTACACACCGCCATCTGCAAACGCCTCACCTACACACCGCCATCTGCAGGTGCCTCTCCATCACACCACCATCTGCAGGTGCATCTTCATCACACTGCCATCAGCAGGCACCTCTCCTTTACGCCGCCATCTGCAGACACAGCTCCATAACACCGCCATCTGCAGGTGTCTCTCCATAACACCGCCATCTGCAGGTGTCTCTCCATCACACCGCCATCTGCAGATGCCTCTCCATCACACCACCATCTGCAGGAGCCTCTCCATCACACCACCATCTGCAGGGGCCTCTCCATCACACCACCATCTGCAGGAGCCTCTCTATCACTCTGCCATCTGCACAGGCCTCTCCATCACACCGCCATCTGCAGGAGCCTCTTCATCACACCGCCATCTACAGATACATCTCCATCACACCACCATCTGCAGGTGTCTATCCATCACACCACCATCTGCAGGAGCCTCTCCATCACACCACCATCTGCAGGGGCCTCTCCATCACACCCCCATCTGCAGGAGCCTCTCTATCACACCGCCATCTACAGATACATCTCCATCACACCACCATCTGCAGGTGTCTCTCCATCACACCGCCATCTGCAGATGCCTCACCATCACACCGTCATCTGCAGATGCCTTGCCATCACACTGCTTTCTGCAGATGTCTTGCCATCACACCGCCATCTGCAGATGCCTGGCCATCACAGCGCCATCTGCAGATGCCTGGCCATCACAGCGCCATCTGCAGATGCCTGGCCATCACAGCGCCATCTGCAGATGCCTGGCCATCACAGCGCCATCTGCAGATGCCTGGCCATCACAGCGCCATCTGCAGGCGTCTCTCCATCACGAAAATAGGGGGGGAAGCCAGCACTGCTTAAGGTTAGAACGCATAAATTGAAGTGCATATGCACATAATATCCAGCTGTATTCAAAAATGAGGTATTTAGCAAAAAAATTGATCAATTCAATTGAGCCACCCCACCGCGCCAAGGCAATCTCATGTGGGGGGTCCTACTCTACATTTATAATAAATACTGTGCCATTACGGCCTCCTAAGAGCATGACCACATCAAGTGCAATCTGTACCTGAACATTGCTGGATCGCTCCCATGAAGCCAGATGAAGCAAGTGCAGATGAAGGCCAACCAGGTCTGAACACAGACATATCAGGATTGACCTCCACACATTGCCCAACCAGCAAACATAGATGAAGGGCGATATTGGCCCGGACACAGGTGCACAATTAAATAAAGCTTGGGGCAGGGCGGGGCTGCCGTGTGTGTGCACAGCAGCCTAGATCCATCATAATGAACACAGAAAAATTTATAGCCAAGCGTGCACGGCAGCAGTGGTGGTGAGCCACAAACCAACAACAAGAAAATAGGGGGGGAAGCCAGCACTGCTTAAGGTTAGAACGCATAAATTGAAGTGCATATGCACATAATATCCAGCTGTATTCAAAAATGAGGTATTTAGTAGAGTTGAGCGAAACGGGTCAAAAAAATTCAAAAGTCGCCGACTTTTGGCAAAGTCGGGTTTCATGAAACGAAACCCGACCCTAGGATGAGGTCGGCCACGAGGTCGGCGACTTACGCGCCAAAGTCGCGTTTCAAAAGTTTGTTTTGCGCTCTTTTTCAGCCAATCAGGATCCACGGACACTGTGGGCAACGTGATGACATAGGCACGGGTCACCACCATCTTTCAGAAGGGCATGCAAGTGATTGGCTTGCTTTGGTGGGCGTCACAGGGGGTATAAAAGGGCGTGCACGCCGACCGCCATCTTACTTCTGCCGATCTCAGTATAGGGAGAGGTTGCTGCTGATTCTGTAGGGAGAGCGTTAGGCAGGGAAGAAGACAAAAAAACTGCTTCTGCTGCTAGCGATTTGGCCTGCACAACACACCAGTCACTGTGTGTGCAGTGCAAGGGGATGCTATATAGTGGTGTATCAGTGGTGTTGGTTGTTGGGCTGCCTTCTAAGGCTTCCTGACAGGCTGGCATTGCTGTTTACCCACTGCTCCGCAAACTGCTTTTTTAAAAGCAATCCAATCTCCCTTATCCTCTAGTCACTTTGGTCACAGCTGTGCCATCGAGCCTGTCACATAGCGCTCAGATATTCATTGGGCCTCAAACTGCTTTTTTAAAAGCAATCCCAATTCTTTTTTTTTTTGTCCTGCTGAGAAGAAAAAAAAACTGCTTCTGCTGCTGATAGCAATTTGGCCTGCACAACACACCAGTCACTGTGTGTGCAGTGCAAGGGGAGGCTATATTGTGGTGTATCAGTGGTGTTGGTTGTTGGGCTGCCTTTTAAGGCTTCCTGACAGGCTGGCATTGCTGTTTACCCACTGCTCCGCAAACTGCTTTTTTAAAAGCAATCCAATCTCCCTTATCCTCTAGTCACTTAGGTCACAGCTGTGCCATCGAGCCTGTCACATAGCGCTCAGATATCATTGGGCCTCACACAATCCAAAAGTGTCCAGTGTCCAAAAGTGTGTGCAGAGATTCAAAATCTCACTTATCCTCTAGTCACTTAGGTCACAGCTGTGCCATCAAGCCTGTCACATAGCGCTCAGATATCTGTGGGCCTCACACAATCCAAAAGTGTCCAGTGTCCAAAAGTGTGTGCAGAGATTCAAAATCTCTCTTATCCTCTAGTCACTTAGGTCACAGCTGTGCCATCAAGCCTGTCACATAGCGCTCAGATATCAGTGGGCCTCACACAATCCAAAAGTGTCCAGTGTCCAAAAGTGTGTGCAGAGATTCAAAATCTCACTTATCCTCTAGTCACTTAGGTCACAGCTGTGCCATCGAGCCTGTCACATAGCGCTCAGATATTCATTGGGCCTCACACAATCCAAAAGTGTCCAGTGTCCAAAAGTGTGTGCAGAGATTCAAAATCTCACTTATCCTCTAGTCACTTAGGTCACAGCTGTGCCATCGAGCCTGTCACATAGCGCTCAGATATTCATTGGGCCTCACACAATCCAAAAGTGTCCAGTGTCCAAAAGTGTGTGCAGAGATTCAAAATCTCACTTATCCTCTAGTCACTTAGGTCACAGCTGTGCCATCGAGCCTGTCACATAGCGCTCAGATATTCATTGGGCCTCACACAATCCAAAAGTGTCCAGTGTCCAAAAGTGTGTGCAGAGATTCAAAATCTCACTTATCCTCTAGTCACTTAGGTCACAGCTGTGCCATCGAGCGTGTCACATAGCGCTCAGATATTCATTGGGCCTCACACAATCCAAAAGTGTCCAGTGTCCAAAAGTGTGTGCAGAGATTCAAAATCTCACTTATCCTCTAGTCACTTAGGTCACAGCTGTGCCATCAAGCCTGTCACATAGCGCTCAGATATCAGTGGGCCTCACACAATCCAAAAGTGTCCAGTGTCCAAAAGTGTGTGCAGAGATTCAAAATCTCACTTATCCTCTAGTCACTTAGGTCACAGCTGTGCCATCGAGCCTGTCACATAGCGCTCAGATATCAGTGGGCCTCACACAATCCAAAAGTGTCCAGTGTCCAAAAGTGTGTGCAGAGATTCAAAATCTCACTTATCCTCTAGTCACTTAGGTCACAGCTGTGCCATCAAGCCTGTCACATAGCGCTCAGATATCAGTGGGCCTCACACAATCCAAAAGTGTCCAGTGTCCAAAAGTGTGTGCAGAGATTCAAAATCTCACTTATCCTCTAGTCACTTAGGTCACAGCTGTGCCAACGAGCCTGTCACATAGCGCTCAGATATTCATTGGGCCTCACACAATCCAAAAGTGTCCAGTGTCCAAAAGTGTGTGCAGAGATTCAAAATCTCACTTATCCTCTAGTCACTTAGGTCACAGCTGTGCAATCGAGCCTGTCACATAGCACTCAGATATTCATTGGGCCTCACACAATCCAAAAGTGTCCAGTGTCCAAAAGTGTGTGCAGAGATTCAAAATCTCACTTATCCTCTAGTCACTTAGGTCACAGCTGTGCCATCGAGCCTGTCACATAGCGCTCAGATATTCATTGGGCCTCACACAATCCAAAAGTGTCCAGTGTCCAAAAGTGTGTGCAGAGATTCAAAATCTCACTTATCCTCTAGTCACTTAGGTCACAGCTGTGCCATCGAGCCTGTCACATAGCGCTCAGATATCAGTGGGCCTCACACAATCCAAAAGTGTCCAGTGTCCAAAAGTGTGTGCAGAAATTCAAAATCTCCCCTGTCCTATAGACACCTTGTACCTTGTTTTACGTACTATATAGTTTGTTGGATTTTGTCTACATTTCTACCAAAAATGAGGAAGGCTGGTGGAAGAGGCCGTGGAATTGGGCGGGGGTTGGCAGCTGGTAATGATGGTGTTGGTGGTGGATCTGATGGTAGTGGCAAGAGCAAAATAGGACCGAATGCAGGAGGTGTTGAGCCTGCGTCATCGTCTGGCTACATAAGGCCTCGAACGCTTAGTTTTCTAGGAGTTGGCAAACCGCTTTTAAAGCCAGAGCATCAGGAAAAAGTTTTGTCTTACATTGCTGACTCAGCCTCCAGCTCTATCGCCTCCTCTTCTTCAGTTGTAAAAAGTAAAAGCACTGAGTCGTCATTGGAGGCTCATGTTCATGAACCACACCTTTCCTTGTGTCCTTCACCCCAACCAAGATTGAAGGATGACGCAGGCCATACTACTGATTACTCCATGGAGCTGTTTTCACATACCATGCCTGGATTATCAAGTGAAATGGTGAATTACCCAGGCCAAGATGAATCTGACATGGAGTGCACTGATGCACAGCCGCTGATGGATGATTCTGCTGGTAAATTCACTCAGAGCACTACATTGTCCTCGCAGTGTACAGAGCCAGATTCTGACCCTGATGAGACTCAGGTGCCCCTTCCCGCACACTATACCACCATACACGGTGACACAGAGGAAGGTGCACATGACATAGAAGAGGAGGTGATGGATGACCCAGTTGTTGACCCAGATTGGCATCCATTGGGGGAAGAGGGTGCTGCTTCCAATAGCTCAGATGAGGAGCATCCACAGCAGACATCGACATCGCAACAGCTGTTATCTGGCAGGCCCGGAGCACTCCAAAGACAGGTTCCAAACATCAAAAGAGTTGCTGGACAGCTTGTCCAGAGGGTCAAAAGATCACAGCGTGCTAGGCCGCAAAATGTCTGCCAAGTAGGAAGAGTGCAGTGTGGCACTTTTTTGAACAAAATCCTCATGATCAGGCCAAGGTTATCTGTAAGAAGTGCGCAAAGACCTTTAGCCGAGGGAAAAATCTGAAAAATTTGAATACCAGTTGCATGCTTAGACATTTAACCAGCATGCACTTGCAAGCGTGGACACAACACCAAACCTCAAGTGCCACATGTGCAACTGATCACAACGAAGGTAGTCATCAACGCTACATTGTTTCCCCCACTGTAAGCCCACCGGTTAGCACAGCAGCAAATGTTGAGGTGTCGTTGCAAGGCCACAGCAGTCAGGGAATCCCACTGTTATATCAACGAAAGACTGATTCTAGGCCATCAGAAAGAACACCAACTCCATCACCATCATCAACCCTCTCTCAGTCCGCCCTGTCCACCGCTACTTCCACCATATGCAGCTCTCAAGTCCAGCTCACCCTCCCAGACACTATGAGTAGGTCAAGAAAGTACTCAGTCTCTCATCCGCGTACACTGGGTTTGAACGCCCACATTGCCAAACTAATCTCGTTTGAGATGATGCCCTTTCGGTTGGTGGAAAGCACAGCTTTCCGCGAACTCATGGCCTATGCAGTACCACGCTATGACCTACCCAGTCGCCACTTCTTCTCTCACAAAGCCATCCCAGCCCTCCACCATCATGTGAAAGACCGCATTGTCCATGCACTCAAGCAGTCAGTGAGCGGAAAGGTGCACCTCACAACTGATGCATGGTCCAGTCGGCATGGCCAGGGCCGTTACATGTCCATCACTGCGCACTGGGTTAATGTGGTGGATGCAGGGTCCACAGGGGACAGCGGTGGTGGGACAGTGCTGCCTAGCCCACGGTATAGGAAACAGTTGGCTGTAGGCGTTCCACCCTCCTCCTCCTCCTCCTCCTCCAGAAGCGAAAGCTCGTCCACAGAGCGCAGTCGTACGAGCACTCCATCTGCAGCTGCCACTGTTGCATACGATGTGTCCCCCTATCGAGCAGCTAGTGGAAAGCGTCAGCAGGCTGTGTTGCAGATGATGTGTTTGGGCGACAGACATACCGCCGAGGTGCTGGCCGAGTACTTGAAGCGACAAACTGAGTCATGGCTGGGCAGTGTACATCTTGAGGCAGGCAAGGTAGTTAGTGATAACGGCCGTAATTTTGTGGCAGCCATAGCCCTTTCAAAACTCAGCCACATACCTTGCTTGGCTCACACCTTGAACCTGGTGGTGCAGTGCTTCCTCAAAAATTATCCGGAGTTAACAGCCCTGCTTTGTAAAGTCCTTCAGTGTTTTGAGGAATGCACACGGCTGGTAAGCGCAGACGACGCCATCCTAAGCATGAGCATCCCACTTATGCGTCTGCTCATGCAAACTTTGACGCACCTTAAGGAGCAGGCGTCTGCAGCCAATGTTGATGAGGAGGAAGAGGAGGAGGGAATCCTTGATGACATTCAGCCATTGTCTGCTGAGGGACCTCTCCTGGACGAGGTGGAGGAAGAAGAGGAGGAGGAGGAGGAGGAGGATGGGGATGATTACTTAGGTGAGGAGGATACATCTCGTGGGGCAAGTGAAAATGTTGGCGTGGTAAGGTCTGGTACAGGGTTTGTGCCTGACTGGAGGGATGTGGATTTGCCAGAAAGTGCTCCTCCAACCAGCACTCGCAGTGCATCATTGACACCGGGAACATTGGCCCACATGTCAGATTATGCCTTGCGGATCCTAAAAAGGGACCCCCGCATTGCCAAAATGATGAACGATGACGACTACTGGTTGGCCAGCATCCTGGATCCAGGCTATAAAGGCAAATTACAAAACATCATGCCACAGGAGAACCTTGACCTAATATTGGCTAATAAACAAGCAACTCTGGTAAATCGGTTGCTTGAGGTGATGGTTCTCACACGAGCCGTACGGGCCGGGGGCAGCTTGGCAGAGGTGTTCGTGGTGCACACAGCAGAAGTGGCGTTGGAGACAGGTCAATGTTGTGGACTGATTTTTCAAATACCGCTCACACAACTGGTAATACTGCATCGATGGAAAGTGACAGGAGACAGCAGTTGTCAACCATGGTTACAAACTACTTTTCCTCCCATATCGATGTTCTCCCACACAGGTCATTCCCCTTTGACTATTGGGCCGCTAAACTGGACACCTGGCCTGAATTGGCACAATATGCCTTACAGGAGCTCGCTTGCCCAGCTGCAAGTGTGCTATCGGAAAGAGTCTTCAGCGCAGCTGGATCAATCCTGACAGAAAAAAGGACCCGTCTGTCAACCCAAAATGTGGATGATCTAACCTTCATTAAAATGAACCATGCATGGGTTTCCAAGGATTTTGTCCCACCTTCCCCTGATGACACATAGGGTGACAGAAAAATGGCTTGCTTTGGTCCACCTCTTCCTGGGACTTGACCTATTTCGCCTTTTGCATCAGCTGAATGTCCAACATCAACATATGCCACTTTCTAAAACTCCCTAACTGTGCTGCCTCCCCCCCCATGGCCGGGGTCACCACCTAGCGCACGACACCGTGCGAGTGCCGTTGCCCTGGACAGGTGGGTAGGCCGACTCTTGGGCGCGGGCACTGGCACAGGGTCCCTCATAGTGCAATCAAGTGTCTCTGACGGTGGTGGTGCACACCCGCCGTCAGACACACCGCTGTACTATGAGGGGCCCAGTGCCAGTACCGACGCCCACGAGTGGGCCCCCCTTGCTTGGGCAGGGCCCCAGCATTTGCAATCTTTACCTCTCCCTGCTCCTCCGCTGTGTAATCTGGGCCGTCAAATCCATACTGTGCCTGACACCGTCTGAGCCTGCCTCCTGAGACATATATTTTGAATGTGTACGCTATCCATACATGTTATCCGGGGATACGGTACCCTTTCTAACCTTTGTGCAATCACGTGCAATCCATACTGAGCCTAACACCATCTGAGCCTGCCTCCTGAGACATATATTTTGAATGTGTACGCTATCCATACATGTTATCCGGGGATACGGTACCCTTTCTAACCTTTGTGCAATCACGTGCAATCCATACTGGGCCTGACACCGTCTGAGCCTGCCTCCTGATGTATAGACATATATTGTGAATGTGTACGCTATCCATACATGGTATCCGGGGAAACGGTACCCTTTCTAACCTTTGTGCAATCACGTGCAATCCATACTGGGCCTAACACCGTCTGAGCCTGCCTCCTGAGACATATATTTTGAATGTGTACACTATCCATACATGTTATCCGGGGATACGGTACCCTTTCTAACCTTTGTGCAATCACGTGCAATCTATACTGGGCCTGACACCGTCTGAGCCTGCCTCCTGATGTATAGACATATATTTTGAATGTGTACGCTATCCATACATGGTATCCGGGGAAACGGTACCCTTTCTAACCTTTGTGCAATCACGTGCAATCCATACTGGGCCTAACACCGTCTGAGCCTGCCTCCTGAGACATATATTTTGAACGTGTACGCTATCCATACATGTTATCCAGGGATACGGTACCCTTTCTAACCTTTGTGCAATCACGTGCAATCCATACTGGGCCTAACACCGTCTGAGCCTGCCTCCTGAGACATATATTTTGAATGTGTACGCTATCCATACATGTTATCCGGGGATACGGTACCCTTTCTAACCTTTGTGCAATCACGTGCAATCCATACTGGGCCTAACACCGTCTGAGCCTGCCTCCTGAGACATATATTTTGAATGTGTACGCTATCCATACATGTTATCCGGGGATACGGTACCCTTTCTAACCTTTGTGCAATCACGTACAATCCATACTGGGCCTAACACCGTCTGAGCCTGCCTCCTGAGACATATATTTTGAATGTGTACGCTATCCATACATGTTATCCAGGGATACGGTACCCTTTCTAACCTTTGTGCAATCACGTGCAATCCATACTGGGCCTAACACCGTCTGAGCCTGCCTCCTGAGACATATATTTTGAATGTGTACGCTATCCATACATGTTATCCGGGGATACGGTACCCTTTCTAACCTTTGTGCAATCACGTGCAATCCATACTGGGCCTGACACCGTCTGAGCCTGCCTCCTGATGTATAGACATATATTTTGAATGTGTACGCTATCCATACATGGTATCCGGGGAAACGGTACCCTTTCTAACCTTTGTGCAATCACGTGCAATCCATACTGGGCCTAACACCATCTGAGCCTGCCTCCTGAGACATATATTTTGAATGTGTACGCTATCCATACATGTTATCCGGGGATACGGTACCCTTTCTAACCTTTGTGCAATCACGTGCAATCCATACTGGGCCTGACACCGTCTGAGCCTGCCTCCTGATGTATAGACATATATTTTGAATGTGTACGCTATCCATACATGTTATCCGGGGAAACGGTACCCTTTCTAACCTTTGTGCAATCACGTGCAATCCATACTGGGCCTAACACCGTCTGAGCCTGCCTCCTGAGACATATATTTTGAATGTGTACGCTATCCATACATGTTATCCGGGGATACGGTACCCTTTCTAACCTTTGTGCAATCATGTGCAATCCATACTGGGCCTGACACCGTCTGAGCCTGCCTCCTGATGTATAGACATATATTTTGAATGTGTACGCTATCCATACATGGTATCCGGGGAAACGGTACCCTTTCTAACCTTTGTGCAATCACGTGCAATCCATACTGGGCCTAACACCGTCTGAGCCTGCCTCCTGAGACATATATTTTGAATGTGTACGCTATCCATACATGTTATCCAGGGATACGGTACCCTTTCTAACCTTTGTGCAATCACGTGCAATCCATACTGGGCCTAACACCGTCTGGGCCTGCCTCCTGAGACATATATTTTGAATGTGTACGCTATCCATACATGTTATCCGGGGAAACGGTACCCTTTCTAACCTTTGTGCAATCACGTGCAATCCATACTGGGCCTAACACCGTCTGAGCCTGCCTCCTGAGACATATATTTTGAATGTGTACGCTATCCATACATGTTATCCGGGGATACGGTACCCTTTCTAACCTTTGTGCAATCACGTGCAATCCATACTGGGCCTAACACTGTCTGAGCCTGCCTCCTGAGACATATATTTTGAATGTGTACGCTATCCATACATGTTATCTGGGGATACGGTACCCTTTCTAACCTTTGTGCAATCATGTGCAATCCATACTGGGCCTAACACCGTCTGAGCCTGCCTCCTGATGTATAGACATATATTTTGAATGTGTACGCGATCCATACATGGTATCCGGGGAAACGGTACCCTTTCTAACCTTTGTGCAATCACGTGCAATCCATACTGGGCCTAACACCGTCTGAGCCTGCCTCCTGAGACATATATTTTGAATGTGTACGCTATCCATACATGTTATCCAGGGATACGGTACCCTTTCTAACCTTTGTGCAATCACGTGCAATCCATACTGGGCCTAACACCGTCTGAGCCTGCCTCCTGAGACATATATTTTGAATGTGTACGCTATCCATACATGTTATCCAGGGATACGGTACCCTTTCTAACCTTTGTGCAATCACGTGCAATCCATACTGGGCCTAACACCGTCTGAGCCTGCCTCCTGAGACATATATTTTGAATGTGTACGCTATCCATACATGTTATCTGGGGATACGGTACCCTTTCTAACCTTTGTGCAATCACGTGCAATCCATACTGGGCCTAACACCGTCTGAGCCTGCCTCCTGAGACATATATTTTGAATGTGTACGCTATCCATACATGTTATCCGGGGATACGGTACCCTTTCTAACCTTTGTGCAATCACGTGCAATCCATACTGGGCCTAACACCGTCTGAGCCTGCCTCCTGAGACATATATTTTGAATGTGTACGCTATCCATACATGTTATCCAGGGATACGGTACCCTTTCTAACCTTTGTGCAATCACGTGCAATTCATACTGGGCCTAACACCGTCTGAGCCTGCCTCCTGAGACATATATTTTGAATGTGTACGCTATCCATACATGTTATTCGGGGATACGGTACCCTTTCTAACCTTTGTGCAATCACGTGCAATCCATACTGGGCCTAACACCGTCTGAGCCTGCCTCCTGAGACATATATTTTGAATGTGTACGCTATCCATACATGTTATCTGGGGATACGGTACCCTTTCTAACCTTTGTGCAATCACGTGTAATCCATACTGGGCGTGAGAACGGTTGGCGAGCTGTTAAGCAAGCTACAGCACCTGTGGTTTGCACACGTAAGTTTTTCATTTTTTCAGGAATGATGGTTAGGCCTAATTCCGGAACTGCAGTTGACCTGCACTTACTGGGAAATCATTGTTCGCGGGTAATAATTGTAATCAGTGATCCCCATCACTAACGTTGTTCAGCGGGTTATCTGCACCTGTAAGCGACAAACGCTGGCCTTTTCAGTGTAGCGCACATGCAGCCACGGACATGTAAGGGCATGACACACCAGTTATTGGCCAATCTCATGTTCCAGAGCCTCACATGTCCCTCTAGTAAGCCGGACTCAGACCGCGGGGCATGACGGAGTCTCGTTCGTTAACGGAATTAAGCTTGCAATGTGTGCATCTGTTCTGTAGCTGGCATGGTTGAGGTTTCCCAGGTGGAGTCGAATTTAACCGTAGACTCCACTCCTGGTGGTGCCCTTCTGGACATTCCTTTAAGGTTCAGCTTTGCAACCATACTGCCCACGTAAAACAAACACTTTGCCTTCATGATTGCTGTTTGGAGGGTCATGACTCGTGGGAATAACGCCGCCCAATCAGTTAACCTGCTAGAGAGATCGTTCGTTGCTCCCAAGCATGACATCACACTCCCTAGGAAGAAGGTAATGCCACTGTGGCGACCGTACTCCTGGGGGCGACACAAGTGCACTGATGCCCAGCCACTGCTCGATGAATCTGCTGGTACATTGACCCAGACCACTACATTCCCCTCGCACGCTACACGGCCTGAATCTGACCCTGATGAAACTCAGGTTACCCTTCCCATATACAGTTCCATCTTACACGGTGACAAAGAGGAAGCTGCAGATGAAAGTGCAGGTTCGGCCCACCCGCCATCAGACACACCACCGTACTATCAGAGGCCCTGTGCCAGTGCCGTCGCCAACGAGTGTGCCCCCCCTGCTTGCTCAGGATCACAGCACTTGCAAGGTTGAAATACTGTGCAGTGAGATGGAAGATGGGGACGACGAGGAGTCCAGACTAGTACAGGGATTCCCTAGCGAGGAGACTTATTTGATTGTTTTCAATGTTGGGACAGCAATTTTTGGGGAGCACTATACTCTGGAGAATGATACATGGGGCCCACCATACACTGGAACATTCCAAAGGTGGACATCAGACACTGGAGCAGCATTTACAGGGCCCATTATACACTAGAGCATTAGAAATGGGGCCCATTATGTTTGGAGCATTATTTGGGCCCATAAGACAGTGGAGCTTCATCCATGGGGACCAACATATACTGTAGCATTATGTGGAGCTCATCATATACTGTTTCAAACATTATAAGGGACCAATGATTCTGTATGGAGAAATAGATGGGCCTTGTCATGAGATGTAAAAAGTGAAGTATTTTTCATTGTACTATACCGCTATTTCTCTGCCGTATCGGAGCATGATGAGTTGTGGTATGTGTTAAAGGGGCGCTCTTTCGCCCAGGGCACATGAAAACCTGGAGCCAGCCCCCCCCCCACAACTTTAGCCAAATAACCCCCATTTTTCAGTGCGTAACTTGTATTATGAAGTTAATTAAGGTTGTCAAGCTTAAGTAAGAAGAATTGATGCTTTTGGCATTCAAATGGGCACTGTAGGTGTGTTTCCTGTCCTCCTCTCACTCCGGACTTTTATTCCCCATTGACTTACATTGGGTTTCGTGTTTCGGGACGACCCCGACTTTTCCCTATAATCGGCCGATCTTGCTCGACCCGACTTTTGGAAAAGTCGGGTTTCACGAAACGAAACGCGACCCTAAAAAACCAAAAGTCGCTCAACTCTAGTATTTAGCAAAAAAAATTGATCAATTCAATTGAGATGCAGATGTCTTTCCATCACACCACCATCTGCAGACGCCTCACCATCATACCGCCATCTGCCGGCGCTTCGCCATCTCACCGCCATCTGCAGATGCCTCGCTATCACACTGCCATCTGCAGATGCCTCGCCATCACACCACCATCTGCAGACACCGCCATCTGCAGATGCCTGGCCATCACGCTGCCATCTGCAGACTCTTGGCCATCTCACCATCTGTAGGCGTATCTCCCTCACACCGCCATCTGCAGATGCCTCGCCATCTCACCGCCATCTGCAGATGCCTCGCCATCACACTGCCATCTGCAGATGTCTTTCCATCACACCACCATCTGCAGATGCCTTGCCATCACACCACCATCTGCAGACACCACCATCTGCAGATGCCTGGCCATCACACTGCCATCTGCAGACTCTTGGCCATCTCACCATCTGTAGGCGTATCTCCCTCACACCGCCATCTGCAGACGCTTCGCCATCTCACCGCCATCTGCAGATGCCTCGCCATCACACTGCCATCTGCAGATGTCTTTCCATCACAACACCATCTGCAGATGCCTGGCCATCTCACCATCTGCAGGTGTCTCTCCATCACACCACCATCTGCAGACGCCTCGCCATCATACCGCCATCTGCAGATGCCTGGCTATCTCACCATCTGCAGGCGTCTCTCCATCACACCGCCATCTGCAGATGCCTCGCTATCACACCGCCATCTGCAGACACTTCACCATCTCACCGCCATCTGCAGATGCCTCGCCATCACACCGCCATCTGCAGATGTCTTGCCATCACACCACCATCTGCAGAAGCCTTGTCCATCATACCGCCATCTGCAGATGCCTGGCCATCACAGCGCCATCTGCAGATGCCTGGCCATCACAGCGCCATCTGCAGATGTCTGGCCATCTCACCATCTGCAGGCGTCTCTCCATCACACCGCCATCTGCAGATGCCTCGCCATCTCACCGCCATCTGCAGATGCCTCGCCATCACACTGCCATCTGCAGATGTCTTTCCATCACACCACCATCTGCAGATGCCTTGCCATCACACCACCATCTGCAGACACCACCATCTGCAGATGCCTAGCCATCACACTGCCATCTGCAGACTCTTGGCCATCTCACCATCTGTAGGCGTATCTCCCTCACACCGCCATCTGCAGACGCTTCGCCATCTCACCGCCATCTGCAGATGCCTCGCCATCACACTGCCATCTGCAGATGTCTTTCCATCACAACACCATCTGCAGATGCCTGGCCATCTCACCATCTGCAGGTGTCTCTCCATCACACCACCATCTGCAGACGCCTCGCCATCATACCGCCATCTGCAGATGCCTGGCTATCTCACCATCTGCAGGCGTCTCTCCATCACACCGCCATCTGCAGATGCCTCGCTATCACACCGCCATCTGCAGACACTTCACCATCTCACCGCCATCTGCAGATGCCTCGCCATCACACCGCCATCTGCAGATGTCTTGCCATCACACCACCATCTGCAGAAGCCTTGTCCATCATACCGCCATCTGCAGATGCCTGGCCATCACAGCGCCATCTGCAGATGCCTGGCCATCACAGCGCCATCTGCAGATGCCTGGCCATCTCACCATCTGCAGGCGTTTCTCCATCACACCACCATCTGCAGACGCCTCACCATCATACCGCCATCTGCCGGCGCCTCGCTATCACACTGCCATCTGTAGATGCCTCGCCATCACACCACCATCTGCATACACCGCCATCTGCAGATGCCTGGCCATCACACTGCCATCTGCAGACTCTTGGCCATCTCACCATCTGTAGGCGTATCTCCGTCACACCGCCATCTGCAGATGCCTCGCCATCACACTGCCATCTGCAGACTCTTTGCCATCTCACCGCCATCTGCAGATGCCTCCCTATCACACTGCCATCTGCAGATGCCTCGCGATCACACCACCATCTGCAGATGCCTCGCCTTCACACCGCCATCTGCAGATGCCTGTCCATCACACCGCCATATGCAGATGCCTCGCCATCACACCGCCATCTGCAGACGCTTCGCCATCTCACCGCCATCTGCAGATGCCTCGCCATCACACTGCCATCTGCAGATGTCTTTCCATCACACCACCATCTGCAGATGCCTTGCCATCACACCGCCATCTGCAGATGCCTGGCCATCACAACGCCATCTGCAGATGCCTGGCCATCTCACCATCTGCAGGCGTCTCTCCATCACACCACCATCTGCAGATGCCTCACCATCATACCGCCATCTGCAGACGCTTCGCCATCTCACCGCCATCTGCAAATGCCTCGCTATCACACTGCCATCTGCAGATGCCTCGCCATCACACCACCATCTGCAGACACCGCCATCTGCAGATGCCTGGCCATCACACTGCCATCTGCAGACTCTTGGCCATCTCACCATCTGTTGGCGTATCTCCATCACACCGCCCTCTGCAGATGCCTTGCCATCACACCGCCATCTGCAGATGCCTGGCCATCACACCGCCATCTGCAGATGCCTGGCCATCACACCGCCATCGGTGACCTCGGTGTATGCTGTATGTCACCACTGCCACCAGTTGTGAGAGGTAACAGATGAGCAGTGACCATATGGAATACACTACACAGTATGTACACCCAGCATCGGACTGGAGTACCTTGGGCCCACCAAAGAAAAATCATTTTTGGGGCTCACCATTGATAGGGAGAGAGTTAAATTAACCCTTCACGGTTGAGCCAGTGATGTCCAAATTATTCCACAGAGTGTTGCTAGCAACTCAAATGACCAAACGGAGACGTGTCTCTGTATGGGACGATCCAAAGAGTTCGGTAACCCGCTTATTTTAGTCACTTCTTTTATAATATTTTACTTAATTATGCAAGGTTCTCAACTACCAATAAAATCATTTCACTTTATAAGCCAATAATATTGCAAGAAAACCAGAAACTACATATATGTCCGTACATAGATAGCGTAGAAAGTAGTATAATGGCATATTCTTCAGAGTTTTACACTCCCGCCTCCCTTATCTTTGCACCTGATGAGAACAGTCTGATTTCATGACAGCCCATGCCAATTACAAAAATTTATCTATCTTACAGCAACAAAAATTAAGAAACGAAACCTTCAGAGAAATGGAGAAGTAAAACTTAAGCTCTGATTTTAGTATTAACCCTTCACATTCCCCCCTAGATACATTTTTTTTAACACATATGCAGCATCAGAGGTGCTATCCCAAGCTAACAGCTTGAGGGTTACTGGTCTTCACATGACTGATGCCGTGTTACCAGTCATGGCTGTCGCAGCGCACCCGTCCTCCCTGTATACTGCTGTTCACGAATAACAATTTTTGATGACGGTGGGGGGGATCTTTTGTAGGTAGGCATGTGCTTGGCTTCAACATCTTCATCAAGTAGCCTTTTGAGATCGGTGCAGAGAAGAGCAGGGGCAACGACACCTTTGGTATCATCATTAGCTGTGTTAGTGCAGACTTTCCTAATACATACAGAAATAGACCAAAGAACAAGTTTTAGTATCACATATACAACAAGGATACAGGCAGCAATGTGTAACAAGCTCTGTAAGATCCCAGCTATCCAGCCCCCTATTCCCTTAAATCAATTGGCTGGATTGAGAAAGGAGAAAGTGTCTGACCACCAACTGTCCTTAGTACGATCATTGTCTTTATCGTATTGATCTCTGAGTCTTCGTCTTAGACGTCGAAGCGCTTTGATAGCGCGAAACGGCCGTTGTCAGCTGTTTTCCTCTCCTGATATCACTCCCGCGGCCGACATGTACCGCATGTGCCAATAAATCAAGCGTTGTTCACACCAGCTCATGGAGTGTGGTCTCTCTTTACTTTTGGATATATTCGTATTGTGGATTTCCAGACCAGCACCCGAAGCTGCCAGCATCCAGTGCTCCGGATACCGCACACCACCAGAAGTTATAAGGTAACAGCCGTGCCGTCCGCGTGTTTTCTCTTTCTTCACGTGTTACAAAAATGAGTAAAGCTGTTATTGTTAAAGTTGAACGGGACTGTGACTCTGTTCCACATCGTCTGAGGAGAGCGTGCAGCACATTACAGAAAGCCCTGAGAAGAATGGAACTGCAGGTATGCTGACAGGAAGCTGTCATGTCTATGTGAGGGGAGGCCAGGACACCGTTGCCCCGGAGTCCTCGGCCACAACTACGGTCCTGGCCAACCCTTACATACACACCAGTTTATATCTCAGTTCACACCTGTCACGGGGTCCTTCTCTGGTATCACACAATCAACAAAGCAAGCGAAGAGTGAACAATTCCAAGACCTTTATTCAGGCAAAAATACGTAAAGGTCCATATTCAGTCCACCACACAAAGGATAAGATAGTCCAGAATAAGAATGCAGTCCAGTATCAGGATAAAATGTCCAGGGAAACGAGATTTCAAAACTCTAGCACCAGAGGATAAAAATGGGTCCTTCTCTCTGAAGTGCAGCCTTTTCACCATCTAGTCTCTACCGGAACTGACTTGTCCAGATGCCGTTCTTCCCCCCACCCCCTCCCTTGTCCAGGGGTAGTCCAACAAGTTGCCTCCCAGAGGAGAACAAAAGGCCTTAGGGATTAATGCACTACAGGGGGTCATCAAGAGACAGATACAGTGAGGCTGTAGGCTTACAATGTAATAAGAAAAACACTATGAAAATAACGGGAATTGTTAAAAATAGAAATATACAAAAAATGACATCCACATAACATATCACACCATCACAACACCTTTGGTTTTTTATATCATTCTACACAGGTAAAGAAATCTCCCACTCAGTCGCCATTGCCGATCATGTCCCTCGCCGTTAATATTAATACTTTACATATGGGTTTCACACAATCAGGATCCCTTACAAGATATTCACATTGCTCAAAGAAAAGTAGACGTTGCATTAGGTATTGCACTGGAATTGACAAAAGGTGTGGCACTAGACATGGAAGAAGGTGTGGAAGCAGATGTGGCACTGGACGTGGCAGAAGGTGTGGTACTAGACATGGAAGAAGATGTGGCACTGGAGTTGGAAGGTGTGGCACTGGACGTGACAGATGTGTGGCACTGGACGTGGTAGATGGTGTGGCACTGGATGTGGCATTAGAGGGATGATCCGTGTCCACTACTGATGCCCACAGTTAAAACCGTTCTTGTTCCTCCTTACAAATAGCTGCTTGATACCGCAGATTGGCGAGTCCGGTATAGACAGTGGACGCTTACTCCAATGACCAGACAGCGCTCGCCATACATGACCTGCTGCCCTTCTGGGGGCATTAGTCACCCTCATCTATTTCCAGGCGTCTGTCGGGCAGATTGTTTCTTGTACCCAATGAGTCCGGGCAGCGCCAGGATGAGGAGAGGCACTGCCAGCAATATCTATAATCACACTTGACAGATAAGATATCAGCGCAATAATCGGGAACATCAAACAGGTCATAAAGTGCGGAGTCACCCGGATCTAGCAAACAACCCGGACTCACCAGGAGACATTGCCTAATATACTGCTAATACAAGAGTGACGGAGAATCCCGCACATACTGCAATATGTCATTGCAATACACCATGTATACCTCTGCTGTTCAGTACCGAACATGGTGTATACTGCCACTCACCAGTACAATATATACACTGCCATTTGTCAGTGCTGCACACCATGTATACCTCCACCAATCAGTACCAAACATGGAGTATACCTCCACTCATCAGTACCGCATATACTGCAATATACACTCACTGGCCACTTTATTAGGTACACCATGCTAGTAAGGGGTTGGACCCCCTTTTGCCTTCAGAACTGCCTCAATTCTTCGTGGCAGAGATTCAACAAGGTGCTGGAAGCATTCCTCAGAGATTTTGGACCATATTGACATGATGGCATCACACAGTTGGCGCAGATTTGTCGGCTGCACATCCCTGATGCGAATCTCCCGTTCCACCACATCCCAAAGATGCTCTATTGGATTGAGATCTGGTGACTGAGGAGGCCATTTGAGTACAGTAAACTCATTGTCATGTTCAAGAAACCAATCTGAGATGATTCGAGCTTTATGACATGGCGCATTATCCTGCTGAAAGTAGCCATCAGATGTTGGGTACATTGTGGTCATAAAGGGATGGACATGGTCAGCAACAATACTCAGGTAGGCTGTGGCGTTGCAACGATGCTCAATTGGTACCAAGGGGCCCAAAGAGTGCCCAGAAAAAATTCCCCACACCATGACACCACCACCACCAGCCTGAACCGTTGATACAAGGCAGGATGGATCCATGCTTTCATGTTGTTTACGCCAAATTCTGACCCTACCATCCGAATGTCGCAGCAGAAATCGAGACTCATCAGACCAGGCAACGTTTTTCCAATCTTCTACTGTCCAATTTCGATGAGCTTGTGCAAATTGTAGCCTCAGTTTCCTGTTCTTAGCTGAGAGGAGTGGTACCCAGTGTGGTCTTCTGCTGCTGTAGCCCATCTGCCTCAAAGTTCGACGCACTGTGCGTTCAGAGATGCTCTTCTGCCTACCTTGGTTGTAACGGGTGGCAATTTGAGTCACTGTTGCCTTTCTATCAGCTCGAACCAGTCTGCCCATTCTCCTCTGACCTCTGGCATCAACATGGCATTTCCGGCCACAGAACTGCCGCTCACTGGATTTTTTTTCTTTTTCGGACCATTCTCTGTAAACCCTAGAGATGGTTGTGCGTGAAAATCCCAGTAGATCAGCAGTTTCTGAAATTCTCAGACCAGCCCTTCTGGCACCAACAATCATGCCACGTTCAAAGGCACTCAAATCACCTTTCTTCCCCATACTGATGCTCGGTTTGAACTGCAGGAGATTGTCTTGACCATGTCTACATGCCTAAATGCACTGAGTTGCCGCCATGTGATTGGCTGATTAGAAATTAAGTCTTAACACACAGTTGGACAGGTGTACCTAATAAAGTGGCCAGTGAGTGTATACACCATATATACCTCCGCTGATCAGTACCAAACACGGTGTATATAGCCACTCACCAGAACCACATATACCGCAATATGTCAGTGCTATACACCATGTATACCTCTGCGAATCAGTACTGAACACTGTGTTTTCCGCCACTCACCAGTACCGCATATACCACAATATGTCATTGCTATACACCATTTAAACCTCTGCCGTTCAGTATACGGCCACTGACCAGTATCGCATATACCACAATATGTCAGTGCTATACACCATGTATACCTCCGCCGATCAGTACCGAACATGGTGTATATGGCCACTCACCAGTACAGCATATACAGCAATATGTTGGTGCTATACACCATGTATACCTCTGCCATTCAGTATACAGCCACTCACCAGTACTGCATATACCACAATGTCAGTGATATATGTGGCGCCCCTGAGGCTCAGTCGCCACAGAGGTACTGCACCTCCTCCTGAGGTGTGGTATCCCACCATCCAGGTAAGGTGGAAACTCCCAACCATGCTCCAACACCTGCACCCCACACTACCAAGTAGTGTAGCAAAGCACCTTCAGCGGCTCCCTGCTTGCAATGTAGCAAAGCACCCATTGGTGGCTCCCTGCTTGGAACACGAAACGTGCTGGGAGGTGGGTGGAGTTAGTTTACATTACAAGGAGCGGGAACAGTTTAGGATTGGTGGTCAGTTGATTAGAGAGCTGGAGAGAAGAAGATCCCTGGAGAGAGGGATAGATGGATGGAAGTGCTGCAGCAGATCCCAGTGACCTGGGTCTACTGGCACGGGAAAGGAAGAGAGAGAGCAACATAGACTGAAAGCCTGATTCTCCATAGAAAGAAAGGATTAGTACGGAACGTGAGGAGTAAAAGAGAACAGAGGACGTGGGTTAGAAGAGAACCCTTCCTAGAAGTTCTAAGCGCAAGGCCGGGGCCCGGTCCCCAAGGTTGTATGGATACTAATGGTCCTGCAGCCGACACCGGAGGAATAGAAGTAGTGACCACTTTATTCCCACACAAGACTTGGGGGCACAACAGCAACTGGATAGTGAGCCCGGGACTTAGTAGCAAGGAGTCCCCGAAGTAGGCTACAGCTGTCTGCCGTACAAGTAGAGTTCATAGGAACATCGGACAGGAGGAACTCCAGTGTAACTCAGTACTAGGAGTACTTCATCTAAAGGCGCTATAGAGGAGACGTTCAGAAAGGCACATGTTGGCGGGGTGTTGGAAAGGAGTATTCCATCTGGCCTGGAGGTTGACTTAGTCCCTGACCTGGAGGACACGGCACGGAGGCAGGCAACTGTTTGCACAACAGACTGTGAGTAAAGCTTTGGAACTGCATGCTCTGGTGTCCTCCACTTATTCCTGCGCCAACACACCCAGCACTGCTACATCTTGGTGCTCGACACTGCCTCACCTACGCCTTCCCTTGGCCTCTACATCTACACTGCCCTGGAACTACAGCGCTACCTGTGGGGAGCTATACCATCTTTGCTGCGCCATACCATAAGTCCCAGAGGATCTGTATGCAGTGTCGGCTTAACATCTTCCTCGCCGAACACCACGGGTGGCGTCACGAACTATTCATTTCCACTACATTTCACCATTCAATCTCCCTTTTACTTGGGCGCCCAGGACCACGGACCGGGTCACCGCTGCTGTGACATTCCCATCTGATAGACCGGCCCGGTACTGAGTACCCCACAGCCCTGGGAGGGCAAACCATATACACCATGTATACCTTCGCCGATCAGTACCAAACACGGTGTATACCGCCACTCACCAGTACGGTATATACTGCAATATGTCAGCGCTGTACACCATATATACCGATCAGCACTGAGCATGGTGTATACAGCCACTCATCAGTATCGTATATACTGCAATATGTCAGTGTTATACACTATGTATATACCTCCGCTGACCACTATACGGCCACTCACCAATGCCGAATATACAGCAAGATGTCAGTGGTATACACCATATAAATCTCTACTGATCACTACCGAACATGGTGTATACAGCCACTCACCAGTACCCAGGGCCGGACTGGCCATCTGACAATTCTGGCAAATGCCAGAAGGGTCTATCTGGTCGAGGGCCGCCTTGCTTGCTGCGTTGTTAACAGAATCAGTGTTCTCAAAGCACACATACTGTTAAGAATTGTGACAGAACACAAAGTCACTTACCCCAGCAGGCCATTGGTGTCATTAGAAATATTGGTCTTGTAGTAAATCTTGCTTTCGTCAATTCAGGGTAATATATCCCATCTGGTGCTTGGGGATGGGGACAGCATGGGCCTATGTGATTTCAAATGCCAGGGCTGAATTTCAGCCCCAGTCCGTACCTGCCAGTACCGCATATACTGCAATATGTCAGTGCTACACACCATGTATACCTCCACCGATCAGAACCGAACATGGTGTATATGGCCACTCACCAGTACTGCATATACTGCAATATGTAAGTGCTACACACCATGTATACCTCCGCCCATCAGTATACAGCCACTCACCAGTACGGCATATACCACGATATGTCAGTGCTATACACCATGTATACCTCCGCCGTTCAGTGCACAACATGGTGTATACGGCCACTCACCAGTAACGCATATAACGCAATATGTCAGTGTTACACATCATATATACCTCCACCCATCAGTACCGAGCACAGTGTATACCGCCACTCATCAGTACCGCATATACTGCAATATGTCAGTGTTATATACCTTGTATACCTATGCCGATCAATACCGAACACGGTGTATACCGCCACTCACCAGTATCCCATATACTGCAATATGTCAGTGCTATACACCATGTACGCCTTCGCCGTTCAGTATACAAGCACTCACCAGTAACGCATATACCACAATATGTCAGTGCTATACACCATGTATACCTCCACCATTGAGTATACAGCCACTCACCAGTACCACATATACCACAATATGCCAAAAGAGAGCAGGATCACAAAATAGAGCTGCTTAAAGAGACAATGAAAGAGCATGTCAAATGAGAAAGTGTCCTGAGACAAGCAGCTGAGCACAGAGTGGATAAGCTCCACCGATCAGTACCGAGCGTGGTGTATACAGCCACTCACCAGTACCGCATATACTGCAATATGTCAGAGCTATACACCATGTATACCTCCGTCGTTCAGTACAGAACATGGTGTATACGGCCACTCACCAGTAATGCATATACCGCAATATGTCAATGCTATACACCCTGTATACCGCCGTCGATTAGTACCGAACATGGTGTAAACGGCCACTCACCAGTAACGCATATACCGCAGTATACCAGCACTGTACACCATGTATACCTCCGTTTATCAGTAGTGAACACGGAGTATACCGTCACTCACCAGTACCGCATATACCGCAATATGTCAGTGCTATACACCATGTATACCTCCGCTGATCAGTACTGAACATGGTGTATACAGCGCACATACAGCAATATGTCAGTGCTACACACCATGTATACCTCCACCGATCAGTACCGAACAAGATGTATACCGCCACTCACCAGTACCGCATATATAGGAATATGTCAGCGCTGTACACCATGTAAACCTCCGTCGATCAGTACGGAACACGTTGTATACCGCCACTCACCAGTACTATATATACCCCAATATGTCAGAGCTATACACCATGTATACCTCCGCCAATCAGTATACAGCCGCTCAACAATACCACATATGCCGCGATAGGTCAGTGCTGCACACCATGCATACCTCTGCCAATCAGTATACAGCTGCTCACCAGTACCGCATAGACCGCAATATGTCAGTGCTATGCACCATGCATACCTCCGCCTATCACTACCGCCATTCACTGATGTACACGGTATATACCACCACTCAGTGCTGTGCACGGTATACGGTATATACTGACACTCAGTGCTGTACATGGTATACAGTATATTCCATCACTCTGTGCTGTATATGTATACAGTATATACCGAAACTTAGTGCTGTACATGTATACAGTATATACCGCCACTCAGTGCTATACATGGTATACAGTATATACATATACCGCCACTCTGTGCTGTACATGGTACACAGTATATATCGCCACTCTGTGGTGTACATGGTATACAGTATATACCGCCACTCAGTGCTATACATGGTATACAGTATATACATATACCGCCACTCTGTGCTGTACATGGTACACAGTATATATCGCCACTCTGTGGTGTACATGGTATACAGTACATACCGCCACTCAGTGCTGTACACGTATACAGTATACACTGCCACTCAGGTCTGTACGTGTATACAGTATATACCGCCACTCAGTTCTGTACATGTATACAGTATATGCCACCTCTCAGTGCTCTACATGTATACAGTATATGCAGTGTCGGACTGGGGTGCCAAGGGCCCACCAGTAATATTGACTTTGCAGGGGCCCACTTTTCACCTGCATACAAATATTAGACTACCCTTGTTCACAAATTTACCTATATCTCTAGATCATAATAAACTGGTTAGTTTGGTTAAAGAATGATGAGATCCTGCTTTTTTCTGTACAGAGTGAATCAAGTGAATTATGACAAGTACTGCCCATATCGGGGAGTTGGCAGCCCAGATCTGCACTGGGGCCCACCCGGGGAGTGCCCTATTACCCTATGGGCCAGTCCGAGCCTGAGTTTATGCCTCCACTTAGTGCTGTACATGTATACAGTATATACCGCCACTCAGTGCTGTACATTTACATAGTATATACTACCCTGTTCATTCCCGCCTGCTCAGGTGGTGGCTGTATTCATGTAATTTCATCTGCTTTTATTGACCCTCATATCACTATAACTCCCACTGGATCACTTTTTATATCCTGCAATATCGGCCTATAAACATCAGGTGACCGTGTGAAAGCCGTAAATGTTCCAAATAATGCCAGGATCGGCTGCCAAGCCCCGTTCCCAAGAGATAAGTTTAGCCATAAAAGCCTGCAGGGAGCCGGGGCCCGGGCAGAACCAGCGAATCCTCAACATGTGGCCCCGAGTGCTGTGCCTCCTCGCCCTCATTCACCTCAGTGCAGGAGTCATAGTGAAGGTAAGAACTAGCCAATGGCCTGCACCAGACAGGCCTGGCTGAACACCATAAGTTACTGTCCTGATATATAGCATTCATGGTCACTGGCCTGAATATGGGCGGTTCATCCAGGGTCTCCTGGTTCATGAATCTTAGTCACTAATAGGAAATGGGTGAGATTGGAGATTGCTGGAATTCAGGGTGTGTGAAAGTGGGGTGACAGCCATTATGGGTACTGGAATAGCAACAGACTGTGGACCAGTAACCACAAATTGCCCAACATGGAAAGAATGACACAAACTGTGCTGATGCCTGCTCCACCTGCCCCTTTATATGTACCCACAAGGAATAGTCCCCCACACACTATAATGTCCATGATGTCCCAACAGTACATTCCCCTCACACAGTATGATATCCCCACAGTACGTTCCTCCCACACACAGTATGATATCCCCACAGTACGTTCCTCCCACACACAGTATGATGTTCCCACAGTACATTCCCCTGACACAAAGTATAATGTCCCCACAGAACATTCTCCATGCACATATTATATTCCCTCCCCTCCACACAGTATGATGACTCACATTACATTCCTCCCATCCACAGTATGATTTCTCCACAGTATATTTCCTTCACACACAGTATGATGTCCCTAAAGTACATTTCCTTCACACAGTATGATGTCCCCACAGTACATTCCCCCACACAATATGATGTCCACACAGTACATTCGTCCACACACAGTATGATGTCCCCACAGTACATTCCCTAACACAGTATGATGTCCCCACAGTACATTCACCCCACACAGTATAATGTGCCCACAATGCATTCCCCTCACAAAGTATGATGTCCCCACTGAACATTCCCCCCACACAATATAATATGCCCACAATACATTCCCCTCACAAAGTATGATGTCCCCACAGAACATTCCCCACATAAAGTATGATTTCCCCACATTCGCCACAGTATTATGTCCACACAGTACAGTCCCTCAAACACAGTATGATAACCCCACAGTACATTTTCCCACTGTATAATGTCCCCACAATACATCCCCCCACAAACACTATGATGTCCTCACAATAAATTCCTCCACATAGTATGATGTACCCACAGTATATTGCCCCCACACAGTATACTGTCCCCACAGTACAGTCTCCACACACAGTATGATATCCACACAGTATGAAGTACCCACAGTACATACCCCCCACACAGTATAATGTCCCCACTGTACATTCCCCACACACAGTATGATGTCCACACAGTACATTTCCCCACATAGTATGATGTACCCACAGTACATCCCCCCCACAGTATGATGAACTCACAGTACATTCCTCACACACAGTATGATGTCCACACAGTAAATCCCCTCCACACACAATATCATGCCCCACAGTACGTTCCCCACACAGTAAGATATACCCACAGTACATTCCTCCCACAGTACGTTCCCGACACAGAGTATCATATCCCCACAGTACATTCCCCACACACAGTATGATGTCCCCACAGGACATTCTCTCACATACAGTATGATGTCCCCACAGTACATTCCCCCACAAACACTATGATATCCTCACAATAAATTCCTCCACACAGTATGATGTATCCACACTACATTCTCCCCACACAGTATAATGTCACCACAGTACAATCCCTACACACAGTATGATGTCCCCACAGTACATTCCCCACACAGTATGATGTCCCCACAGTACATTCCCCCACACAGTATGATGTCCCCACAGTACATTCCCCCACACAGTATGATGTCCCCACAGTACATTCTACACACAAAGTATGATGTCCCCACAGTACATTCCCCTCACACAGTATGATTCTCCCACAGTACATTCCCCCACACACAGTTTGATGTCCACACAGAACTTCCCCCACACAGTATGATGTCCCTACAGTACATTCCCCCACACAGTATGATGTCTTCACAGTACATTCCCCCCACACAGTATTATGTCCACCCAGTACATTCTCTCACACACAGTATGATATCCCCATAGTACATTCCACCACACAGTATGATGTCCACACAGTACATCCCCTACACACAGTATGATCTCCACACTGTCCAACCCCCACACACAGTATGATGTCCACACAGTACAATCCACACACACAGTATGATGTCTCCTCAGTACATTACCACACACACAGTATGATGTCTCCTCAGTACATTCCCTCACACACAGTATGATGTCCCCACAGTACATCCCCCACACACAGTATGATGTCCCCACAGTACATCCCCCACACACAGTATGATGCCCCCACAGTACATTCCCACACACACAGTATGATGCCCCCACAGTACATTCCCACACACAGTATGATGTCCCCACAGTATATCCCCCACACACAGTATGATGTCCCCACAGTACATCCCCCACACACAGTATGATGCCCCCACAGTACATTCCCACACACACAGTATGATGTCCCCACAGTACATCCCCCACACACAGTATGATGTCCTCACAGTACATTCCCATACACACAATATCTTGACCACCCACTCAGTATGATGTACCCAAATTATATTCCCTACAGTATAAAGAACAAGTAGGCATACAAAGGGATCCCCAAAAAACTGACAAAAAAAATTATTAGAGCAAGATACTTGCAAAAAAACACACATTTAAAAACAATTAAAAAACCCAGCGACTACACAAATTCATTTAGGACCCTAAAGATCTGAGTATTGCAAATTACCCTGTGACACGCAGGGGTGTAAGTAAAAAGCATATATCAGTAACATGCATCCATGTTATTAAACGGATATAGACAATAGCTAAATCACGAAAATGGTTAAATCAGACAGCAGGTGCAAGGGAGAGCAGCGATATGCCAGCAAAAGACCCCCCTGAAACAAATCAAACCATGATTAAGGCAATAACAATAGCGCTATATGCCTAAACAACAGGCGGGGAGTATACATATCACTCCATAATAAACTGCCCTCATGTGCACGAGCTTGGCAAAGAAGGGGAAGAAAAAACCTGCGTATTGCTACAAGGGTGTCTTCCTCAGGGGTCAGCATGATTAGATAATGTATGATGCAGGTATATTTATGCTAGAGATAATGAGGATTAGTTAGGCCTAGATACAGCTAGGAGGCGGCAGGTTACTGGATGGAAGCTTTGGGCATTTTCTGCTGTGTCAAGGTGAAATAAGTCATGATAGTAGCATCAGTGAGCACACAAAAGAGGAAAGAGCAAGGGAAACCATGTTATGAGGGAGGCCGGGACCCCGAGGAGTGAGTTCAGATCCATAAACCGTGCCATACAGCATCAGAACAGAAGTGGTTCACACCATAAATGTTTATGTTTATATTTCACAAACTGTAAATTCTTAAAAATGGAACGATACATATCATCTCTGAGCATCGCCACAGTGTTTCATCACTCATAATAATCCTAATCAGATTGTGTACCCATCCTATCAGGAAGGGAAAGCTGTCTGCAAGGGTTACAAGGAAATGTATACTGCTGCAAAATAAAATTTAGAATAGAAGGACATACTGAACACGTAAAGCGCAAAGAACAGAGCAATGTGATACAAGTGTGATACAATGTTCACATGCCATGAAACAATAGTGGAAGTATACATTTTATGCATAGAAAGTGCACAAAGATCCAGAAAAGTGTCTGAGTGTCCCAATAATTGGGAATAGCTACGTAATAACCATAAATGTGCAAATTATGTGTGTATATAAAAGGAAGAAAAAAAAAAACACAAGTGCAAGTGGCATCAATGTTAATTATATATCTGCTTAGAAATCCCAGTACAAAGCAGATCTTCTTTGAAGCCGAAAGGTGCCAGGGTCCACAATATCCACTTGGACTCGCACCATAATAAGGGTTGATGATGATGCCCCCCCCATATCATGCCTCACTGCCTCCATCCCCATAGCTCGGATTCTGTTGGTGGATCCAGCATGGTCTTCCAGGAGGTGTGCTGACACCGAAGACAGCTTCTTGCCCTTAAGGGGGCTTTAGACATAGCGATATCGCTACGATATCGCTAAAGCGTCACCGATTTTGTGACATAGCAGCGATATTGCCAGCGATATCGCTACATGTGATACTTACCTCCGACCAGCTCCCCCGCTGGCTATCGTTGATCGCGCGAGATCGTCCACGTCCATTTCTCGTCATCGGCTTCCTGCTGGCGCCGACGAGCGAGCTTTGGACGTGGGCGGAAGACGGCGGTCATCGCTTCGTCTGAAAGGTAAGTACGACCGCCGAGCATCGCTACATCGCTGGTGAGATCTGCCTGTGTGGCAGCTCACTAGCGACCACTTATCGATGCACCAGCGATCCTGACCGGGTCGTATCGTGTTCAGGATCGCTGGTGCATCGCTAAATGTAAAGGGGCCTTACGATTTATCTTCTATTGCCTTTGAGATACTGGAGATATGCTCCTGCATCTCCATCGTGGCTCCTGGGTGGTTTGGCCCACATACACTAGGATATTGCGGGACTGACAATTGAAGAACCCCTGTAGTCCTACTTACATAGAGGAGTTTGGGAGAGAAACGCCTTCATCTCATACGATGAAGGGGCATAAAGTGCAGGTTCCACAACGGAAGGATCCAGAAATTCTTTTGTCCGTGTTAAGCCTATACGTGGCCAGTCTAAAATGGCTATTGGTCAGATGATCTTTACATTTTTTTTTCTCTTTTTGCTATTAACTTTGGATTTGGGGGAAATTAATGGTAAAAGTTTTGGTTCGCTGAGCAAAATGCCCCAATATTTCCACCAAATCTCATAGATGTCTCTCCACTGGTTGTTATATGTGGTTTTTAAGCTAATGGTGTGTGAAGGTGTGGTCCTTTTAGATTTAAAGGCATCACGACGATCACAAGTTCAGGAATGTACAAAAGCTCTCGAGATAACTCTCCATAGGTAATTCCTTGCCTTGAATCTCTCTGTTAGATCACTTGACTGAACACAAAATTTCTCACATGAACTACACTTCCTCCTGAGACATAAGAACTGTCCCTTAGGGATTCCATTTCACTGATGGGTGGGGTGAAAGCTGGAATAGTGTAATACACTGTTGCTCGTTGTCTTCTTTTGATACAATGTGGTTGAAATGTGTGTGTCATTTTTCATTTGCTAGGTAAAGAGAATGGGGCATCAGACTGCGCTGCTCGCCTGTCAGGATGATGGACCAGAGGAGACCAAGTGGATGAAATAGAAAATAGACTTTATTTCTACGCGTTTCGTGGTGATCACACCACTTCCTCAGGACAGTCTATACACATACACATACAGGGTCTGCTATTTATAGCAAAGGAGGCAGATGGAGACGCCTCCTTTTAAAAAAAGGTCACACCCAATGGGCGGGAAATCAGACTTAAGCACATATATACATCATAAACACCACAAACAATCATAAAATATAATGGAGTATATCACTTAAAACCATTGTTCATACATTTAAATATCTACATACAGAGAAACACAATAAAACACAATAAAAAAGTAGTTCAATAAATAAATAAAACTTTGCAAGCTGGGGGAGTGCTTGAACCTATGGTGTTAACCCATTCATTCTTTAGCAGGACCCTGCTAATTGTGTTTTAAACCATTGAGCCACAGAAGGTTTAAAACACAATTAGCAGGGTCCTGCTAAAGAATGAATGGGTTAACACCATAGGTTCAAGCACTCCCCCAGCTTGCAAAGTTTTATTTATTTATTGAACTACTTTCTTATGGTGTTTTATTGTGTTTCTCTGTATGTAGATATTTAAATGTAAGAACAATGGTTTTAAGTGATATACTCCATTATATTTTATGATTGCTTGTGGTGATTACGATGTATACTGTATATGTGCTTAAGTCTGATTTCTCGCCCATTGGGTGTGGCCTTTTTTTTTAAAGGAGGCGTCTCCATCTGCCTACTTTGCTATAAATAGCAGACCCTGTATGTGTATGTGTATAGACTGTCCTGAGGAAGTGGTGTGATCACCACAAAACGCGTAGAAATAAAGTCTATTTTCTATTTCATCCACTTGGACTCCTCTGGACCATCATCCTGACTGGCGAGCAGCGCAGTCTGATGCCCCATTCTCTTTACCTAGCAAAGGATCATCACATCGGGGCTTGCAGCAGCCGCCAATGCTAAGTGCAGTGGTTGTGTCTCACACAACCATAATAGGTGAGTGAATTTGATTATCCCTCACGAATATTCCTTTTATACCGGATAAGACCCTATGTGCGCTCTATATTCCTTCTAGGTACATTGTGCCATTTTTCAGTATCTTGAAGTCTAGAATATCAACCATGAGGGATGCTGAGGGGTTTATGTTCCGAGGGTTGTCATTAAGAAGGTCAATAAAGAAGCTACAGTCCTTCATCGTACCTGTCCATAGAAAAAACATATCATTAATAAAACGGTACCATTTCAGCACACAGGTTTTGAATGCCAAGATTTTTCATACGCATGTCTCCTCCTACCAACCTATATACAGGGTGGCGTACAATGGCGCACATCTAGCCCCCATTGCTGTAACAGACACTTGCCTGTAGAAGGCCCGATCAAAGGTAAAATAGCTCTTTTCAAGGACAAATTTTAATGGGTGGATGATAAATGAATGTTTTCTGTCTTTACTGGTCTGTCGGTCCAAGTAATGCATGACAGCATTATGCTTAATGTAGGTGTAAAGGGCTTCTGTGTCACAATATATTCCCTCCACACGTCGCATGAAGTCTCCACAGTACATTTCCCCATACACAGCATGAAGTCTCCACAGTGCATTCCTCTACATACAGTATGTTATCCCCACAGTATACTTCCCCATTTACAGTATAATGTTCCCACAATACATTTCTTCCACACACAATATGATGTTCTCACAGTACATTCCCCCCCCACATAGTATGATGTTCTCACAGTACATCCCCCCCCACATAGTATGATGTTCTCACAGTACATCCCCCCCCACATAGTATGATGTTCCCACAGTACATTACTCCCCACACACAGTATGATGCCACAACTGTACATCCCCTGTACACACAATATGATATCCCCACAGTATATTCCTCCCCACACACAGTATGATGTCCCAACAATACATTCTCTCCACACAGTATGATGTTTCCACAGTACATTCCCCTCTCACGCAGTATGATGTCCACACAGTACATTTCTCCCACACTCAGTATGATGTCCACACAGTACATTCTTCTCACACAGTATGATGCCCACACAGTACATTCCCACCACACACAATATGATGTCCACACAGTACATTCCCCCCAGACACAGTATGATATCCACACAGTACATTAGCAGAAGAAATTTTTGAACCCCTTTCCATAATCTTTGAAAATTCTTGGAGAATAGGAAAAGTCCCAGAAGACTGGAGAAGAGCAAATGTTGTTCCTATCTTCAAAAATGGGAAGAAGGTGGACCCAGGCAACTATAGGCCGGTGAGTCTGACTTCTATACCAGGAAAGATCTTTGAGCAAATTATTAAACAACATGTATGTAAGTATCTGGATAAGAATGAAGTGATTAAACAGAGTCATCATGGGTTTGTAACTAATCAGTCATGTCAGACTAAGGCTACTTTCACACATCAGGTTTTCGGCGTCAGGCGCGTTCCGGCGTCGTGCCGGAGCGCCGGATCCGGCAAATGTTTAGTAAAACCGGACGTGATGGATCCGGTTTTCTGCCGGATCCGTCTTGCGCTTGACAGCCAAAACCGGATCCGTCTCATCCGGTTTTCGATCCGTTTTTCGACGGATTACGCCGGATCCGGTTTTTAAAATCGCCCCTTGTGGCCTTCCGAAAGGGATTGGCTACTGAAAAACTATATATAGCGTGTTCCTACAGCCCTTCTTTGACAGGTTGTAAAGGAGAAAGTGCAGGTTGGAGAGAAGAGCAAGTTACTGGCGAAGATGGATGTTGTGATTGGAAATATTTTGAAGAATTTGGCGGATTTTACAGTGGAGGCGAATCGTTTGAGGGTGATTGTTCTGGAGAAGGAGAGAGCAAGACAGCAGCAGCGCATCAGGCATCGTAGACGACGTTTGTGGATCCACCCCATCACAGCCAAGAGAATGACACGTGGGGTCTATTCTACACTCTGCATGGACCTTAGACGAAACCCGGATACATTTTTTGGATATGTTCAGATGAAAATGGAGAATTTTGATTACTTGGTAGAGCGCATTGCACACCTCATAAGAAAAGCAGACACCTATTGCCGCTTCTCTGTTTCACCCGCAGAGCGTCTGATGGTGACTTTAAGGTAAGCCACATTTATTGGATATGCTCGCATCAGAGCACACTTTCACTGCAATCTTGTTGGTGGTAGTTTGCAGCTCCAAGTGTTATAGCTGAGTTTTGGTATGTAATGCTGTGATTTTAAACTAATTGATTGTTTTTTAATTCCCCACAGATTTCTTGCAACTGGAGAATCCCTTTCGTCACTGCATTTCCAGTACAGACTCGGGATTTCCACCATATCTGGAATAGTGAAGTACACATGCCGTGCACTGTGGGACTCCTTAGCTGAAGAGTTTTTACCAGAGAGGTGGATTGAAATTTCAGAAAAGTTTCAACAGATATGTCAGTTTCCGAACTGCTTGGGCGCTGTGGACGGGAAACATATCCGCATTGTAAAGCCAGCCGGATCGGGATCGGAATATTTCAATTACAAGAAATATTTTTCAATTGTCCTCATGGCCATCGCTGACGCGGAATACAAATTTATTGCTGTTGATATTGGGGCCTATGGCCGCTCCAATGACTCTCAAGTTTTCAAACTGCCATGGGGCGTAAACTGTATGGAAACACCTTCCAGTTCCCACCCCCTAGACCGCTGCCGCAAACATCTGGTCCACCTATGCCATTTGTCTGTGTAGGGGATGAAGCCTTCCAGCTCTCAGAACACCTTTTGAAACCGTACGGTAGCAGAGGATTGTCAAGAACAAAACGCATTTTTAATTACCGCCTCACAAGAGCAAGAAGAATGGTTGAATGTACCTTTGGTATTCTGACAGCCAAATGGCGGGTCCTATTGACTGCGATCAACCTCAAGACAGAAACTGTGGACGAGGTGATCAAAGCTTGCGTGGTACTCCACAATTTTGTTATCTGCAAGGAACCCGTTTCCATTGAGGACACCTCTGAAGAAACCACCTTGCAAGATTACCATGACATTACCACTAGAAGTTCTGTGACGGTTTCAGTAATGAGGGACAATTTTGCACTGTACTTTATGTCACCTTAAGGCAGAGTACACTGGCAGGATGACAGAGTGTGAAAGATTTGTGCCCTTAACCAAACTTGTGTACCTTCTGTACCAACAGTATATACCTTTGCCAACCAAAGTTGGCTATCTTGTCATGGTCTTACTATTTTTACCTTTAGGCCACAGGTGTGTACCTGGTTGTGTTTTATGCAAAGTATTTCACCTTTTAACAAAAGTTGTGTACATTGTTAGGAAATCACCAACAATAAACACAACTTTTTAGGTGAAATACTTTGCTTCAAACACAACCAGGAACACAACTGTGGCAAAAAGCTAAAATTTACCCACAGTTATATACCTGGTTTTGAATACCTTTTTACCTTTGAAATACCCTGTATTTAACCTTTTTTTTAAAAATATTTCGCCGCAGAAAGAAATGACAGACAACCATTGTGAAACGATAATTTAACTTTTAATTAAAATATTTATTTTTTTTGTAAAATGTTTTTAAAGTGCAAAAAACTTTTTTAATAAAGGTTTTAAACCCAATGGGCATTTTTATTAAAAAACACACATTACAAATCTGTGTAGTGTGGGGTGGAAATACTGCTGGAGGGGCTGCGGGACACTTCGACACTGGGAGTGTGGAGAGAGGACTGGGATCGTGGTGGGGAAGGAACAGTTAGAGGTGAAGGTGTGGAAAAAACTACAGAATGGGTGGACATGTTGGAGGCAGAAGAGGTGGTGGGCGGTGGAGTGGAGGGTTGGGCAGGGACTGTAGGAGCAGATGATGTTGATGGAAAGTTGTATGGGGAAGGAGTTTGGTACGGGGCAGGTTGCTGGATGTGGGGAGATGTCTGGTACTGGGGAGGTTGCTGGTACTGGGGAGGTTGCTGGTACTGGGGAGGTGGCTGGTATGTAATAGGAGGGGGAGGATGGAAAATGGCTGGAGGGGGTGCAGGTGGAGGAACTACTGGGGTGGGAGGAGGAGGTTGGGAGGTAACGTGCTGGAGAGCACCGTGGCATGAATGCATTACATGCATCTGCTGGGTAGGAGAGAGCGTTGCCATGCGCTCCACAACAGACCTGAAAAAGGTGTGGTTTGGCGAAGATCTTGCTTCTGAATGCATGGTTTGCAGAAGTGTCTTCACCTCCAGAATGCTGGAGTTGATCTGCTGAAAGCCTGCGGAGATTTGCTCTGACAAGACTTTTAGACAGTTCTGGAAAGATGCATTCAGATGCAAGAACTCTGGCGCATAGCTCTTTTCCTGACCCCTCTGCCGCTGCCGCCCAGTACCCGCAGGTGTACTAGAGGTGGCAGGGGCAGAAGGGTGGGGTAAAGGGAAAGCGATCTCCTCACCAGCAGCTTCATGTAATGTAGGCGGCCACGATGCACCTGTGCTGGTGGATGGGACAGATGGGTCGTATGTGTCGGAAGGCTGGGAAGGTGCAGATGTACCGGGGCGGTCGAAGTGTCCCTCGGTGCCGGTCTCCTCAGGGATCGCCTCAGAAGGGTCCAATCGTGCAGGCTCCAGAGTGCTGCTCACCGTGCTGTGGAATAAAGAGAAAAAAAAACAATTAAAATAGTGACATGGCATGGCCCTGGCTGAAAAAAAATTGTTACATCTAAACATTTTTTTTTCACATGTGGTGTGTAATATTTACCTTCTGGTGACCATTGTATCCCGGAGGAACGACAGGGCTCGTGCGTACTTGTACTTGCTCCTGCGTCCTCCAGATCCACTCGGGGCCCGCATCTCTTTATTGAACTCCTTCTTGAAACGATCCCTCACAGACCGCCACCGCTTCACAATTCTGTCCCCTGAAACGAGAAAGGACAAAGTGGTTAGTATACAACATCAGTGTTTCCCAAACTCCAGTCCTCATGGTCCCCAGGGGTCATGTTTTCAGGATTTCCATAGTAAATAGAAATCCTGAACACATGGTCCGTGGGGACCACGAGGACTGGAGTTCGGGAAACACTGGTTTACATCAAGCAACCGGTACTGTATATACTTACGCTCTTTAATCTGGGCCCGAGCATCGAGGTCCTCCCAGCGGGCCACAAGGAGCGAACAGATTTCCTCCCAGAGTCGTTGGGTAACAATCAGGTCAGCATGGCGGCGGTCAGCCATATTCCATAGCGGCTCCCTTTCTCTGACGAGATCGATGAGGTGGTCCACATCTATTCCTCCATCCTCACCGTCTGAGTCGGGAGCACGCTGTGAAGGCTGTTAAAGTAAAAGAGAAAAATAGCAAAATTAGTCACCACACTTAAGACATGAAATAAAAAGTGTACCAAAATTTCACTTAAATATTATACTTACACGCTGGTGACCACCGCGTTGCTGTCGCCGACGACCCTGGGAGGCACTGCGAGGACCTCTTGGCCGAGCACCAGATTGGGAAGACTAGAGAAGAAAAGAAAAAAATGTTATGTCTTTGGATGTAGGCATTTGTTTGCTGTGTGTGGTCTGCAGAACATTGTTTTCTATGTGTTGTGTGTAGTGTGATGTTGTGTTTCTGAGTTTGATGCAAAAAACTTACCAATTGTGAGCCCACTCCAGGTGTCTGTCCACCCCTTCCTTCATCTTCTGGGAGCTCCTCTTCAGCTTGTGATTCCTGTTTTGAAATAAAAGGCAATGAATAGACATATATTACAGAGATGATGGATTTTGGAAATAAAAACTTACCGTCAAACGCTGACGATGCAAGGGAGGGCTCCCAGAAGAAGATGTGCTGTCCTCTTGCTGGCCAGACTCCATGGCCAGGGCCGCCATCAGGGCATGACAGCCCTTACAAGTGTATGGGGCCCCAGTGATTAGGGGGGGGCCCGCCCGGCGCCCGAGCACACTGGCAGCCCGAGCTCTGTCTGCTGTGTGCGCACAGGACCTGTGATGAGGTCACAAGATGGGAGGAGTCCGGTGTCACATGATCAGGGCCCTGGACGTATTTAGGACTCTGCTGTGCTTGTTGTCGTGTACTGCTGGATGAGGTAAAGTTTCTGTGCGGGGACCCCGGTGATTAGGGGGGCCCGGTGCCCGCCCGGCGCCTGAGAACAATGGCAGCCCGGTCCACGCTCGGCCCCGGGCCCCCCTACGTTTTGTTCAGGCTCCTCCAGCTCCGTCTGCTGTGTGCGCACAGGACCTGTGATGAGGTCACAGGAGGGGTGGAGTCAGGGGTCACATGATCAGGGGCTTCATGTCTGCAGGACTCTGCTATGCTGGTTGTCATGGTGTACTGCTGGATGAGGTAAAGTTTCTGTGTGGGTTCAGGAGGGGTTTACAGGGTGGATGTAGCAGAGCTGTGTGTGTACGAGGTGTACGGAGCGGATCCGTGTGTGTACGAGGAGTACGGAGCGAAGCCGTGTGTGTACGAGGTGTATGAAGCGGAGTTGCGCGTGTACGAGGTTTACGGAGAGGAGCCGCGCGTGTAAGAGGAGTACAGAGAGGAGCCGCGCGTGTAAGGAGTACGGAGTGGAGCCGCGCGTGTACGAGGTGTACGGAGCGGAGCCGCGCGTGTACGAGGTGTACGGAGCGGAGCCGCGCGTGTACGAGGTGTATGAAGCGGAGTTGCGCGTGTACGAGGTTTACGGAGAGGAGCCGCGCGTGTAAGAGGAGTACAGAGAGGAGCCGCGCGTGTAAGGAGTACGGAGTGGAGCCGCGCGTGTACGAGGTGTACGGAGCGGAGCCGCGCGTGTACGAGGTGTACGGAGCGGAGCCGCGCGTGTACGAGGTGTACGGAGCGGAGCCGCGCGTGTACGAGGTGTACGGAGCGGAGCCGCGCGTGTACGAGGTGTACGGAGCGGAGCCGCGCGTGTACGAGGTGTACGGAGCGGAGCCGCGCGTGTACGAGGTGTACGGAGCGGAGCCGCGCGTGTACGAGGTGTACGGAGCGGAGCCGCGTGTGTACGAGGTGTACGGAGCGGAGCCGTGTGTGTACGAGGTGTACGGAGCGGAGCCGTGTGTGTACGAGGAGTACGGAGCGAAGCCGTGTGTGTACGAGGAGTACGGAGCGGAGCCGTACGTGTACGAGGTGTACGGAGCGGAGCCGCACGCGTACGAGGTGTATGAAGCGGAGTTGCGCGTGTACGAGGTTTACGGAGAGGAGCCGCGCGTGTAAGAGGAGTACAGAGAGGAGCCGCGCGTGTAAGGAGTACGGAGCGGAGCCGCGCGTGTACGAGGTGTACGGAGCGGAGCCGCGCGTGTACGAGGTGTACGGAGCAGAGCCGCGCGTGTACGAGGTGTACGGAGCGGAGCCGTGCGTGTACGAGGTGTACGGAGCGGAGCCGTGTGTACGAGGTGAGCGGAGAGGAGCCGTGCGTGTACGAGGTGTACGGAGCGGAGCCGTGTGTACGAGGTGTACGGAGCGGAGCATCGCGTGTATGAGGTGTACGGAGCGGAGCCGTATGTGTACGAGGTGAGCGGAGAGGAGCCGTGCGTGTACGAGGAGTACGGAGAGGAGCCGTGTGTGTACAAGGTGTACGGAGCGGAGCCGTGTCTGTACGAGGTGTACGGAGCGGAGCCGTGTGTACGAGGTGTACGGAGCGGAGCCGCGTGTGTGCGAGGTGTACGGAGCGGAGCCGTGTGTACGAGGTGTACAGAGCCGCTTGTGCATTTTGGCATTGGGGGCCCATTAGAAAGTTATTATGCAACGTCGGCGGCAGGCGCTTATGGCCGTGTGAAGGGGATAAGGGAAACCGCGCTTCAGATAGGAGTTCTGCAGCAGCTGCGATATGACTGCGGCTCTCATGCTGGGAGAGCAAGGCTCTGTGGGGCAGCGGTTCCGTCCAGCTCAATAAACCTGTCTCCCCCTGAGGGGCTGCAGTGCCATTGTGGGGTTGGGAGCCTTAGGGTACATCCCCGTGTTGTACCCCACAGGGGCAGACTCCCACCCACCTGCCCTATATTCTCTGCTGCAGAGCCGGCTTCTTCCCACTTACCCTACTGTTTCAGGTTGCCCTATGTGCATGAGATGTCATCTTCTAGGGGTCTTTCACTTGTCCCCAGATGACTCCCAATACAGTAAATAAAGCCCCCCAGTCCTCTCCCTCCCCTGCACTAGCTGAAGAGTTCAGAGTCAGACATAGGGGAGGGGGTAATATTATCTAGTCTTTTCTTACCTCAGGGATTTTTTGGGGTCACCTTTTGACAACTCTTATAAAGTCACCTGCTCTATTCTCACAATGTGCAAGGCAGCGGAGAAGTCTGCAGTGTAAAATTGACTGGGGGCTTTATAGCCCCACTGGTTCTCAGTCCGTTCTGTCTGTGCCATTTTTAGGGTCAGGGCTCTTTTGCAGGGTTTTGACAGAACAGATTTGTGATGGTAATGTAACATAAAGCGCAGTTCTGGGACCATTAGATACTTATAAATATGCATTTCTATTCCTCCAGGAAATGTGTGAGGAAATACAAATGAGTGGGAGATTCCCACTCAAATGTGCATTTTAAAATCCACAGTGTGTCACTTGTATGTGACAAGATCCACACGTGCCACATGATTTTGTTGAGGAAAGTCCACATTGAATGTGCTGCTCGTGCGCTTACTCTTAGGGCTGACCCTCACTACAGGTCTAGTGCTGAACATTGGGGATTTTCCAGTTCCCCTATGTCAATGTCATTCAGGTAAATTGATCTGATTGGCAGTTCACTATCAGATCTGTAGCAGTGGGGACATATTAGTCAGGGACATGGCAGCCCCTCCATTCTCATCTTGTCATCTTTGACCGCTGGGACCTCGGATACCAGTGTCAGTGCTGATCACTGGCGATTTGTTAGCACAGTCCGTGTCTACAGAAGCATGTCTGGTCTGAAGTGCTGATATCTGCGATCTCATGTTTTGGGGTGCACATACACCTTACATACCTGGCAGCCAAAAGCCCTTTTCTGAGAAGTTGGGGTCCTAAAGCCATGTTTGAATGGAGCATGAGGGATTTTGTGTGACCATCACCCATAGGCTGTGCCAGCGTGCCATGTGGTGGGACCAGGCTGGGAGCAGAAGATGGTGACCGTGGACAGCAGCGGGACGGTGGATGGCGAGGCGCAGACGGTAGGCACTGGCAGACCAGTCACGAGGCGGCGAGCGAGCAGGATGAGTAGACTGTCTGTCTCTGACTCTCTCCGATGTCTCCGTCTCCGGTGGCATGGTGGCGGTGCCCAAAGAGCCATGACGGGAGAGGGAACAGAATCTGGGGGTCTCATGGGGGGTACAATTACATTGACTTAATATGTGACCAACCTAATATAAGGTACTGCCTTTGCCACCTTGCTGGAGTATGTTAGAGTTAGATGGGCACTGACTCAGTATCACCTGGTCATTGTCTGAAGATGGATGCACAATAATGGTTAAAAAAAAGTTACCAAATGTTTAATAGGTTAGAGTAGAGTAGGGCCCTGTCAATAGAGTCTACCTTGTCATGGTGGCAGGCTTAAAAAATCTTTTGGTCAAAACTAAAGCTGATGGCTATGTATGTGATATGGTGTTGATGTGAGATTGGTGAGGGTGTGGTGTAGAAGTGAAGTTTTTCCAAGAAAGGGCGGAGGGATTTTGGAAGGTTCGCATGGTGGAGGAGGAGCTAGGGTGGAGGCGGAGCTGGGGGTGGAGCCTGGACGGAGTCTCAAGGGGGGCCCCATAAATTTTGCCAGTATGGGGCCCCGAAATTCCTAGTGGCAGCCCTGTCCATGGCTGTGGGTGGTGCTGGTGCTGCTGCCAGTGCTGCCACTGCTGCTGCTGCATCTCTTGGGCGGCTGTTGAATAAAGAGAAACAAAGGGCCAATGAATATCTTGATATTCCATGGCCCTAGTTTTGAGGAATGGGGGATTTGATAATTACCTTCTCTCATCTGCTGCTGGCCTCCCCTCCCATTGTTCAGCATGCTGCTCCATTTGGGGTGGTGGTGCTGATGGTGCTGCAGTGGTCTCCTGCCTTCTCCTGCGCCTGGTTGCTGTCTTGGGTGGCATGTTGGGTGTGGCTGAGGGTCCCACTGTCATGCTTTTATATATGTGTCTTGTGGGCAGAGCTACTGAGCATGCTCAGACCCAAAAAACCGGATCCGGCTAACGCCGGATCCGGCGCATTGCGGCGCTCATAGGCTTTCATTGTGTGAAAAAGCCGGACACGCCGGATCCGGCGTGTCTGGCTTTTTCGCCGGAGACAAAAAACGTTACAGTAGCCGTTTTTTCCAGACGCCGGATTGCGACACATTGCCGGATCCGGCGAAAACCGGATGAAACGCATGGCCATCCGGCACGATCCGGCGCTAATGCAAGTCAATGGGAGGGAACCGGATCCGGCATTGCATTTAGTCAGATCCGGTTTTTGTCAAAAGTGCCGGATCGCGCCTGACGGCGAAAACCTGATGTGTGAAAGAGGCCTAACTTAATTTCCTTCTATGACAGAATCACTGATTGGGTGGATCAGGGAAATGCTGTAGATATGGCATACAGTGGGGCAAAAAAGTATTTAGTCAGTCAGCAATAGTGCAAGTTCCACCACTTAAAAAGATGAGAGGCGTCTGTAATTTACATCATAGGTAGACCTCAACTATGGGAGACAAACTGAGAAAAAAAAATCCAGAAAATCACATTGTCTGTTTTTTTTTCATTTTATTTGCATATTATGGTGGAAAATAAGTATTTGGTCAGAAACAAAATTTCATCTCAATACTTTGTGATATATCCTTTGTTGGCAATGACAGAGGTCAAACGTTTTCTGTAAGTCTTCACAAGGTTGCCACACACTGTTGTTGGTATGTTGGCCCATTCCTCCATGCAGATCTCCTCTAGAGCAGTGATGTTTTTGGCTTTTCGCTTGGCAACACGGACTTTCAACTCCCTCCAAAGGTTTTCTATAGGGTTGAGATCTGTAGACTGGCTAGGCCACTCCAGGACCTTGAAATGCTTCTTACGAAGCCACTCATTCGTTTCCCTGGCGGTGTGCTTTGGATCATTGTCATGTTGAAAGACCCAGCCACGTTTCATCATCAATGCCCTTGCTGATGGAAGGAGGTTTGCACTCAAAATCTCACGATACATGGCCCCATTCATTCTTTCATGTACCCGGATCAGTCATCCTGGCCCCTTTGCAGAGAAACAGCCCCAAAGCATGATGTTTCCACCACCATGCTTTACAGTAGGTATGGTGTTTGATGGATGCAACTCAGTATTCTTTTTCCTCCAAACACGACAAGTTGTGTTTCTACCAAACAGTTCCAGTTTGGTTTCATCAGACCATAGGACATTCTCCCAAAACTCCTCTGGATCATCCAAATGCTCTCTAGCAAACTTCAGACGGGCCCGGACATGTACAGGCTTAAGCAGTGGGACACGTCTGGCACTGCAGGATCTGAGTCCATGGTGGTGTAGTGTGTTACTTATGGTAGGCCTTGTTACATTGGTCCCAGCTCTCTGCAGTTCATTCACTAGGTCCCCCCGCGTGGTTCTGGGATTTTTGCTCACCGTTCTTGTGATCATTCTGACCCCACGGGGTGGGATTTTGCGTGGAGCACCAGATCGAGGGAGATTATCAGTGGTCTTGTATGTCTTCCATTTTCTAATTATTGCTCCCACAGTTGATTTCTTCACTCCAAGCTGGTTGGCTATTGCAGATTCAGTCTTCCCAGCCTGGTGCAGGGCTACAATTTTGTTTCTGGTGTCCTTTGACAGCTCTTTGGTCTTCGCCATAGTGGAGTTTGGAGTCAGACTGTTTGAGGGTATGCACAGGTGTCTTTTTATACTGATAACAAGTTTAAACAGGTGCCATTACTACAGGTAATGAGTGGAGGAAAGAGGAGACTCTTAAAGAAGAAGTTACAGGTCTGTGAGAGCCAGAAATCTTGATTGCTTGTTTCTGACCAAATACTTATTTTCCACCATAATATGCAAATAAAATGAAAAAAAAACAGACAATGTGATTTTCTGGATTTTTTTTTCTCAGTTTGTCTCCCATAGTTGAGGTCTACCTATGATGTAAATTACAGACGCCTCTCATCTTTTTAAGTGGTGGAACTTGCACTATTGCTGACTGACTAAATACTTTTTTGCCCCACTGTATCTTGACTTCAGCAAAGCATTTGACAAAGTATCTCACACAATCCTTATTGAAAAAATGACTAAGTATGGAATGGACAAGGCAACTGTTAGGTGGATTCATAACTGGCTTAGTGATCTGACCCAAACATTGGTTGTAAATGGCTGCACATCCAGTTGGAAGAATGTCTCAAGTGGGGTACCATAGGGCTCTGTCCTGGGCCCTGTATTGTTCAACATCTTTTTCAATGATTTAGATGAAGGAATTGAGGGTAAACTGATTAAATTTGCTGATGACAAAAAGCTAGGAGGGATAGCTAATACTAGAGAAGAGAGAAAGAGTTCTTCCATGCTTCCCACTGGACTCTCTTATCAGGTGGCAGAGGTGCATCCCAATCAGAAGACTCCTTGGTTACATCTCTTAGTATGGCTTTGCCTTGTATAGTAGCAGGAGCTGCAAAACCCAAGGGATCGTACAGACTGTTAATGGTAGACAGGAGACCTCTGCGTGTGAAAGGCTTTTCTTCCTGGGTGACCTGAAAGGTAAAAGTGTCTGACTGTAGATTCCAGAGAAGCCTGAGGCTGCGTTGCATTGGTGTGGGGTCTGACCCCAGATCCAGGTCTCTGACACTGTTATACAAGTCTTGGGAAGGGAATGCTTTCATGAGTTCTTGGATGTTTGCGGCTATTTTGTGAAGCCTGAGGTTAGAGCAAGCAAGCATCTCCTGTGCTCTCCTGAGAAGACTGATGGCAGTCTCTTTTGAAGGCATGGCTTTCAGACAGTCATCAACATAAAAGTCTTTCTCTATGAATTGTCTGACATCTGACTCATATTCTATTTCTCCTTCTAGAGCTAACCTTTTGAGTCCATAGATAGCAACTGCAGAAGGGCTATTGCCAAAGATGTGCACTCTCATGCGGTACTCTGTGACTTCTTTAGTAGGATCATTGTCTCTGTACCAGAAGAATGTTAGGAAGTTCCTGTCTCTCTCTCTCACAAGGAAACAATGGAACATTTGCTGGATGTCAACGATGAAGGCAATGGAAACCTTACGGAAGCGCATAAGTACTCCCAGCAGTTTGTTATTGAGGTCTGGTCCTGTCAGTAGAACATCAATCAGGGAGACATCATCAAACAGCACTGGAGTGGAACACCACTCTAATCTGGCCTGGTTTCTTAGGGTGGTATACGCCAAACATGGGTAGGAACCAGCATTCTTCAGAGTCTTTGAGAGTGGGAGCTAGTTTTGCATGACAGTTCTCAAATATCTTTGACATGAAGGAGAAGAAGTGATCTCTCATCTCTGGCTTCTTTTGCAAATTATGTTTGAGAGTGGAGAAACGTTTGAATGCCTGATCTCTCAATGTTTGGTAGACATGGTCTGTGGGTTCTGAAGGGAAGAGGTGCGACCCAGCTGTTGGTCTCATCTTTTATGAGCCCTTTGTCCATTACCTCTAAGAACAGCTTACCGACATTGCTGCTTGGTTTTCTTGCTTAGTTCTATGGAAGACTGTGCACCCCAGCTGATCCTTATAGCTTCCTGACACCATACTGCTGTTATGAGTAAAGTCTATTAAGTGATTGGGTAGTTGGATGCTGTGTGGTAGTTCCTTGACATGGAACTCGTTGCAAGGTTGAAACAGACATGGGCGCCCTTTCTCCAGTGTATTTGTTAGCATGCTTGTCACAGAAAATGGGGCGTGCATGTGTCCCAAGCATACGTTTCCTATTATGACCCATCCTAGGTCTAGCTTTTGTGCATAGGGAGCATTGTTGAGTCCATTGATATGACTTCTCACTTTATGAACCTGCAGGATGTCTCTTCCCAACAGCAGTATTATCTGTGCCTGAGGGTCGAGTTACGGTATGAGGTGTGCCATGTGTTTTAAATGAGCATGATGGATTGCCACATCTGGTGTCTGGGATCTGATTACACTCGATGATTGTAGGTAGTGGCAGGCAGAATTGTCCGTCTAAGGACTCAATTTGGTAGTCAGTGGTTTTCCTGCCCGCTGTTGTCACAGTACCTGCACATGTCTTTAAAGAGTAAGGAGTGCTTGGTCCTTTAATGTTAAATAGGTCAAAGAATGTTGATCTGGCCAGGGATCGATTACTTTGATCATCCAAGATAGCATACAGTCTCACAGCTTTGTCTCTATGGCCCTTTGGGTACACTCTGACGAGGCATATTTTTGAACAAGACCAACTGTCTATTGTCCCTTTACAGACTTCAGTACATTGTGAAGTGATCTCTGGCGTAGCTGCATCGGTGCTCTTTTCCTCCCCGCCATGCTCACTGTCAGCTGGCGTATTTTGCGCACTCCATGGAGCTGGGCCAGGGTGTAGGGCAGTGTTATGATCTGTGGTTCCACATTCTGTGCATTTTACACTGACCTTACAATCTTGATGAGTGGTAGATGAGCAGTACTTGTAGCAGATACCGTTCTCTTTCAGCAAGCTTCTGCGATCCGGCATAGATTTCCCTCTGAAGGCTCTGCATTTCAGGAGAGGATGAGGCTTCTGATGGAGTGGGCACTGCTTGTCAGGTTCTCGTACCTTTGTCTCTGATTGAGAGCAGCCAGCAGACCTGTAATTGGAACTTGGAGAAGAAACATTAGTCTTGTGCACTGCCACAGATGTTCTGCGTGGGTTTGCAGCTGGTAGTGGTGCAGCATATGACGCTGTAAAGTCAAAGCTGGGATCATTTCTGATTGCCGCTTGTTCGTGTATAAAGTCTACAAAAACGGAGAAGGGAGGCAATGAAACACTGTGTTTGTATTTGTACGTGGAGCCACGTGTGAGCCACCTCTCCTGTAGATTGTAGGGCAACTTTTGGACTATAGGGTTAACACCTTTGGCTGTGTCGAGGTTTGTGAGTCCTGGTTGGTCACCTTCACATTTGGCAACCAGGACCTCTTGTAGCAGGTCACCTAGCTCTCTAAGTTTTGAGAGACCTTTGTTAGATATTTTAGGAAAGTCATTGATTCTTTTGAACAAGGCTCTCTCTATTACCTCTGCAGAGCCGTAACACTCGTCTAGCCTCTTCCCGATCTCTTTAAGGCCTATTTGAGGGTGGTTTATATTAATGTCTCTGATCCTTACTGCATGTTTGACTGACTCTTCTCCCAGATATTTGACTAAGAGGTCTATCTCCTCCCTGTTTTTTAGCCCCAAGTCTCTGGTAACATTTTGGAAGGAAGCTTTCCAAGCTCTGTAACCTTCAGCGTGGTCAGTGAATTTCATGAGTCCCTTGGCAACTAGATGACGTCGTGTGAAGATCCTAGCAAGTTCTGATGTGAACCGGTTGTCGGCAGAGTATACTGGTGATGTGTCACCCTGATAGTGATGTGAGGTGCGTTCATACCTGTTAGTATCCTCAGGGTGGCGCCAGCCGGTGTCATATTGCTTCGGTCTGACATGCGGTGTGTCAGCAAGGTGATTCACGTTGGTTACCTGGTGAGGGGCAAAGAAGACAGGAGTTGCTTTGCTTCACATTTTCCTGGAGCTGAGCCTCATGATGACTCTCACTCGTTTCACTGGATGTGTTGTGATCTTGGTTATAGTTTGGATCAGGAAGTTCATTAACATAATGAGATGTACGTTGTGGTCAATCTGGCAGCGGCAACTTCAGCCTTGATGTACTGCTGCAACTATGCAGCTCAGGGTTGTGTGTGGCTTCCAGTGCTTCTGCCTCGGCCAATGCGGCGGCAGCCTCTCTTTTTAATGCTAGGCTCTCTAAGGCAGCATCCACACGTGTCTTCTCTAACTGCATCATTCTCTCTTGCTCATCTCTTTCTAAGGATAACCTTCTCTCTTGATCCTCTCTCTCTATGCATGAGTTGCATCTCCTCTTCAGCATAGCGTGCTTGTGTGGCGCCCCTGAGGGTTCAGTTGCCACAGAGGTACTGCACCTCCTCCTGAGGTGTGGTACCCCACTATCCAGGTAAGGTGGAGACACCTGACCACACTCCAACACCTGCACCCCACACCACAAAGTAGTATAGCAAAGCACCTTCGGCGGCTCCCTGCTTGGAGTGTAGCATAGCACCCCTTGGTGGCTCCCTGCTTGGAACACGAAACATGCTGGGAGGTGGGTGGAGCTGGGTTTGCACTAAAAGAGCGGGAAGAGTTTAGGAGTCAGCCAGTCAGTGAGTCTGACAGAGAGGGAGAGTTTGAGAGATCCCCAGGAGAGGGATGGATGGATGGAAGTGCTGCAGCAGACCTCAGTGACCTGGGTCTGCTGGCACAGGAAAGGAACATTGAAGGAAAGCCTGACTCTCCATAAAAAGGAATGGATTAGTACGGAACGTGAGGACAATAAGAGAACAAGGACCAGGGTTAGAGGAGAACCCTTCCCAAGTTTTAAGCGCAAGGCCGGGGCCCTGTCCCCAAGGTTGTATGGATACTAATGGTCCTGCAGCAGACACCGGAGGAATAGAAGTAGTGACCACTTTATTCCCACACAAGACTTGGGGGCACAACAGCAACGATAGTGAGCCGGGACTAGGTAGAAGGAGTCCCCGAAGCAGGCTACAGCTGTCTGTCGTACATGTAGAGTGCATAAGAACATCTGACAGGAGGAACTCCAGTTTAACTCCGTACTGCGAGTACTTCACTCAAAGGCGCAAAGAGGGAGACGTTCAGAAAAGGCACATATGTTGACGGAGTGTTGGAAAAGAGTACTTCATCCTGCCTGGAAGTTGGCTGAGCTCCTGACCTGGAGGACACGGCACGGATGCGGGCACCTGTACCATAACAGACTGTGAGTAAAGCTTTGGAACTACATGCCCTGGTGTCCTCCACTTATTCCGGCGCCAACCCGTCCAGCACTGCTACATTTCTTGCGCCCAACACTACACCATCTAAGTGTCACTTCACCTACTCTGCCCTGGGACTACAGCCCTGCCTGTGGAGGGCTATAACATCATTGCTGCACCACACCACCTGTCCCAGAGGATCTGTCTGCAGCGTCGGCTTACATCTTCATTGCCGAACACCACAGGTGGCGTCACAAATCACTTATAACCTTTCACCACCATAAGCACACTGAAACAAACCCCTTTTGTAATGGAGCCCCAGGGCCACGGACCGGGTCACTGCTGCCGTGACAACCCCCCATTGAGATCAGCCGGCCCGGTACCGAGTACCCCACGGCCTTGGTGAGTGAGGGCGCTTCACTCGCATTTTGGCGGCTTCCGCATTTGCGCGGGCAATGGCGACCGCGCTGCTGATAGATACAGTCTTTGAGGAGAAGGATGTAGCAGATTTTATCCTGTGTGATTTGTGGGACATGGTGTCTTAGAGGGATGTTTGGCTGAGCAGAAATTGCTGTAGCTGTATTAGTAGCCGGTGACTTGAATCTCACTAGAAGGATCTCTGCAGCATCACTAGTTTCTGCAAGCTGGATGAAGGGTGTCTTTTCCCTGGATTGCACTAGCTGGATAGCGTTGTGCAACTGGCCTCTGCAGAATGGAAGATTCTTCTCTCTATTTCCCACTAGCTGGAGAGCCGGTGTTTTACTAGGGTCCTGCGAGATGGAAAGCTCCTGTCTGTATTCCCACTAGCTGGAAAGCCACTGTTTCACTGTCATGCTCTCACTAAATGAACGGGATTCAAATAGCTTAGCAAGCAGCTAAAACGCTATACCGGGTCCAATACGGGAGACTGTAGTTGAATCTGTGTTTTATTGAACGTAGGTACAGTATATTGATGAGGTGAAACTATAAACAGAAATACATAGAGACAATCAGTGTCGGGTACATAGAAAATACATATACACATAACGTACATGACTGCACTAATAGCTGAACAAGGGAACTGTCTAAGCTGGCCAATATGAGAGATAATGATATATAAAGGGAGCGTGTCACTTACCAGCGATGCTAACACTGGGGAAAAGGTGGATAAGGAGTTTCCAGTATGCAAGCAGATAGAAAATGGAGGACTGGACAGGGAAATGGGGCTGGACTAGACTAGAATCCCTTGCAAATCTACCCATGATACAGTGGGAGTTGGAGGGAAAATGAAATTAAAGCAGGAAGAGAATAACACTGCAGTTATTATTTTTGGCCACTAGATGGAGCTGGAAACAATGCACATCAAACTGTAAGGCAAACTGAGCATTATCACAGAATTTATGCTATAAAAATAAACATTTAAGAGTCAATATTTATGTCGGAGACAGAACAATTATCTTTCCACAGTACATTGCCCCCACACAATGTGGTGTCCCCACAGTACATTACACACAGTATGATATCCCCACAGTACATCCCCACACACAGTATGATGTACACTAGGGTGACCGGATCTCATATGGGGGGGGGGGAAATGTCAGAATCTTGTTCGTCTGGACCCCACAAAACGATTCCCCTTTCCAGATATTGAGAGAGCCAAAATTTGAGCTCGATCAAACGACGTTAACCCGTGCCGCTCGTCACTCAAAGTTTGAAAAAATCCAAATTGAGGTATTTTAAGATTTAGGTATTTTGCATAGTCTGTTAGACTATAAAGAATGTGACAACAACATTGCAGAAATAGCCCTGACCAAATTTTCGAACCATTTGTGGTATTTGAATGCAGAGTTGGTGGGATTATCGGTTTTTGATCCCACCATTACAGACAATGAAAAGTGGCTAATAAATTGCTCAGTAGCACAGATGAACCATCAGAGCACGCTAACCTACATGAGTTGATAATTTTACATAGTTATCTAATCTATTCTAGAGCTTTTGTTAAAGTAGTTTTTGAAACGTCAGAATATAATGCTCGGCATTTGCTTACAACTTGCAGGACATATTGCTTTTGTTCTTCATCTTTTGTCAGAAGGTCGTTAAAGTCGGTTACTTCCTACCTCTTTTAATTTTTCATTCCTAACTTTTGGATTTACAACCCTAGCGTGCTCTGATGGTTCATCTGTGCTACTGAGCAATTTATTAGCCATTAACAACTTTTCATTGTCTGTAATGGTGGGATCAAAAAACGATAATCCCACCAACTCTGCATTCAAATACCACAAATGGTTCGAAAATTTGGTCAGGGCTATTTCTGCAATGTTGTTGTCACATTCTTTATAGTCTAACAGACTATGCAAAATACCTAAATCTTAAAATACCTCAATTTGGATTTTTTCAAACTTTGAGCGACGAGCGGCACGGGTTAACGTCGTTTGATCGAGCTCAAATTTTGGCTATCTCAATATCTGGAAAGGGGAATCGTTTTGTGGGGTCCAGACGGACAAAATTCCGACATCGATTTTTTTGCGGTCATCCTAATGTACACACATTACATTCTCCTCTCACACACCTCCACACATACAGTATTTTCTTTCCACAGTACATTTCTTCCATATAGTATGGCATCCTCACAGTACATTACACACAGTATGATGTCCCAACAGTATATTCACACACACAGTATGATGTATCCACAGTATATTCAACCACACACAATACAATGTCCCAACAGAACATTCCCTCCACACACAGTATGATGTCCCCACAGTACATTCCCCCACAAAATATGTCACCACAGTATATTGCCCCCACACAGTATGATGTCCCAACAGTACAGTACATTCCCTACACACAGTATGATGTCCCTGTAACTAAGGGGACATGAGGGGGTAGTTGTAGCAGAGTAATTAAAGGCACAGTACACCGATAGAGTCCATGGAGCAGATATTCAGTGAGCACCACCCCCGGCCCCCTTGTACATGCAATCCTGTTCTGTTTTTCCACAAACAGGGTTACCTTGTTTCCTCTCCGTCCACAGTAGTTCAGGCGAAGCAGAGTCAGAAGGCAACTGTTGTCCAACGGGGAATAACTTTAATATACAGGGATGGTATAGAAGGGATGAACGAGGAAGGAATGGAAGTAATGCACAAGGGTAGAATGGAAGTAGAAGAGCACAACACTGGATCTCTGATCTCTCCCTGCCCTTTCCACAGCTGCACCCACAGCAGTTGCAGAGGCCTGAAGTTCTGCAGTAGTCCACACGCCGGGATTAACCCTACAGAAGCGGAGGCACTTCCAGAGCCCTGGGGCCCGTGTTGCGGTTCTTCAATCCTTTGTCCTTAGTCCTTGGTCATTGGCACCCCTTTTGAGTCCTCTCAGTCCATTCTGGATCCTTGTCCCTTCCTCTGCTCAGTCCTTTATCAGGGCAACAAGCCTCTCCTGTCTGGATGATCTGGCAGTGCCCCTCTTGCTAAGTCCCTCTGCCCTGGCCAACGATCCGGGCAGAACTAAAGAAGCTACAACTTCCTTCCACCTTGTGGCTGCTAGCCCAGCCCACATTCTTAACTATTGCTGTCCCTAACTGGACAGGCAGCAGCAAATGCAAGAGACACAGTAAGATTTAAAGGGAACAACACTCAAAACATAGTAAGAAAAGGACATACATTACATTACAACCACAAAAACACGGGATGTTGTAAGGAAGGAGGAACTGAGGGAACCGTCCATCTCCTTACACTCTCCCTTCTTTAAACATGGCCATCCCTGGCTAAGGAAAACTTGGCAATGCATAAAATGGCAGTCCATAAAACCCATTCAGTTCTTTAGTGGCCGGTCATCCTTTTTAACCTTGGCGGCCAAGTCTTTAAAGTGGGTCTCACTCAGACCCGGCAGTTCTTCTGAGGACAGTCTCCCCCTCCCTCCTTTCAGCGGATCATAGGTCCTTTTGACAGTGGTGGGCTGCGCTTAAACATGGGGCCACTACAAGGGTAAGAATGTGGACAAAGTTCAGAAGCAAGCAGTCCAGCAGCCACATCCGGTGCCCACTGTCATTAACCCTCATGGAGTCTTGGTCCTGTGATCCAGCAAAGGAGGCACCAACACGTGCAAACAAAACTGGGAGGAGGGGAAAATAACAACAAACACATTTATACTAAGTGCATGGGAGGTCATACAGAAGGAGATGGTGCAGCTGAGGGGACCAGTCATCTCCTTACATCTCCTTACATCCCCATACCAGTTAACCTTCGTGTGTGTTCTTTCACATACCTGCTTGTGAAGAATATGGAGATATAATTTCATGCTTATCATTTGCATCTTTTGTGGCATAGGATTATAAATTCCTCTTCAGTTTGCTCCTGTAACAAAACAACTAGACCCTCTTCATTGGTTAGCTGGCTCAGCAGGGTGGGCCAAGCCTCAAAGGCTGCTAGTGACAGATCTCACACCTTGGTCAGCTAGCTAACCGGAGGCTGCAGTATCTGCATGTGCTGCAGCCACATCCGCACACAATCGCCCAACAGGATCTGGGGCTTCTGGCTCGGGATACTGTGTGTGAAGGTGCAGGGCAGGAGAGGAAGGAAGCCAGCGCAGTGAGACGGCCAGGGAAGGAACATCTGAAGGGGGTTCTGACAAGGTGTACCCCAAATTACTTGAGAGCTGGCTGGACCACCAACCCTGAGGACACAGCACCCCGACTGGGGAATGTACCTGGAGAACTGTGAGTAAAAGTGTGGAAACTGCACTCCGCTGTGTCCTCAGATTTATTTACTCTGTCACCTGCATTGCACCACAACCACTAGCATCATCTTTTACACCTATAACTGCCCTGGGGCCTAGCTCTGCCCGTGGAGAGCTGTAACAACTCTGCTGCATCACCAACAGCCCCAGCGGTTTCTTTTTCAGCATCGGCTTCATTGCGGAACACCACGAGTGGCATCACAAATATATTTCCCCATAAACTACTACCCCCATTTTTTATTTACATTGCACGCCCAGGGTCACGGACCGGGTCACTGCTGCTGTGAAAAATTCCCCGAAGGACTGACCGGCCAGGTACCCTAGGGGGCGCTGCACATGTGGTCCAGTTCGACAGTGGGGGTCTCGTCAACTAACATGCTGTAAATGATATAGGAGCCAGCTGGCAGCCCATCCCCCCTGCGGCCCAGCACACGCATGGTCAAACATCAACCCGATTAAATGACATATATTCTGCTTATATCTTTTGTCCTACTACTATTGTATTTGCATATATGACCATAGTATATGTGTAACCATCGTGTATTGACTAGGGTGCCCTTAAGGCGATTAAATTTATAAATAAACGTTGTGCTGCTATTTTATCTCGATCTATGAATCACACATCTTTCTCAGTTTAACTTTCCATGTCTCCGGGGATGGTTTCTGGCCTTATATATACCTGTCAACGGAGCGGGGTTATATCTAATGAGAAACTGGTGGCAGTTCTACTGGGCTGGCAGCGCTCTGTTTCACTTTTGCTAGTGAAAGGGGCCTCTCGGGGTTGTGAGCGAGTGTGGTGCCACATTAGTGACTGCATGGGCCACATCCTCTCACTGCCCATGCCTCCCTGGGCCTGTGTGCACAGGGTCATTTGTGCAAAACTGTACCAAGCTGACCTTCCGTGTCCCCAGGGGGTGCGGAATGCCATGTTTGTGAAAGTGGGGAGACCTCATTACTTGATTCAACTGATATAATAGTGACGTCAGGTGTGGTGGCGAGGTACGTGTTCCTCACATTTGGTGGCAGCGGTGGGATTTTGCATGATCTCTCTGGTGTCATCCTACACAAGCAGTGGCAGCGGTGGGATTCTCCGTGATCTTTCCGGTGTCCTGCTTCACACTGCTCCTCTCCTAATAAGCTGGTCTCTGCTGCTCTGTCAGTTGACCTTAGCATGTCTTTGCACGTCCTTCAGCCTGAAATCAGAATGGTAAAGCAGGGATCTGATGGTTCCTTTACTGTATTCAACTGTATTTTTGACATGAAGACATTCCCAAACTCCTGAGACAGCTCCCCAAATTCTGGTCCGTCCACCTCTATGCAGGAGAAACCTTTAAACAACACTCCCACCACCACCACCACCACCACCACTTTTAGTGTCCTACATAGAAATAATTCAGAATCTGCTCCTAAGGATAGAGAATGAAATAAACATCTTGAACTCACCGTCGGTTACTAGAGCCATTCATACAAAAAAGGGGTCAGCCTTCGGTAATAGCATGAGGGGGATCACAAGTTGCTGCAGACCTGTACTTCATGACCGCCATGCCATCATAGATAAGTGATTGACTGCGGTTGGGTGTAATCCGGGCTCCTCTTATACCCGGGGACTGTTGTCTGGGCTGCAGCGTCACTCCCTCCATGTAGCATTAGACCTTCTTGCTAGTGACTTTATAGGATGGTGATGGATACACTTTTTAACCTTGTTTCGCACCTATAGTTTGGGATTTCCTGTCTTGTTACATTTTTCAGGTTGGAGATCTCACTTTTCCCCTTGAGTCTGTGAAGAAGCTGAAGGAAGTTTTGGGCAGCAGGATGGTGGCCGATGACCGTGCACAGGGTGACGATATCCCTGTGTATGAGAAGATTTGCAGCAGCCACGTTTTCCCAGAACTGCGGGATCTGTGCGACTCTGAACAAACAGCGCTGATTGCAGAGACACTGCGCGGACTCGGTAATGAATGCCACCATTTTATCATTCCACGGGCAGAACTTCTACTATCTCCCATTAGCCATGGATTGATCATAGTATCACTGCTTGATGTCAGTAATATGATGATCATATACCGTCAAATTCTATGAGAAATTGTAGAGCTGTCCGTACAATGTATCACTTCCATCATCCTAGACTCCAGCAGCTTGCGGTCACTGGTTAGAGTAACGAAGGCTGCAAATGTCCAAATATCAGCTTCTTTTCAACAGCACGTAAAATCCAAAGCAAAAGATGAACACAATCCAGCTCATCTGAACCCTCAGTACACAGACCAGTAGCCAAGTGCAGCTGGTGAATGCCGCAAACTGCGGGATCTCTGCACAGGAAAACAAATAGTAGAGCAGGAATGGAGATCTCATCCCTCCCACTGTTGATCCAAGTCCCAGAACACGCATGCCTGATGGATATGGGGACCCTCAATCCCTTTAAAAACAACCATAACTCCTGTAAGCATCAACCCTAATAAAGTACAAAACAAATTTAGATATCAAAAATGGCCACAGCTTTATTAAAATCACAGGATTATACAACCATAGTTGGATAGTAGTAGAGATAGTAAGAGTCAGGCCGGACAACCGAAAGTGTTACCATACCACATCCTTCAGGTGGCCCCCCATAGCTGGGCCTGTTCACCACTTTGAGGTTTACATACCTCCGACTCATGATGAGTCATCCTACAGTGCTCAGGAAAGGAAAATCACTGTGGAGGAAACCTCTAGCAAACAATGGCTGAAGGATCACCCTCCTTGGGCTTTGAAGGATTTAGCTGTTTCTACACATAACGGAATCGGACATGGAACAACATACATGACCAGTAATGCAACAAACACTTGAATGGCGATGCCTGGTCTCATTGTCACACTGAAATAACTGTAGAAATTATTGTAACAAGATGGGAGGAAAAATGTTTCCTCTAGTTCATCAGGTAAGGGCCCTCATATGTCCACTTAAAAATGTACAGGTGGGACGGTACTTTTTTACTATCCGTGTGGTTCTCTGTTGGCCGTCTGTGTGTGTAACGGGGGCCCTGGTGCCTGCTGTGATGAGGCACTTTAAGTCTTCAGCACCCGGGTGCCCCGATACTACAACTTTGGTGTGTCTTGGTGTTGGTGCGGCATGTGTGCAATTCTTCACTCACCTGCGGGACCGAAGCCTGATCAGGATACAGTGTCCCATGGGGATCCGAACACAAAGAAATGTCCGCAGAATCCTTGCTCTTTTTCTTTAAGGTTTTATTTGAAAAAGGTTCTAGCAGCACAGTTACAGTCCTTCCATTCCAGTAAAACGTAAACATGATATATTCTGTACAGTCCCTGGTCTGGCCCTGCCACTTCTTGTCCTGCATGTTCTCTGAGCCCAAGGCCTGCAGAATCCTCCTGTTAGCAGTCACTGGACGCTTCCCAGGGCCGGACTGGGACTAAAATTCAGCCCTGGCATTTGAAGTTACACAGGCCCACTAGTCACATGGTGACTATATAATATCTTTGTACACTTGTAGTTTACAAGAAGTGAGAGGAGATTAACACGACTATATAACATGTAGTCACAGCTGTGCCCAGTATTTCAGCTCAGTCCTATTTATTGCTTTTAGGTACAGTACTCCTCCCAAATCTCTGTCCCCTTTTGTATGCATGATTACAGAATTCCTGGCAGAACTGCTCTCTATTGGGCAACCAGACCCCCTGGTCATAGCCGCCCCTATCATACCTCCCAACTTTTGAAGAAGGGAAAGATGGACAAAGACTGCGGCGTGACTGCAAATTTTGGCCACGCCCAGCCACACCCATTTCACAACTAGTCACACCCATGTCCACACCTAATCGCACCCATTTAGCACTGCTGATCACACTGACTGGTACTGAGGCCGGGCACAGTGGCTGGCATTATGGGCACACTGACTGGCACTAAGGAAGAGAGAAAACAGAGAGAGAGAAAAAAGAAAACAGAGAGAGCAAGAAAGAAAGGGGAAAGAAAGAAAGAACAGTGAGAGACAAAGAAAGATCAGTGAGAGACAGAGAAAGAACAGAGAGAGAAAGAAAGAGGGGAAAGAAAGAACAGAGAGAGACAGAGAAAGAACAGAGAGAAAGAAGTAAAGAAAAGAAAGAACAGAGAGAAAGAGAGGAAAGAAAAAGAAAGAGGGGAAGAAAGAACAGAGAGAGAAAAAAGAAAGATTAGAGAGAGAAAGAAAGAACAGAGAGAGAAAGAAAGAACAGAGAGAGAAAGAAAATAAGGGAAAGACAGAACAGAGAATGAAAGAACAGAGAAAGAAAGAAAAAGAGAGAAAGAAATAAAGAAAGATTCTACAAAGATACTATAGCAGCCCGGCTCCCATTGTAGTGCCCACCTGAGCCTCCCGGTGCAGGACCTATCATGATCCGCTCACATGGCCGGCATCCCCGATTCCAAGGCGATCCTGCTGTCTGCGCTGTCGGAGGAGGACACGGTGATGGATCTGAAGCATTCCTGGTTCCGTCACAATCTCCTCAAGAAATTATCTCATTTCCGGTCAGCTTCCAGCACATCACTTCAGGTGGAACGTCATGTGTGTGTTTTAAAATGCTCCTCGGGGCTCCGCTGTGTACTCCTGTGTCCGTGGGAAAAGCCCACTTTGTATGCTTTGTACACACTTGGCTCCGCTCCGTACATCCCGTACACATATGGCTCCACTCCATACACACACGGCTCCACTCCGTCCACCTCGTACACGCGCGGCTCCACTCCGTCCACCTCGTACACGCGCGGCTCCTCTCCGTACACCTCGTACACGTGCGGCTCCTCTCCGTACACCTCGTACACACGTGGCTCCGCTCCGTACAACTCGTACACACTGCTCCGCTCCGTACACCTCATACACACACTGCTCCGCTCCGTACACCTCGTACACGCGCGGCGCGGCTCCTCTCCGTACACCTCGTACACACTGCTCCGCTCCGTACACCTCGTACACACTGCTCCGCTCCGTACACCTCGTACACACTGCTCCGCTCCGTACACCTCGTACACACTGCTCCGCTCCGTACACCTCGTACACACTGCTCCGCTCCGTACACACTGCTCTGCTCCGTACACACACGACTCCACTCCGTACACCTCGTACACACGGCTCCTCTCCGTACACCTCGTACACACTGCTCCGCTCCGTACACCTCGTACACACGGCTCCGCTCCGTACACCTCGTACACACACGGCTCCGCTCCGTACACCTCGTACACACACGGCTCCGCTCCGTACACCTCGTACACACACGGCTCCGCTCCGTACAACTCGTACACGCGCGGCTCCTCTCCGTACACCTCGTACACACTGCTCCGCTCCGTACAACTCGTACACACTGCTCCGCTCCGTACACCTCGTACACACACGGCTCCGCTCCGTACACCTCGTACACACACGGCTCCGCTCCGTACACCTCGTACACACACGGCTCCGCTCCGTACACCTCGTACACACGCGGCTCCGCTCCGCACACATTGTACACACACGGCTCCGCTCCGTACACCTCATACACACACAGCTCTGCTACATCCACACTGTAAATCCTGACCCCACACATACTTACCTCAACCAGCACCATGACAACAGCAAAGCAGAGTCTTGCAGACGGTAGAGGCAAGGCTGAGCGCACAGGACCTGTGATGAGGTCACAGGAGGGGCGGAGTCAGGGGTCTGGACAAAGGCTCCTGATCATGTGACCCCCTGACTCCTCCCCTCCTGTGACCTCATCACAGGTCCTGCGAACAGAGCGAGCAGGCAAGCGAGTGCGACGCTGTGAGTGGCTGCGGGGGGGGAGGGGGTCTCATGCTAAGGCGAGGATGGGGTGCGTGGGGGGGCGTGGCGGCTTATCTCCCTGCAGTGCGGGAGGAACTTGAAACTATCACCGCCGTGCCCGCAGAGGGCCGGCGGCAGGAGCAACAGTGGCAGCAGCAGCTGGCAATTGGCCAGATGATCGGGCGCTGCCGCCCGCGGCCCACGTGACAGCGGCCCAGCGGGAAAATGCCCGGTTGGTTATATTGCCAATCCGGGCCTGACGCTCCCCATCTATATTGCCCATCTTTGGCAAGAGAACCAGACTGCCGTTCGCAGCCTCAACTGGACCTTTGGTCCCTGACAGTTTCAGATGTTGTCCCCAGACTCCAACCCGAGATCCTCTTCCTGGCGTCTCCCACACCGTGCTCCCCAGAAGCCAAACTTCAAACTTTCTTCAAACCACTCTACCTTGTCTTGCCTGTTCTCACACTCCACTGCAACTGTTACTCCAGCCTACACTGCTGTTTGCTCTTCACACACACTCTGCCAACTTTTCTAGAACAATTCTGTCTCCTCTGGGTAACTCCTCCCACCAACAATCCCATTGGTACAGCTACTTAACTGTTTCTATTCTGGCTAAAACCAGCTAACTATTGCTATCCCATCTAGCATCTAATCTCCCTAACTCTACAGCACCCCCTAGTGTCCTAACTACATATCTATGCTGTCCCTACCTTATTTTAGCATTACAATAACACATAATATATATACAGCAATTAAAGCGGAAGGCACAAAGCACATACAGCATCCTCTTTACATGTGTAACATCCATGTGCCATCCCTGTAACACGTGCTCGAATACAATGCAGAAAACTAATGAAGGGGATTTAGGTGTTAAAAGGAGTGCAAAGATAGATCGATACCCTTGCGATATATAATTATTGCCTTGTGTATAGATTACTGTATATGTACTACGCTAATGATTAAATGAAACAAATAACAACCAACCAAGGTAAAGCAGACAGCTGTGAGCTCATACTATCAGGCTGGGAAGGTCACAGGTTATTTAGACTTGGAAAAACTCAATAAGCAGGGACCGACCCAGCCTGATAATATAGGATCACACCTGTCTGCTTTACCTTTGCTGGTTACCAAAAATGGTTTTTGATAATTGTTTTTTTCAATTATTTATTTGGTCAATACATTACAGTAAACTACACATACACGGCACTAATTATAGATTTATTTTAATTTTTTCCCAAAAATATGAAGGTGGCGCTCCAAAGTCCAATTTTCAGTAGTTTATTGAACCATGGTGACAACATTTCATTCCAAGTGTGGACCTTTCTCAAGCAGTATAATAGTCTATAATAGACATGTAAACAGGTGCATCAATTACATAACTATATATATATTTATACATCTTTAAAAATACATAAAGTGCATTGTGCATAAATATGCCTTATACATAATATCATCATCAAATGTTGCATACAGTGCATACAATATATTCAGTCTTGCTCATGATTATCACATGTAAATCCATTTGATTGTAATTATGACTCCCCCCACCATTATCAGTTTACAAGTGTCCATGCCACGTCTGGTGTCCTAGAAACCACAATGCGCATAACTAAAGCCATCACAATCTATAGTGGAAAAAAAATTGCCATAATTTCCCTGTCTTTGCCGACATATTGTAGCTCAAAGCACCATCTTTCTGTAGATTACTCAATCCACACATGAGCAGTAACATCACTGGAGTTATCGGGCACCATAGTGCTCATGGGTATCATGTTTAAAGTGTATATTATTATTATTATTATTTATTTATATAGCACCATTGAGTCCATGGTGCTGTACATGAGAAGGGGTTGCATACAAATTACAGATATCGCTTACAGTAAGCAAACTGACAATAACAGACTGATACAGAGGGGAGAGGACCCTGCCCTTGTGGGCTTACATTCTACAGGATGGTGGGGAAGGAGACAGTAGGTTGGGGGGTTGCAGCAGCTCCAGTGATGGTGAGGTGGTAGCCTCGGTAGTGGTGAGGAGGCAGTGGGTTCATTGCAGGCTGTAAGCTTTCCTGAAGAGATGGGTTTTCAGGTTCCATCTGAAGGTTCCGAATGTGGTTGATAGACGGATGTGTTGGCGAACAGAATTCCAGACGATGGGAGATATTCAGGAGAAGTCTTGGAGGCGGTTGGGTGAGGAGCGAATATGTGTGGAAGAGAGAAGGACGTCTTGGGAGGACCGGAGATTACGTGAGGGGAGAAATCGGGAGATTAGTTCAGAGATATATGGAGGAGACAGGTTCCGGATGGCCTTGTAGGTCAGTATTAATAATTTGAACTAGATCCGCTGCAGGAATGGGAGCCAGCAGGGCTGGCGTCAGCACCCGGCGCACCCGGGCAAGTGCCGGGGCCCTGGCGAGATGGGAGGGCCCACTCACGCTGTCTGGGATACCCACCGGCCGCCGCCACGCCCCCCATGTACTGACCCCATCCTGCGCCCTCCGCGAGAGACCCACGCAGTGACGCAGCCCCTTACAGCCAGCAATGATCATTGCTTCCTTCGGCTGTAATCTTGTGTGCGGTGCCAGCACAGGACCTGTGATGAGGTCACAGGAGGGGAGGAGTCGGGTCACATGACCAGGGTGGCTGCAGGACTCTGCTGTGCTGGTCGCTTGTCATTATGGTGCTGGTCTGGATGGATGAGGTAACGTTTATGTGTGGGACAGTGGGGTCATGGAGGGGATTAACAAGGTGGATGTAGCAGTGCCGTGTGTGTACTTGTGTGGGGTCAGGAGGGGTTTATAAGGTGGATGTAGAAGAGCCGTGTGTGTACTTGTGTGGGGTCAGGGAGGGGTTTACAAGGTGGATGTAGCAGTGCCGTGTGTGTACTTGTGTGGGGTCAGGAGGGGTTTACAAGGTGGATGTAGCAGAGCCGTGTGTGTACTTGTGTGGGGTCGGGGAGGGGTTTTACAAGGTGGATGTAGCAGAGCCGTGTGTGTACTTGTGTGGGGTCAGGGAGGGGTTTAACGAGGTGGATGTAGCAGTGCCGTGTGTGTACTTGTGTGGGGTCAGGGAGGGGTTTAACAAGGTGGATGTAGCAGAGCCGTGTGTGTACTTGTGTGGGGTCGGGGAGGGGTTTTACAAGGTGGATGTAGCAGAGCCGTGTGTGTACTTGTGTGGGGTCAGGGAGGGGTTTAACAAGGTGGATGTAGCAGAGCCGTGTGTGTACTTGTGTGGGGTCGGGGAGGGGTTTTACAAGGTGGATGTAGCAGAGCCGTGTGTGTACTTGTGTGGGGTCAGGAGGGGTTTACAAGGTGGATGTAGCAGTGCCGTGTGTGTACTTGTGTGGGGTCAGGAGGGGTTTACAAGGTGGATGTAGCAGTGCCGTGTGTGTACTTGTGTGGGGTCAGGAGGGGTTTAACAAGGTGGATGTAGCAGAGCCGTGTGTGTACTTGTGTGGGGTCAGGAGGGGTTTACAAGGTGGATGTAGCTGAGCCGTGTGTGTACTTGTGTGGGGTCAGGGAGGGGTTTAACAAGGTGGATGTAGCAGAGCCGTGTGTGTACTTGTGTGGGGTCAGGAGGGGTTTAACAAGGTGGATGTAGCAGAGCCGTGTGTGTACTTGTGTGGGGTCAGGAGGGGTTTACAAGGTGGATGTAGCAGAGCCGTGTGTGTACTTGTGTGGGGTCAGGGAGGGGTTTAACAAGGTGGATGTAGCAGAGCCGTGTGTGTACTTGTGTGGGGTCAGGGAGGGGTTTAACAAGGTGGATGTAGCAGAGCCGTGTGTGTACTTGTGTGGGGTCAGGGAGGGGTTTAACAAGGTGGATGTAGCAGAGCCGTGTGTGTACTTGTGTGGGGTCAGGGAGGGGTTTAACAAGGTGGATGTAGCAGAGCCGTGTGTGTACTTGTGTGGGGTCAGGGAGGGGTTTAACAAGGTGGATGTAGCAGAGCCGTGTGTGTACTTGTGTGGGGTCAGGAGGGGTTTACAAGGTGGATGTAGCAGTGCCGTGTGTGTACTTGTGTGGGGTCAGGAGGGGTTTAACAAGGTGGATGTAGCAGAGCCATGTGTGTACTCGTGTGGGGTCAGGAGGGGTTTACAAGGTGGATGTAGCAAAGCTGTGTGTGTACTCGTGTGGGGTCAGGGAGGGGTTTTACAAGGTGGATGTAGCAGAGCCGTGTGTGTACTTGTGTGGGGTCAGGGAGGAGTTTTACAAGGTGGATGTAGCAGAGCCGTGTGTGTACTTGTGTGGGGTCAGGGAGGGGTTTAACAAGGTGGATGTAGCAGAGCCGTGTGTGCACTTGTGTGGGGTCAGGGAGGTGTTTAACAAGGTGGATGTAGCAGAGCCGTGTGTGTACTTGTGTGGGGTCAGGGAGGGGTTTAACAAGGTGGATGTAGCAGAGCCGTGTGTGTACTTGTGTGGGGTCAGGGAGGGGTTTAACAAGGTGGATGTAGCAGAGCCGTGTGTGCACTTGTGTGGGGTCAGGGAGGTGTTTAACAAGGTGGATGTAGCAGAGCCGTGTGTGTACTTGTGTGGGGTCAGGGAGGGGTTTAACAAGGTGGATGTAGCAGAGCCGTGTGTGTACTTGTGTGGGGTCAGGAGGGGTTTAGCAAGGTGGATGTAGCAGAGCCGTGTGTGTACTTGTGTGGGGTCAGGAGGGGTTTACAAGGTGGATGTAGCAGAGCCGTGTGTGTACTTGTGTGGGGTCAGGGAGGGGTTTAACAAGGTGGATGTAGCAGAGCCGTGTGTGTACTTGTGTGGGGTCAGGGAGGGGTTTAACAAGGTGGATGTAGCAGAGCCGTGTGTGTACTTGTGTGGGGTCAGGGAGGGGTTTAACAAGGTGGATGTAGCAGAGCCGTGTGTGTACTTGTGTGGGGTCAGGGAGGGGTTTAACAAGGTGGATGTAGCAGAGCCGTGTGTGTACTTGTGTGGGGTCAGGGAGGGGTTTAACAAGGTGGATGTAGCAGAGCAGTGTGTGTACTTGTGTGGGGTCAGGAGGGGTTTACAAGGTGGATGTAGCAGTGCCGTGTGTGTACTTGTGTGGGGTCAGGAGGGGTTTAACAAGGTGGATGTAGCAGAGCCGTGTGTGTACTTGTGTGGGATCAGGAGGGGTTTAACAAGGTGGATGTAGCAGAGCCGTGTGTGTACTTGTGTGGGGTCAGGAGGGGTTTACAAGGTGGATGTAGCAGTGCCGTGTGTGTACTTGCGTGGGGTCAGGAGGGGTTTAACAAGGTGGATGTAGCAGAGCAGTGTGTGTACTTGTGTGGGGTCAGGAGGGGTTTACAAGGTGGATGTAGCAGAGCCGTGTGTGTACTTGTGTGGGGTCAGGGAGGGGTTTAACAAGGTGGATGTAGCAGAGCCGTGTGTGTACTTGTGTGGGGTCAGGGAGGGGTTTAACAAGGTGGATGTAGCAGAGCCGTGTGTGTACTTGTGTGGGGTCAGGGAGGGGTTTAACAAGGTGGATGTAGCAGAGGCGTGTGTGTACTAGTGTGGGGTCAGGGAGGAGTTTAACAAGGTGGATGTAGCAGAGCCGTGTGTGTACTTGTGTGGGGTCAGGGAGGGGTTTAACAAGGTGGATGTAGCAGGGCCGTGTGTGTACTTGTGTGGGGTCAGGAGGGGTTTACAAGGTGGATGTAGCAGAGCCGTGTGTGTACTTGTGTGGGGTCAGGGAGGGGTTTTACAAGGTGGATGTAGCAGAGCCGTGTGTGTACTTGTGTGGGGTCAGGAGGGGTTTACAAGGTGGATGTAGCAGAGCCGTGTGTGTACTTGTGTGGGGTCAGGAGGGGTTTACAAGGTAGATGTAGCAGTGCCGTGTGTGTACTTGTGTGGGGTCAGGAGGGGTTTAACACGGTGGATGTAGCAGAGCCGTGTGTGTACTTGTGTGGGGTCAGGAGGGGTTTACAAGGTGGATGCAGCAGAGCCGTGTGTGTACTTGTGTGGGGTCAGGGAGGGGTTTTACAAGGTGGATGTAGCAGAGCCGTGTGTGTACTTGTGTGGGGTCAGGGAGGGGTTTAACAAGGTGGATGTAGCAGAGCCGTGTGTGTACTTGTGTGGGGTCAGGAGGGGTTTAACAAGGTGGATGTAGCAGAGCCGTGTGTGTACTTGTGTGGGGTCAGGGAGGGGTTTAACAAGGTGGATGTAGCAGAGCCGTGTGTGTACTTGTGTGGGGTCAGGAGGGGTTTAACAAGGTGGATGTAGCAGAGCCGTGTGTGTACTTGTGTGGGGTCAGGAGGGGTTTACAAGGTGGATGTAGCAGAGGCGTGTGTGTACTTGTGTGGGGTCAGGGAGGGGTTTAACAAGGTGGATGTAGCAGAGCCGTGTGTGTACTTGTGTGGTGTCAGGGAGGGGTTTAACAAGGTGGATGTAGCAGAGCCGTGTGTGTACTTGTGTGGGGTCAGGAGGGGTTTACAAGGTGGATGTAGCAGAGCCGTGTGTGTACTTGTGTGGGGTCAGGGATGGGTTTTACAAGGTGGATGTAGCAGAGCCGTGTGTGTACTTGTGTGGGGTCAGGAGGGGTTTAACAAGGTGGATGTAGCAGAGCCGTGTGTATACTTGTATGGGGTCAGGGAGGGGCTTAACAAGGTGGATGTAGCAGAGCCGTGTGTGTACTTGTGTGGGGTCAGGGAGGGGTTTAACAAGGTGGATGTAGCAGAGCCGTGTGTGTTCTTGGGTGGGGTCAGGAGGGGTTTACAAGTTGTACGGAGCAGAGCCGTGTGTGTACGAGGTGTACGGAGCAGAGCCGTGTGTGTACGAGGTGTACGGAGCGATGCCGTGTGTGTACGAGGTGTATGGAGCAGAGCCGTGTGTGTACGAGATGTACGGAACAGAGCCCTGTGTGTACGGAGCTGAGCCGTGTGTTTATGGAGCGGAGCAGAGCCAGGGGTGTACGGAGTAAAGCTGCATGTGTACAAGGTGTACGGAGCGGAGCCGTGTGTGTACGAGGCATACAAAGCAGAGCCGTGCGTGTACGAGGTGTATAGTGGGGAGCATTTATACCTCCCGAGTCCCAACTGTCCCGGATCCAGCGAGACAGTCCCGATTTTGAGAGAGAGACTGCCCCAGCCGGGAGCATACTTTCCCCGCGGGACACAGGAGTACACAGCAGAGCCCCAAGGAGCAATTTAAAACTTGCACGTAACGTTCTACCTGAAGTGACGTGCTGGAAGCTGACCAGAAATTAGGTAATTTCAGTAGGAGATTGTGACAGAACCATGGAGGCACTTCAGGGAATGCTTCAGATCCATCACCGTGTCCTCCTCTGACAGCGGACAGCGAGATCGCCTTGGAATCGGGGATGTCGGCCATGTGAGCGGATCATGATACGTCCTGCACCAGGAGGCTCAGGTGGGCACTACAATGGGAGCTGGGCTGCTATAGTATCTTTATAGAATTTTTCTTTCTCTGTTTCTTTCGCTCTCTGTTCTTTCTCTCTAATCTTTTTTTCTCTCTCTCTGTTCTTTCGCTCTCTGTTCTCTTTCTTTCTGTCTCTGTTCTTTCTCTCTGTCTGTTCTCTCTTTCCTCTCTTTCTCTCTCTCTGTTCTTTCTTTCCCCTCTTCCTCTCTGTTCTTTCCCCTCTTTCTTTTTCTCTCTACCTCTCTGTTTTTTCTTTCCCCTCCTTTTTCTCTCTCTCCCTGTTCTTTTTTTCTGTCAACTCTTTTTCTCTCTCTGTTTTTTCTTTCCCCTTTTTTCTCTCCCTCTCTGTTCTTTATTCCCCTCTTTCTTTCTTTCTCTCTCTGTTCTTTTTTTCTGTCCACTCTTTCTTTCTCTTTGTTCTTTTTCTTTCTTTCTTCTTTCTCTCTGTTCTTTCTTTCCCCTCTTTCTTTCTCTATCTGTTCTTTCTTTCTTTACCCTCTTTCTTTCTCTTTCTCTCTGTTCTTTTCTTTCTCTCTCTGTTCTTCCTTTCTTTCTCTGTTCTTTATTTTCTTTCTTTCTCTGTTCGTTCTTTCTATGTTCTTTCTTTCTCTCTCTGCATCTTTCTCTGTTCTTCCTTCCATTCTCTCTTTCTTTCTCTGTTCTTTATTTCCCCTCTCTTCTTTCTTTCATGCGCACACTACTAATCAGTAGCCTCCATCACATGAACGTGTTTTGCCACAGAGCGAGTGTCCGTGTGGATCACATGCGTGTCCGTGTGATCCACACAGAGAGAAGTCCGTTTTTGGCCGTCACCACGGATGTCACACGGCATGAGACGTGATATGTGTTAAGGGGGGGCCAACTGAGACTTTTTCGCCCAGGGCCCTCAAAAACCTGGAGCCGGCCCTGGGAGCCAGTATCGAGATTTGCAGAGGGGAGAAGTGGAGGAGTAGCGAGAAGAGAGATGAATTAGCAGCAGAGTTAAGGACAGACTAGAGAGGTGCGAGAGCGTTAGCAGGGAGGCCACAGAGGAGGATGTTTCAGTAGTCAGGGCGGGAGATGATGAGGGCATGCAGAAGCATTTTAGTAGATTGAGGGATGAGGAAAGGGCGGATTCAGGAAATATTTTTGAGCTGGAGATGACAGGAGGTGGAAAGAGCTTGGATGTGTGGTTTGAAGGACAGGGCAGAGTCAAGGGTTACTGCGAGGCAGCGGACTTCTGATTTGGGGGAAAGTATGATGTCATTTATTGTGATAGATCGATCAGGTAAGGAAGATCTGTGACATGGAGGAAAGGTGATGAGTTCAGATTTATCCACATTGAGTTTGAGGAAGCGAGAGGAGAAGGAGGATATGGCTGATAGACACTCTGGGATTCTGGACAGCAGAGAGGTGACGTCTGGACCAAAGAGGTAGGTCTGAGTATCAACAGCATAAAGGTGGTACTGGAATCCATGGGACTTTATGAGTTGTCCCAGGCCAAGTGTATAGATTGAGAAGAGTAGGGGTCCTAGAACAGAGCCTTGGGGGACTCAAACAGAGAGAGGGTGGGATGAAGAGGTAGTGTGGGAGTGGGAGACATTGAATGTGCAGTTGGAAAGGTATGAGGAGATCAAGGATAGGGCGAGGTCTTTGGTGCCACCAAAGGAAGGGAGGATCTGTAGTAGAAGGCAGTGGTCAACTGTGTCGAAAGCCAATGACAGGTCTAGAAGGAGGAGTATAGAGTATTGTCCATTAGCTTTGGCTGTAAGTAGGTTGTTAGTAATTTCGGTCAGGGCAGTCTCAGTGGAACGATATCATTGTAATTATAGTATAAAGACAGTGAACAACCTCCTGAGACCTACAAATCATCCCACTATTCAATTCCTAACCCTGAGGTGAGGTTGACCTACCGAGCCTGTCATTACCATAAGATGACCTACCGCCCCAGGCCAGACAGCTGTAAAGAGTTTCCATACCACACCCTTTAGGCGGCCCTCCATAGCCAAACCTGTCATTACCATGAGATGACCTACTATCCCAGGCCAGACAGGTGTAAAGTGTTTCCATACCACACCCTTCAGGTGGCCCCCCCCATAGCCGAGCCCGTCATTACCATGGGATGACCTACCGCCCCAGGCCAGACAGGTGTAAAGAGTTTCCATACCACACCCACCCTTCAGGCAGCCTCCCAAATCTGAGCCTGTCATTACCATGAGGTGACCTACCACCCCAGGCAAGATAGCTGTAAAGCATTTCTATGCCACACCTTTCAGATGCCCCCCCCCATAGCAGAACCTGTTCACCACTGATCTGTGCTAGGACTGATTCTTTTTAACCCCTTTATTGATGAACTGGTGGATGGATTAAGAGAAAAGTGTCAGTCTTATTCTTATTCTTTGCTGATGACACCAAACTACGTAGGATAAAATCTGACCCTGGCATTACAATATTACAGAATGACCTGGATGAGATGTCTGATTGGCAAAGACTTGTCACATGAGAGTAATGTAGATAAATGTAGAGTACTCAACGAGAACGGAGTAATCCTATAGCTGCACAGACATTAGATGGTAGAATACTCGGGGCCACAGGACAGGAGAAGGATGGGGGATTCTGGGTACAAGTAAGCTGAGCAGCAGCACTCAATGTCAGGCAGCAGCCGCAAAAGCAAACAAGATTTCAGGATGTATAAAAAGAGATAAAATCTCACAATCCCTGATGGAAAAAATTAAAATCCATACAGATATACTGTTAGCGTGGCTGGTCTGGAGCCAGAATCTCCAGGAGTGGACCCTCTGGGCCGTGGCACCGAGGGGCCCCGGACGAGCTGCCAGGTGGAACCGACCCCTATACCGAGACCGTTAGGAGCAGGCCCAGGGGTTCGAGTACCACGGTAGCCGGTTCCGAGAGGGGCGGCTCAGGATGGACTGGAGTAGGACTGAATGGAAGCGATTCAGCACCACAGGTTTCAGGAGAGAGACATGGAAGGTGTTCGGGACCCGGAGGAAAGCAGGCAACCTCAATTTGTAGGCGACTTCGTTGATACATCCAAGAATTTCAAACGGACCGATGTAGCATGGCCCCAACTTGTAGGAAGGCAGTTTCAACTAGATGAATTTGGACGAGAGCCAGACCTTGTCCCCGACACGATAGGGAGGAGGATCCAATCTCTTCTTGTCGGCATAATTCCTCTTCTGATCAGCGGACTTCTTGAGAGACGTGTTGGTCTCAGCCCAAATCTTGGAAAATTCAGAGGTCAAAGCGTTGGCCGCGGGTACCTCGGAGGCAGGGGTTATCGGAAGGGGAACACCAGGATTCTGCCGAACACAATGAAAAATGGAGACTTGGCCGAGGACTCGCCAGCATGGTTGTTGTAAGCGAACTCTGCCCAGGGAAGTAAGTTATCCCAATCGTTCTGGTGGGTATTGGAGAAATGACGTAGGTACGCAGTCAACGTCTGGTTGGTATGCTCCATATGCCCATTGGACTGTGGATGGTAGGGCGAGGAGAAGTCAAGGGAAACATTCATGAGCTTACAAAGTGATTGCCAGAACTTGGAGGTGAACTGAACCCCTCGGTCCAACACAATGCGCTGAGGTAGTCCATGGAGTCTGAAGATTTTGTGGATAAAGACTTTGGCCAGCTCCGGAGCCGAGGGGAGACTGGGCAGAGGGACGAAGTGGGCCATCTTCGAAAAACGATCCACCACCACCAAGATGACTGTGCAGCCAGAAGAACAGGGTAGGTTGGCGATGAAATCCATGGCGATGTTTTCCCAAGGAACCGCAGGGACAGGCAATGGCAGCAACAAGCCGGACGGAGGTCTTCGTGGCACTTTGTTTTTTGCGCAGGATGGACAAGAAGCCACAAAATCGAGTACATCTTGGTGAAGCGTGGGCCACCAGTAGTGACACGCGATAAGATCCAGGGTCTTCTTAGTCCTAGCATGGCCGGCCAGTTTGGAGGAGTGCCCCCATAGGAGGACCTTTCGCTTGAGGTTCTCAGGCACAAGCGTTTTGCCAGGAGGAGGAGCAAGCCAGTTCACTGGAGCCACTGTGATGATCCTAGTGGGGTCAATGATATGCGAGGGTTCCTCCGTGGTTTTGTGTGGCTGGAAGACCCTGGACAGAGCGTCGTTTTGTTGCCGGGACGGAAGCGGAGCACGAAGTCAAATCGGGCGAAAAACAAGGACCATCTGGCCTGATGAGGGTTGAGTCTCTGGGCAGACTTGAGATAGGCTAGATTCTTGTGATCCGAGAAGATGACAAAGGGATGGACAGCTCCTTCCAGGAGGTGACGCCACTCCTCCAAGGCCAACTTGATGGCCAGAAGTTCCCGGTCGCCGATTGAGTAGTTACACTCGGATGGAGAAAAGGCCTTCGAGAAGAAGCCACAAAGGTGCAGACGACCGGAGGCAGATCTCTGGGACAATACTGCCCCGGCACCTGTCGAGGAAGTGTCCACCTCGAGTACAAAAGATCGGCTGCTCTCTGGGCGATGCAGGACCGGAGCCATGGAGAAAGCCCGTTTTAGGGTCAGAAAGGCCTCTTCAGCCTCCGGAGGCCAATCCTTGGGAGTAGTCCTTTTACGGGTGAGAGCAGAAATAGGTCTTGTGATTGTGGAAGAGTGAGAGATGAATTGCCGGTAATAATTGGCGAATCCTAGAAATCGTTGTATCGCCCTTACTCCAACGGGGCGAGGCCATTTGAGAATGGCAGACAACTTCTTGGGATCCATCCTCAGTCCAGTGTCTGAGATAATTTATCCCAGAAATGGCAGAGAGGTCTGTTCGAAGAGACATTTCTCTATCTTCGCATACAGGCAGTTCTCCCGAAGGCGCTGTAGCACCAAGCGGACACTCTTTCTATGGGACAAGAGATCTGGCGAGAAGACGAGGATGTCGTCCAAGTACATGACCACACAGGAGTACAAGAGGTCCCGGAAGATCTCGTTGACGAACTCTTGAAACACCACAGGAGTATTGCAAAGACCAAAGGGCATGACCAGGTACTCGTAATGGCTGTCTCGAGTGTTGAAAGCCATCTTCCACTCATCTCCAGCGCGGATACGGACCAGATTATAGGCTCCTCTGAGGTCCAGCTTAAAGAAGACCCGAGCCCCTCTGAGACAGTCAAACAACTCCGGAATGAGTGGAAGGGGGTACCTGTTCTTGATGGTAATCTCATTCAAGCCCCTATAGTCAATGCACGGCCGTTCTTTTTGACGAAGAAAAACCCGACTCCCGCGGGCGACGAGGATTTCCGTATAAAGTCTTTAGCGAGGTTCTCCTGGACTTACTCGGACATGGCTGTGGTCTCAGCGGGAGACAGGGGGTAGATTCTGCCCCTTAGGGGGGTTGAATCGGGAACAAGTTCAATTGGGCAATCAAAAGGCCGGTGTGGAGGAAGGACCTCCGCTTCCTTCTTATCAAAGACATCGGCGTAAGAACTGTAGGCTGGAGGGAGACCCGGGAGGCCTGGGGGTGGCCAAGGAGCGGCCGCCAGGCAGACAGGAGTCCGACAGCGAGCTTGGCACGGGTGCCCCCAGCAGAGCATCTCCCCAGAAGACCAGTCGAGAACAGGCTGATGAGTCCTTAACCATGGGAGAGCTTAGGCAAAACATAAAAGGCTATCTTCTCTCGATGTAAGGCACCGACTTGCAACTCCACTTCTTCAGTGACCAAGGTGACGGTCACCTGTAGTGGTTTACCTTCCTCAGCGGCAATCTGGAGAGGGTTAGATAGAGCAACCACGGGAATTTGGTATTTGTCCACTTCTTCAGGCGGAATGAAGTTACCTGCCGAGCCCGAATCCACGTAGGCCACCTCGGACCCACGTCTCTCCCCTGAAAACAAAAGAAAAGATATAGTAAGAGGTTGAGAGGAATCATCATCACCTAGGGAGGCCTCTCTTACCTGACCTAGGCGGAGGAGTTTCCCTGTCTCTTTGAACAGGTGCGGATATAGTGTGATGAATCTCCGCAATAAAGGCCCAGACCTTGTGCCCGCCTCTCTTGCTGACGCAACTTGGTCAACCTGAGGCGGTCTATCTGCATGGACTCGACCGAGGAGGAAGAAGGGGACCCGGCCGAATGAGGACTGGCAGAACGGGTGAGAAGGGGAGCTGGCCTGGTGGACCTCCTGTCTCTCGCTGACTCCTGGAAGCGTAGGTCAATGCGGGTAGCCAGCGAAATAAGGTCCTCTAAGGTGGGCGTGGTACCTCAACCTGCGAGTTCATCTTTTTTTCTGCCTGAAAGACCGCGCCAGAACGCCCCTACCAAACCCGTGTTATTCCAGCCGAGCTCGGAGTGCGAATGCGGATAGCATACTGTCCGACCGTGAGAAAATCCTGATGTAGGTTAAAAAGTAACTCGGTGAGAGCGGCTAACCGACCCGGCTCATCGAAGACCCTGTGAAAAGTATCCAAGAAAACCGGAAGACTTGAGACAACGGGATCGTCACGTTCCCAGAGAGGATACAACCAGGACATGGCCTCTCCCTCCAGATGGGACATAATAAAGGCTACTTTGGCCCGGTCAGAGGGATATTGCTGCGGCAACCATTCAAAGTGGAGGCTACACTGATTTAAGAACCCCATGCAGGGCTTGGAATCCCCAGTGAAGTGAGGCGGTTTGGCGAGGCGGGGCGTCAGGAGAGCTGTAGGAGCGGAGGGAGGAGTCGGAGTTGCGGCGGCAGACTGGAGGACTGACAAGCGGCTATCAAAGGAGGCCATGTAAGACAAAATATGGGCTTGAGTATCTTGTTGCTGGCCCAGCTCCTGTTGAAGACTGGCCAGTAGATTGGCAGTTCCAGGATCGGCCACCTGCAGGGCCGACAAACGGGTGTCCATAGACTTCATGACAGACATAATGCGTCTCTGATTCTCCCGCAGGAAGAGTAACTCTTTCTGGGTAGCAGCAGTAGTATCGGCGGAGTCCATGGCCTGATCGTACTGTTAGCGTGGCTTGTCTGGAGCCGGAATCTCCAGGAGTGGACCCTCTGTGTCGTGGCACCGAGGAGCCCTGGGCGAGCAGCCAGGTGGAACCGACCCCTATACAGGGACCATTAGGAGCAGGCCCAGGGGTTCGAGTACCACGGTAGCCGGTGCCAAGAGGGGCGGCTCAGGATGGACTGGAGTAGGACTGAAGTGTAGATGACAGAACAGAGCTGGAACACAGGAGACAGGAGTGGAGTAAGACTGTAGACTGGAACATGGAGGGACTGAAGTGTAGATGACAGGAAAGAGCTGGAACACAGGAGACAGGAATGGAGTAAGACAGTAGCATGGAATGTGGAGGGATGGCTGGAGCAGGAACACAGGAGACGGGAATAGAGGAGGACGGAAGGACTGGAGCAGGATGGAACAGGAACACTGGTGGCAGGACTGGAGTAGGATGGCAGGACTGGAGCAGGATGGAACAGGAACACAGGAGGCAGGACTGGAGTAGGACGGCAGGACTGGAGCAGAGTGAAACAGGACCACTGGAGGCAGGACTGGAAAACAGCAGGGGACACGGATAGCTGGACTGCGAGGCTGCTGCAGGGAGCACACGAGAACGGGACTGTGAGACTGCAGAGAGCACACGAAGAAGCGAGACCCAGTGTGCTAGGAAACACAACGATCAGGCGCTTCCCTCAGGGCGGCGAGTGGCTGCGGCGTGGGAGCGATGGCCGGGTGAGTGTACAGAGACGGCATGACATATCTCCAGAGAAGGGAGAAGAGCTGACAATTCAACCTTATGAATAGGCCTTTGCATTGAACACATGCGGAAGTGAGAAAAACTAATTAAAACATAAGCAGCTCAAGCTTCAAGCTCCTTTTGAAGCAGATACCTCCTGCTATGGACAGGTAATTAAAACAGGAGAAGGGGACAGCAAGACTGACATTTATTTATGCATAGGGAAGAGAATCCTGGGTTCAAAGAATTAGGATGAGAGTGCAGCTAGATGGCAGATAGGAAAATTGGGGTTTATATTGATCCCATATTTATGGGATTTTTGGTGTCGTTGCGAAGGGACGATGTGACACATTCATTTACATCACCATCGGGCAAATAGAGCACCTCCAACTTAATAAATGGTGAGAGCAGCTCATGTTTGATCCCAATGTAAAGGTAGTATCATGATAAAAAAGAAATGTCAATATCTAACTCCGGGGACCTTCAGAGGCGAAGATATTCTGTAAATTGGGGTATCTCATAAAATATTGAAGACTGGAGAATATCCCACAAATGGCCCCCAAATGAGATAATAAAGGGGTGGTATGGGGGCGTAACATGGAGCTAATATCAATGAAAGTTGGGGTCTCAGTGATTGTTGGGCCCTAGAGGACAGTTCACTGTTTGCGCTGTCTATTTTCTCAGTCAAAGTGCTTCCCTTCACTAAGCTCTGAGATACCGGTATGGGAAACACCCCAAAGCTACCAGAATGGGGAAACAAACACCCCAGAGCTACCAGTATGGGAAACACCCCAGAGCTACCAGTATGGGAAAAGCCCCAGAGCTACCAATATGAAAAACGCCCCAGAGCTACCAGTATGGGAAAAGCCCCAGAGCTACCAATATGGAAAACGCCCCAGAGCTACCAGTATGGGAAACACCCCAGAGCTACCAGTAGGGGTAACACCCCAGAGCTACCAGTATGGGGAACACCCCAGAGCTACCAGTATGGGGAAACAACCCAAAATAAAGTTGGCAATGAATAGTAAGATATGTGTATCTCGTATTTGTCTCATTTTGTCCCAGTCGCATGTGCTGAGACTCCGTGCCGAGAACCGGACCCATGATCACTGCACTATGCACCATCATAGCCATTGTAGATACGCAAATTACTGTAATGACAATGCAGCACCACCAACACGGGAACATCAGGCAGAGCGGGATACAAAAGACTAAAGGCGGTGTATACAGTGGTCATGCTTTATATTTAGGGGCATAGCCATATATACAGGGGAAAAGCCATATACACAGGGGTGCCACACTGAGGTAGAGTCATATACTCATTTATATATAGTGAGGCGTAATAACCTGTATACTCCATGATCAGTTCACAGCATAAACATGAAAGTTGTAAACACATCCCAATATACACAGTGAGGAGAGTAAGCCACATACATCTGGTGATGCACAAGCAGCACACTCAATATACAGCACTGAAAAGGATACCTAGGGTCTCTATACACAGCCTAGGATTGCACGCTATACACAGTGATCGACGCAGTTTGTGTCCATGGCTCTGCTCACCCTCAGTAATGGCAGACACTGTTTTTGCACATGGACAGTTAATGTTAGGATGTTCCTGTTACTGTCTGTGCACAGTTTATGAGGGCTGTTACCTTAACTGCTGTCACTTTGCGGATTCTGAAGCTGGTAACTGATGAACTTATCCTTTGCAGCAAAGGTCATTCTTGGTTTTCCTTTCTTGGAGAGGCACTTATGAACCAGTTTCATCATATCGATTGATGATTTTCATTACTGCACTTGAGGATACCTTCCAGGTTCAAGCAATTTTCTGGATTGATCTTCAAGTCTTAGTGATGTTGGATGGTTGTTTCTTTTTATTGAGTCGAGTGGTTCTTTTGGCCCAGGACAACTGTGCAATAGGCACAGCTTTGTCTGAAGCTGTGCACAAACACTGTGCCGGCAAAACACTTTCTGAATTCCCATGATTCCTCTAATGACATCTTGATGAGGCGACCTATTTATTGGTTGCCATTCCCAGTGAGACCTGGAGAAGTCATGGATGTATAAAATTGTCATCAGAGTAGCATGAGGTACTGTGAAGAACCTGAGGTGTAACACACATTCTGGATTGTGTCACGTTTCTTTATTTCTTGTTTCCATATCTTCTTGTAGTTTTGCCGTTTTCAGTCTGAATTTACAATATGCAAATTTCAATAAGTGAAAAAAAAAAACGAACACTGCTTGAGCAGGGGAGTCCATACTACGACTGGTGCCATTGATAATATAACAGAATATACTGTACTGTGTGCTCTATAGTGGAGTTTTATGCTTTATATACTGTACACTCCTCTACATTGAAATTGTAACACTAAGACAGAAAAGTCACGCAATTCTGTAAATCACCGGATGGATAGACATACTGATCTGCAAATCTTGAAAATATGGCGTTACCACCATTTTTGCAAAGTGTCCCAGGAGCCATTTCTGTGCACGACCACCCTAGGCTGCATGTTCCTCGCACTACTGTGAGCAGCCTGCATGGCCTAAACCTGCTCCCGCGGCAGCAACATCTCCGGACTTGTCCCCATTGAGCACATTACGGACGTCATTGGTCAGTGATTACACCGGAGCTGCCGTCAGCATCTCTATCGAGCACGTCATTGGTTGGTAATCACACAGGAGCTGTTCCTGATTATTATTTGTAGATTCAGCCGCAGAACCTTCCTTGGACAACCATTAATGACCTCAGTGATGACATCCGACCCTGGAGGTGCCGGGATTTCTGCACGGGGCTCAGACTCCAGACTAGAGACATCACAAGATCTTAAATATTTTGTTTCTATTTTCCATCACTTGCAGATGAGTAAGGTTTCCAACATTCCACCACTTTCACTTCTTGGGGTTGTAATGTCAGTGTTGGGAGTGTACGGTATACACAGATATAATGTTTGTGTAAACCTTTATATACATGTTTAATGATTGTACGTTTCCCTCCAGGACGGGTCGCAGATAACATGGATGTATGTGAAGTTTGCGCATTTGCAGCATGCAGTGGCTGCTAATCACCGGTCGCCGCCACGGATCTTCTCCTCTGGTTACGGAAATCTTCTGTGACATGTGACACATTAATAAAGACGGTGTCAAGATCTCCTCCTATCCTGTCTGTACTGATCAATGACACTGAGAAAGAGCCGTAAATAAATCTCCTCCTGCTGCAGGCTGCCATACACAGGGCAGGGAGCAGGATAAATGCCACACACAGAGCGGGGCACAGGATAAAAGCCATACACGGGCTGGGGCGCAGGATAAATGACACACACGGGCTGGGGCGCAGGATAAACGCCACACACAGGGCGGGGCGCAGTATAAAAGCCATACACGGGCTGGGGCGCAGGATAAATGACACACACGGGCTGGGGCGCAGGATAAACGCCACACATGGGGCGGGGCGCAGGATAAACCTCACACATGGAGTGGGGCGCAGGATAAACCCCACACACAGGGTGGGGCGCAGGATAAATGCCACACACGGTGCAGGATAAACGCCACACAAGGGGGGGGCACAGGATAACACCTCACATGGGGCGGGATGCAGGATAACGCTACACACGGGATAGGGAGCAGGATAATGCCACACACGGGACAGGGAACAGGATGAACGCTACACACGGGGTGGCACAGGATAACACCACACACTTGATGGGGCACAGGATAACACCACACATGAGATAGGGAGCGGGATAACGCCACACACGTGACAGTGCACAGGATAACCCCACACGCGTGACAAGGAGCAGGATAACACCACACACATGACAGAGCACAGGAAACCGCCACACACGTGACAGGGTGGCTCCTGCTGCAGGCAGACACACACAAAGGACAGGGAGCAGGATAAAGCCACACAATTCCAAAAATGACACAGCAGTGTATAGGATGACACAGTCTATAGGACAGCACTGGACATTACACAGCACAGTGATATAGAGAACCACAGTATATAGCACAGCACATGGCACAGTATATAGGACAGCACAAGGCACAGTATATAGGACAGTACAGTATATAGGACAGCACATGGCATACTATATAGGACACTGTACAGCACAATATAAAGGAAAGCACACAGCACAGGATATAGTACAGCACAAGGTACAGTATATAGGACAGCACAGAATGAAGGGCAGCACATGGCACAGTCTATAGGAAGGCACACAGCACAATATATAGGATAGCACACTATATAGGACATCACATGGCACAGTATGTAGTACAGTATATAGGACTGTACACAGCAAATTATAGTGGATGACACAGTATCTAGGACAGCACAGCATAAAGGATAGTATAGTATGAAGGACACCACAGTATATAGCACATCACAATGCACAGTATAATATAGAGGACAACACAGTATATAGGACAGCAGACTGCACAGTATATAGGATAGCACAGTAATAGGACAGCACATGGCACATTATATAGGACAGGACAGTTTAGTATATAGGACAGCACACAGTACAGTATATATGACATCACACTGCACAGTATATCGTACAGTACAATATATAGGTCAGGAAACAGTACAGTATATAAGACATCACAGTATATAGGACAGTACACGGTACAGTGTATAGGACAGCAGATTGCACAGTATGTAGGACAGCATAGTATATAGGACAGCAAATGGTACAGTATATAGGACAGCACATTGCACAGTATATAGGATAGCACAGTATATAGGACAGCACATGCAACATTACATAGGACAGGACAGTATAGTATATAGGACATCACAGTATATAGGACAGCACATGGCACTCTATATATGACAGAACAGTATGTAGGCAGTGCACAACAGAATATATAGGATGGCACACAGTACAGTATATATGACATCACACTGCACAGTACATCGTACAGTACAATATAAAGGGCAGGAAACAGTACAGTTTATAGGACATCACAGTATATAGGACAGTACATGGTACAGTGTATAGGACAGCACATTGCACAGTATATAGGACAGCATAAAAAACAAAAACAAAAAACAAATATCCTAAAATAAAAAAATAAATTGCAAAAATTGCATGAAGGTAGTAATAATAATAAGGGTGTTTAGTAAACTTTAGTACACATAATTTTGTTCAAAAGAATGTAGGACAGCATAGTATATAGGACAGCAAATGGTACAGTATATAGGACAGCACACTGCACAGTATATAGCACAGTATATAGGACAGCACACACACACACAGTACAGTATATAGGACAGCAAGAGGCACACTATGTAGGACACCTTACAGCACAGTATATAGGATGGCACACGGCACAGTATATAGGAAGGCATACGGCACAGTATATAAGAAGGCACAATATATGGGACATCACATGGCACAGTATAGAGGAAAGCACAGTATATAGGATGGCACACGGCACAGTATAAAGGAGAGTACACGGAACAGTATATAGGACAGTATAGTATGTAGGACAGCACAGTGCACAGTATATAGGACAGCACACAGTACAGTATATATGACTGCACAGTATATAGGACATCACACTGCACAGTATATCATAGCGTACAATTTATAGGACAGGACACAGCACACTATATAGGACAGCACACGGCATAGTATATAGGACAGTAGATGGCACAGTATATAGGACATCACACAACACAGTATATAGGACATCACATGACACTGTATAGGACATCACAGTATATACAGTAGGACAGCACAGTATATAGGATAGTACATGGCACAGTATATAGGACACCACACGACACAGTACAGTATATAGGAAAGCACACGGTACAGTATATAGGACAGTACACAGTATATAGGTAAGTGCAGTATATAGGAAAGCACACGGTACAGTATATAGTACAGAACACAGTATATAGGACAACACATGGCATAGTATATAGGACGGCACAGTATTTTAGGACAGTACACAGTATATAGGACAGCACAGTATAAAGTACAGCATACGGCACAGTATATAGGACAGTACAGTATATAGGACAGCACATGGCACAGTAAATAGGACAATACACAGTACAGTATGTAGGAAAGCACACTGCACAGTACATAGGACAGTATAATATACAGGACAGTATAGTATGTAGGCAGTGCACAACGGAATATATAGGATGGCACAGTATATAAGACAGTAGGCGGTATAGTATGTATGATGGCACGATGTATAGGACAGAACAGTATATAGTACAGCATAAGGCACAGTATATAGGATAGCACAGTATTTTGGACACCATATAGGACAGTGCAGTATATAGATCAGCACAATATATAAGACATCACACAGCACAGTATATAGTACAGTATAGTATATAGGACAGCACACGGCACAGTATAAAGTACAGCACATGGCACAGTATATAGGACAGCACAGTACATAGGAAAGTATAGTATATAGAACAGCACAGTATATAGAACAGCTCACGGCACAGTATATAGGACAGCACAGTATATAGAAAAGTAAGCAGTTCAGTATATGGGACAACACATGGCATAGTATATAGAACGGCACACTAAATAGGACAGTACACAGTATATAGGACAGCACAGTATATAGAACAGCACATGGTACTGTATATAGGACAGTACAGTATATGACAGTACACAACACAATATATAGGATGACACAGTATATAAGACAGTATGTGGTATAGTATGTATGATGGCACAATGTATAAGACAGCACAGTGTATAGAACAGCAGGCAGCAAAGTATAAAGGACTGCACAGTATATAGGATAGCACAGTATATAGGACTGCATACGGTACAGTATATAGGACACCACTGTATATAGGACAGCACATGGCACAGTATATAGGACAGTACAGTATGTAGGAAAACACACTGCACAGTACATAGGACAGTATAGTATATAGGACAGAACAGTATATAGAACAGCACATGGCACTCTATATATGACAGAACAGTATGCAGGCAGTGCACAACAGAATATATAGGATGGCACAGTATATAAGACAGTATGCGGTATAGTATGTATATATGTATGTATAAGACAGCACAGTATATAGGACAGCACACTGCACAATATATAGGACTGCACAGTATATAGTACTGTAGAGTATATAAGACAGCACAAGGCACAGTACAGTATATAGGATGGAACAGTATATAGGCCAGCACACGGCAGAGTATATAGGACAGCATATATAGTATATGAGAAAATAGCAGGGTGAAGGAAAGGGGAAAAGTCAGCTCACCAATCTCTGCAGGAACCTGCTTGTCAGACACGCACGGAGGGACCTTGATCAAGGGCGTAGTCCAGATTGAATTAAAAAAAAGGAAGGAAGGAAAGAACTCCAATGTGTATACTGAGAAAAGTTAAAATTCCAGTTTAATTCAAAACATCTTTAAAAAATAAATCCATAACTTAGTAGTACACATGATGAGGTACAATACAAAATAATATTGCGGTACCGTGTTAGGCTAGGTGCAGACGTACTTTTTTGCCCTGCGGATTTTTCTGCGCAGAATTGAAGAAATCCGCAGGTCAAATGACCTGCATTTTTCCTGCGGATTTCTTCCTTTTTTCTTGCGGTTTTCTTGCAGTTTTTGTGCGGTTTCCCCCTGCGGATTTGGAGAATGGAGCAGGTGGAAAACCGCACAAAAGAAGTGACATGCTGCATATTTTGAACCACAAGAAAACCGCGCAGAAAAATCCGCAGCGTCTGCACAGCATTTTTTTTTCCAATTGACTAACATGCTACTGTACATCACAATGCGGATATGCAATGTTTCTGCGCGGTAAAATCCGCTGCGGATCCGCTGGATATCTGCATTGTGTGCACATGGCCTGAGCCAGAAAAATAGATGTAAATACTTATGTTCCAAAAAAAAAAATTGAGAAAAGTATTCAAGCAGGGATACCTTTATTGGCTAACCAGAGAAATTATATTTGCAAGCAAGCTTTCAGGGCTCAAAAGGCCCCTTCATCAGGCTAGATTAGATGAAAAATAGTCCATGATCTTATAGTCCTGATTTGTGTTGGATAATGGGACTTTATCTGTTGGTGATATGTGGGTGTATGTCTTGCATGTCTTACTGTTACAGGGGACTGTGCCTGTCTCAAATGTTGCCGTCTCTTCTCAGTAATTCACTTGTAATTTAGCCTGATGAAGGGGCCTTTTGAGCCCTGAAAGCTTGCTTGCAAATATAATTTCTCTGGTTAGCCAATAAAGGTATCCCTGCTTGAATACTTTTCTCAATTTTTTTTTTGGTGACATACCGTAAGTATTTACATCTAGTACACATGATGAAGGGAATCCCCGGTACCCTGGTAAAACCAACATGTTTCAACCAATAGAGGTCTTAATCATGATATAAACTGTGGTATTACCAGTGAAACATTTATAGCAGACACTGGATATTGGTTGAAACGCATTGGTTATACAATACAATATATATGATGATGCCGCAGTATATAAGACAGTATGATGCATAGTATGTAGGATGGCACATTGTATAGGACATCACAGTGTTTACGACAGCACTCAGCACAGTATACAGTGGGGCAAAAAAGTATTTAGTCAGTCAGCAATAGTGTAAGTTCCACCACTTAAAAAGATGAGAGGCGTCTGTAATTTACATCATAGGTAGACCTCAACTATGGGAGACAAACTGAGAAAAAAAAATCCAGAAAATCACATTGTCTGTTTTTTTTCATTTTATTTGCATATTATGGTGGAAAATAAGTATTTGGTCAGAAACAAGCAATCAAGATTTCTGGCTCTCACAGACCTGTAACTTCTTCTTTAAGAGTCTCCTCTTTCCTCCACTCATTACCTGTAGTAATGGCACCTGTTTAAACTTGTTATCAGTATAAAAAGACACCTGTGCACACCCTCAAACAGTCTGACTCCAAACTCCACTATGGTGAAGACCAAAGAGCTGTCAAAGGACACCAGAAACAAAATTGTAGCCCTGCACCAGGCTGGGAAGACTGAATCTGCAATAGCCAACCAGCTTGGAGTGAAGAAATCAACTGTGGGAGCAATAATTAGAAAATGGAAGACATACAAGACCACTGATAATCTCCCTCGATCTGGTGCTCCACGCAAAATCCCACCCCGTGGGGTCAGAATGATCACAAGAACGGTGAGCAAAAATCCCAGAACCACGCGGGGGGACCTAGTGAATGAACTGCAGAGAGCTGGGACCAATGTAACAAGGCCTACCATAAGTAACACACTACGCCACCATGGACTCAGATCCTGCAGTGCCAGACGTGTCCCACTGCTTAAGCCTGTACATGTCCGGGCCCGTCTGAAGTTTGCTAGAGAGCATTTGGATGATCCAGAGGAGTTTTGGGAGAATGTCCTATGGTCTGATGAAACCAAACTGGAACTGTTTGGTAGAAACACAACTTGTCGTGTTTGGAGGAAAAAGAATACTGAGTTGCATCCATCAAACACCATACCTACTGTAAAGCATGGTGGTGGAAACATCATGCTTTGGGGCTGTTTCTCTGCAAAGGGGCCAGGACGACTGATCCAGGTACATGAAAGAATGAATGGGGCCATGTATCGTGAGATTTTGAGTGCAAACCTCCTTCCATCAGCAAGGGCATTGATGATGAAACGTGGCTGGGTCTTTCAACATGACAATGATCCAAAGCACACCGCCAGGGCAACGAAGGAGTGGCTTCGTAAGAAGCATTTCAAGGTCCTGGAGTGGCCTAGCCAGTCTCCAGATCTCAACCCTATAGAAAACCTTTGGAGGGAGTTGGAAGTCCGAGTTGCCAAGCGAAAAGCCAAAAACATCACTGCTCTAGAGGAGATCTGCATGGAGGAATGGGCCAACATACCAACAACAGTGTGTGGCAACCTTGTGAAGACTTACAGAAAACGTTTGACCTCTGTCTTTGCCAACAAAGGATATATCACAAAGTATTGAGATGAAATTTTGTTTCTGACCAAATACTTATTTTCCACCATAATATGCAAATAAAATGAAAAAAAAACAGACAAGGTGATTTTCTGGATTTTTTTTTCTCAGTTTGTCTCCCATAGTTGAGGTCTACCTATGATGTAAATTACAGACGCCTCTCATCTTTTTAAGTGGTGGAACTTGCACTATTGCTGACTGACTAAATACTTTTTTGCCCCACTGTATATGACAGAATTGTATATAGTACAGCACACGGCCCAATATATAGGCCAGCACAGTATATAGGACAGTGCGCAATATATAGGATAGTACATGGTACAGTATTTAGGATGGTACAGTATACAGAACAGCACAGTATTTAGGATGGCACAGTACATAGGACAGTACATGGTACAGTATATAGGACAGTGCAGTATATAGGACAAGCCACATAATTTAGGACATATACTGAATATAGGATAGTACAGTATATAGGAGAGTACATGATACAGTATATAGGATGGCACAGTAAATAGGACACTACAAGGCACAGTATATAGAAGAAAACCAGCACAGTATGTAAGGATGTCTCGTTATATAGGACAGTACAGTATTTACGACAGTACACAGAACAGTGCGAAGAACAGTGCACAACATAGTATATAGCATGGCACAGTATATAAGACAGTACATAGCACAGTATAAAAGACAGTACAGTATATATACAGTATAGTATATTGTTATGATAGTGTAGCAACTCGCTCAGAAAAATAGGTAACACACTAAAAAACTGCAATTGAGCCTGCCGATGGCAACTCGGACTTAAGCTACCTGAAAGGCCGTCGAGCGCTTCACGTTTCCCCTAAAGAACCGGAGAGCAGCGAAGAGTACAAACTACCTACAGAAGGGAAAGTGTGCTGAAATAGAAAGCGATCCTAGAGTGAGTAAAATAAATCACCAAATACAAAATAAAGGATTAAGAATGTACTGTTAGAGAATATGCTGAATACTTCCTAAAATGGAACAGAAGATAGGTGCAGGGTACAGAAAAAAAAACAGCTGAGAGATAAACCCAAGCTGAGATCACAGAGAAGCAAACCACAAAGCACAGGCTCAATGGTCTTAACCCAGATGCATGATAGTAACCCACCTTCTACAAGGAGCCACTGGACCACCTGAGATCCCTGATCAGCAACCGCTGATGCCATTGACAAATCTCTCTCACTAGGTAGATTTCCTTCACTAGGTGATCTGCATGCAAATCTTCAGCATCAACCCAGGAATAATCCTCCAATATTGCAATTGACATCTGAAATGTCTGGAACCCAAAAATCGCTCCACCTCATACTCCATGTCCTCCTCCAAGTCAACCTTAATGATGTTCTGAGGACCCGGCGGGACTTTTTAAGAAGAAAGGAATGGAAGAATTTATTAATCCTCCATGTAATAGAGAGTTTGAACTTGAACGTCACAGGATTAATGACCTTACATGGACTGTGAGACAGTGGAGGGAATTATAAGCGAGGGCCATTATTTATCCCCCAGAATGTGCTTGGAAACAAACTGAACCGCTGGAGTACAGTGTAATCACAGTTACAATGCAAAATAAAAGTGTGGACTGAGTCAAGTTAGACGTCTATTTTCAGCAAGACCGAAAGTATAGACTGTTACCTATACGTTGACTTTCGAATTTATGTGTTTCTTTCTGGTTGGTCTAGAAAACAGACTTTTGTTCCTATAAGCCTGTAATATTGACTTGTAAGTTGACATTTGATATACCGTATTTTTCAGACTATAAGATGCACTTTTTTCCTCCAAAAATGTGGAGGAAAATGGGAGCGTCTTATAGTCCAGATGTACCTGCTCTGGCTGTGAATGGGCAGGTGGGGGAGCGTCAGCGGCGGATCAACGAGTCACAGGAGGCAGGAGCCGGCGGCTATGGAAAGTGGGAAATGAATATTCACTGCTCTCCAAGCCTATGGGAGTGGGAATCAGTGAATATTAATTTCTCTTTACTAGCGGACATGCTGTTAGCCATAGCCACCGGCTTCCTGCAGCTTCCGGGCTTCCACTTGTGCACGCTACTTAAGGGAATATCACTGCTCTCCACTCCCATAGACGTGGAGAGTAGTGAATATTCACTGATCTTTAATAGCAGGCACAGTGTTAGCCACAGCCGCCGGCTCCTGCAGCTGCAGGACGATCAAATGTGCCTGCTATTAAAGAGAATGAATATTCACTGCTCTCAGTGAATATTCATTCCCTTTAGTAGCGGGCACACGTGAATGCCCGGGGCCATCTGGTCCAACCCCCTGCTCAAAGCAGGATTCGCTAAATCATCCCAGACAAATATTTGTCCAGCCTCTGTTTGAAGTCTTCTAATGAAGAACTCACCACCTCTCGTGGCAGCCTGTTCCACTCATTGATCACTCTAACTGTCAAAAAGATTTTTCTAATATCTAAGGCTAGTTTCGCACTTGCGCCGTTTTGCACAGCATTTCGAGCGCACATGATACGCATGCAAAAACCGCTTACAATTGCTTGTAAGTGCTGCGATTTTTTGTCGCATCATCGTGCGCATTACAACAAAAATGCTGCGTTTGTATGCGTTTTCACGCGTTTTTCCATGCGTTTGCATTTTTTATGCGCATGGTGTCACAATCACAGGAGGAAAATCCTGGAAAAATTCTTGCAACAGACAAGCCCACTGCTGTCTTGCAATATGACAGCAGTGGGCTTGTGTTATGGGAATTCTTTATATAGACCCAGTTTACAGCTGAATTCTTCACATTTGCTTTCATTTCCTCTTGACAACATGGATCTGCGCTGGAAGAGTTTTCACTTCAACTTGGATCTGGACATCAGGATGGCTCAGGCTTATGCAGTTGCTTGCCATCAACAAAGGGAGAGAGAGAGAGACAGCGAAGACGGCAGCGGCGGCGTTTGTGGATACATGCGATTATTGATCTCCAGGAGAGCCGTGGAGTGTACCACACTCTCTACAGCGAGCTCCAGGCAAACCCGGATAAATTTACTAATTACACACGGATGTCCCAACAAAGCAAAGGTATTTGCTTGGTCGTGTCCAAGATGCCATCCGGAGACAGGACACACAGCTCCGTCTTGCGATTCCTCCTGAGGAGCGTCTCCTGGTCACATTACGGTACGTAGTATTGCAAAACCAATGCCTGCGTAATTTTCTTTGTTCTGACATGTACTATTCCAAAGCTGGCAGAATTATTGTTCTGCCATGTAGTTAACCAAAGGCTGCAGTATTATTTTTATGCCATGTAGTAAACAAAAGGCTGCAGATTTATTTGTATGCCTTTTTTTTTCTTTTATTAAATTTTATTTTTGGTGTTGTAAAAATCCATATACACAAATATTAATTTTTGTTGTTTCTCGGTTTCCCAGATTTCTAGCTACTGAAGAGAGCCTCTCTTCACTGCACTTCCAGTACCGGATTGGAATATCAACCTTGTCTGAAATTGTTGCAGACACCTGCCGGGCTTTGTGGGATGTTCTCTGTCCCGAATTTAGGCCCCTGCCCACCGCGGAAAAGTGGATGGAAATTGCTGAAAGATTCTGGACAGTCTGCAATTTCCCAAACTGTTTGGAAGTGGTTGATGGGAAACACATCCGTATTATAAAACCAAAAAGAACAGGCTCTGAGTACTATAACTATAAAAAAGTACTTTTCTACAGTACTCATGGCCATTTCGGATGCAGACTGTATGTTTGTTGCAGTTGACATTGGGGCATTTGGCCGTGGGAATGACTCCCAGGCTTTTAAGAACTCTGACATGGGCCGGAGGTTCTATAGCAGCCAGTTCAATTTCCCCATGCCACGGTCTCTTCCCAACACCGAAGGTCTGTCACAGCCCTTTGTAATGGTTGGGGATGAGGCATTCCAGATGTGCCAAAACCTGCTCAAACCCTACTCCAGCCGGGACTTGGACCACACCAAAAGAATTTTTAATTACAGGCTGACCAGGGCCAGAAGAACTATTGAGTGTGCTTTTGGTATATTTGTCTCCAGATGGTGCATTCTCAGCACAGCCATTAATCTGAAACTGGAAACAGTGGATGAGGTGGTGAAGGCCTGTGTGGTTCTACATAATTTTGTGGTTAGAGAGCACCCGAACTTTGAACTCAATGATGCAGCTCCTAGCCCATTGCCGGAATTTACTCAGCACCCTCTCAGGTGTTCCGTTGAAGTTGGCAAAATGAGGGACCAATTTGCGGCCTACTTCAACTCAGATGTTGGACAGGTGGAATGGCAAGATCAAATGGTGTAAAAAAGTTTTGTTTTGTGTGTATGTTAATAAAAAACCTGTGTTGATACCTGTACCAAGCGCACTCTGTCCGTGTACACTTCAATACAATAATCAAATGCCCAGGTGTACCAGTGAATTCATGATGCTGTGTTTTGTGCATCATGAATTTACTAGTACTCCTGACCAGGTGACTATACATACACACAAGTTGTATGATCTTTATCATCTCTACACTTTGAGTTCAATTTGCAGCGAGGGTGGAGATAATACAACTAATTTTTGTGTCACCTGGCCTGATATTAAAAATAGTGATTTGGGAATGCAGTAGCATCCCTCACTATTTATGACACCTAACACTGTGACTATAAATATTATTTGTAGTATCATCACTGTGGCTTCAGTTTGAACGCAGACTGTGGACATAATAAAGTTTATACAACTTCTACAATACCCAGGCCTGGTGTCATGCTGGAGTGAGGACACCAAAAATAACGCATCCTGACTTCAGAAGGTTATCACACATGGGCAGGAGAATACACATAAGAGGTAAACTGCAGCATCGCTACAGTCTGATAGAAATATATGCAGACTGAAGCGACGCTGCAGGTTAAAACTCCTGTGTATTCACCTGCCCAGGTGTGATAGTTATGTTACAAGCGCAAGGTATTGTACATATGGCGTGTATTTTCCCCGTCATCTCCTCAGTTTCTCAACACACACTGAATAGAGGACGTGGTTAATTACAAGATATATCTAGAATCACCTTGCCTTATATCACAAAACGTTAAATGATGATGGTAAAAACACACCATAGTCAATTAACTTTTTATGCTACCTGACAAGGTAACAATAGATATGCCTTGCACTCAACACCATCCTCTATTCAGTCTGTGTAATATTAGCTGACTGAAGAGACTGGTGGGGAAAATACAAGTCATATAAATTTGTGTTTTTGACTACACATATCTCCAAGACTGACACAAGAAACGTGTCAGTAATGGAGCTATGTGGTGGCAAAGTGTACGGTGCAGTATGTGTACGGCGCAGTGTGTGTAGGCGGCGAAAGACACATTAATCAAACCGTATTTTGTGAAAGCACATTTATTTTTAAAAACAATAAAAAATAAAATTTTATTTTGAAGGACGTTTGGGGGAAGAGTGGGATACTTTGGGGGTGTGGAGAGATGAGGAATGGCTGGAAGTTGAGGAAGGGGTTCTAGGTGAAGGGGCGACTAAAGTAGTGGGGGAAGGGAGCTCAGGGATGGAAATGGAGGCAGGTTAAGAAACATTAGAAGGAGAGGGGGGCGTGACAAACAAAGTCGTTTGTTTCTTGTGCTTCTTTGGGGCAGGAGTCTCCTGCCTGGACCGACCACCACTATGTGACCGCCTTACATTGCTCGAACCCCTGGAGCTGGTGAACCGTGTCCGTGATGAGAAAAAGAGGGAATGTGGGTCACCCCTCTGCTGCTCGGTGGTGGCAGTGGTTGTGCTCCTTGAAGGAGAATATGTGGTGTCGGTGCTCCTAGAAGGAGAAGTGGTGCCGATGCTTCTTGTGGGAGAAGTGATGGCGGTGCTCCTACGAGGAGAAGTGATGGCGGTGCTCCTAGTAGGAGAAGTGGTGACTGTGCTCCTAGGAGGAGAAGTGGTGACGGTGCTCCTATGATGAGGAGTGGTGGTGGTGCTCCTAGGAGGTGAAGTGGTGGCGGTGCTCCTATGATGAGGAGTGGTGGCGGTGCTCCTAGGAGTTGAAGTGGTGGTGGTGCTCCTATGATAAGGAGTGGTGATGGTGCTCCTAGGATGAGAAGTGGTGGTGGTGCTCCTATGATGAGGAGTGGTGGCGGTGCTCCTAGGAGGAGAAGTGGTGGCGGTGCTCCTATGATGAGGAGTGGTGGTGGTGCTCCTTGAATGATGAGGAGTGGTGGCAGTGCTCCCATAATGATGCTGAGTGGTGGCGGTGCTCCTAGACGGAGATGTTGTGTCGGTGCTCCGAACAGGAGAATAGGTGGCGGTGGCCCAAGCTGGTTGTGCGGTGGCGGTGCGCCAAGATGGTGGAACAGTGGCGGTAGTGGTGCTCCAGACAGGAGCAGCGCTTGCCATGGTGGTGGCGGGGGTGGAGTGTTCAGCAGCACTCGGCATTGGTGTGGTGTAGTGGTGTCCGGCTTGGCTAGGAATGCAGGTGGCCATGCAGTGGTATGCAGCAGAAGGCGGTACTGTGTTGAAGCGAGTCAGTGGTGGCACAGGTGGGAATGACACCACTGACTGCTGCACGTACTAATTCTGCTGCATAGCCTGTAAGTAAGCAGTGTTGCAGGCCTGTAACACATTCAGCTGTTGCTCAGGACTAAGGTGTTCCGCCATGCCCCGTTCAATTTTACTAAAGAAATGGTGCGCTGGTCTGTTGAGGTCAGCCTCCAGCCGGTCAAGGCGCTGGTCGACAGAGTGGAAGCGGTGTTCCATGTGGGTAAAACCGCATTCCGTGAGTGAAAAACCGCTTTCCACTCTGCCTGACAGTGACTTGAGGCTGGCATGAAAGGCCTCGCTCAAGTGCATGAACTCGTGCAAGACAGGCCTGTCCGAGGCCCTCTGCCGATGGCGGGTAGTGCCCGCATAACCAGTGGCAGAGACCTGGGACAGGGGAACACCTGATTGGCCAGCTTCCTGGTCACCAGCTGTCCATGTTGCTGACCTGCAAGTTGCTTCCTGGCTGTCGGATGGCTGGGATGGGTCCGAAGGCGATCGATGAAGGACCGCTCCAGGGACAGGTTGCAGGGTGCTGCTCCAGGTGCTGTGGAAAGAAAAGAAAAACATTACTATCATGCATTTACAAGAAGCATCAGCTGTGGAATAGAAAAGAACAGGTTACTAAAAAAAATATATATATAATACTTACGCTCTGGTGGCAAGAATCGGTCTTAGGAATGCCAACTCACAATGATAGTGGTACTTTGTTCTGGTCCTTGCCGCTGAACCACTGCCAACCTGTCCCTCAGCACGAACATCAGTGTTAAAGCGGTCCTTCATCGAGCGCCAATGTGTGCGGACTTTGTTCACTGTTGAAAAAACAAAGAAAAAATGTTATACAATGCACTGATGGCAACATCTGTATCATCACACACACCTGAGTGAACTTGGCAAACATTCAATGCGGCATCACAAAAGAATTCAATACACAATGCAGTCTCTGTTAATCCTGAGTACATTGGTGTGTTTCCTAAAATAATATATCTTGCAAGAAACACACCAGTATCATCAGCAGCAAGAGTTAAAGCATGATCAATACAGCATTACAATACACAATGCAGTCACTGTTGATCCTGAGGACACTGGTGTGTTTACTGCAAGAATATATCTTGCAAGAAACACACCAGTATCATTAGCAGCAAGAATTAAAGCATGATCAATGCAGCGTTACAATACACAATGCAGTTACTGTTGATCCTGAGGACACTGGTGTGTTTACTGCAAGAATATATCTTGCAAGAAACACACCAGTATCATCAGCAGCAAAAGTTAAAGCATGATCAATGCAGCATTACAATACACAATGCAGTCACTGTTGATCCTGAGGACACTGGTGTGTTTACTGCAAGAATATATCTTGCAAGAAACACACCAGTATCATCAGCAGCCAGAGTTAAAGCATGATCAATACAGTATTACAATACACAATGCAGTCACTGTTGATCCTGAGGACACTGGTGTGTTTACTGAAAGAATATATCTTGCAAGAGACACACCAGTATCATCAGCAGCAAGACTTAAAGCATGATCAATGCAGCATTGCAATACACAATGCAGTCACTACTGATCCTGAGGACACATGTGTTTACTGCAAGAATATATCTTGCAAGAAACACACCAGTATCACCAGCAGCAAGAATTAAAGCATGATCAATACAGCATTACAATACACAATGCAGTCACTGTTGATCCTGAGGACACTGGTGTGTTTACTGAAAGAATATGTCTTGCAAGAAACACACCAGTATCATCAGCAGCAAGAGTTAAAGCATGATCAATACAGCATTACAATACACAATGCAGTCACTGTTGATCCTGAGGACACTGGTGTGTTTCCTGCAAGAATATATCTTGCAAGAAACAAATCAGTAGCAAGCGTTAAAGCACGATCAATACAGCATTACAATACACAATGCAGTCACTGTTGTTCCTGAGGACACTGATATGTTTCCTGATAGAATTTACAGTGGGGAAAAAAAGTATTTAGTCAGTCAGCAATAGTGCAAGTTCCACCACTTAAAAAGATGAGAGGCGTCTGTAATTTACATCATAGGTAGACCTCAACTATGGGAGACAAACTGAGAAAAAAAAATCCAGAAAATCACATTGTCTGTTTTTTTTTCATTTTATTTGCATATTATGGTGGAAAATAAGTATTTGGTCAGAAACAAAATTTCATCTCAATACTTTGTGATATATCCTTTGTTGGCAATGACAGAGGTCAAACGTTTTCTGTAAGTCTTCACAAGGTTGCCACACACTGTTGTTGGTATGTTGGCCCATTCCTCCATGCAGATCTCCTCTAGAGCAGTGATGTTTTTGGCTTTTCACTTGGCAACACGGACTTTCAACTCCCTCCAAAGGTTTTCTATAGGGTTGAGATCTGGAGACTGGCTAGGCCACTCCAGGACCTTGAAATGCTTCTTACGAAGCCACTCCTTCGTTGCCCTGGCGGTGTGCTTTGGATCATTGTCATGTTGAAAGACCCAGCCAAGTTTCATCTTCAATGCCTTTGCTGATGGAAGGAGGTTTGCACTCAAAATCTCACGATACATGGCCCCATTCATTCTTTCATGTACCCGGATCAGTCGTCCTGGCCCCTTTGCAGAGAAACAGCCCCAAAGCATGATGTTTCCACCACCATGCTTTACAGTAGGTATGGTGTTTGATGGATGCAACTCAGTATTCTTTTTCCTCCAAACACGACAAGTTGTGTTTCTACCAAACAGTTCCAGTTTGGTTTCATCAGACCATAGGACATTCTCCCAAAACTCCTCTGGATCATCCAAATGCTTTCTAGCAAAATTCAGATGGGCCCGGACATGTACAGGCTTAAGCAGTGGGACACGTCTGGCACTGCAGGATCTGAGTCCATGGTGGCGCAGTGTGTTACTTATGGTAGACCTTGTTACATTGGTCCCAGCTCTCTGTAGTTCATTCACTAGGTCCCCCCGCGTGGTTCTGGGATTTTTGCTCACCGTTCTTGTGATCATTCTGACCCCACGGGGTGGGATTTTGCGTGGAGCACCAGATCGAGGGAGATTATCAGTGGTCTTGTATGTCTTCCATTTTCTAATTATAGCTCCCACAGTTGATTTCTTCACTCGAAGCTGGTTGGCTATTGCAGATTCAGTCTTCCCAGCCTGGTGCAGGGCTACAATTTTGTTTCTGGTGTCCTTTGACAGCTCTTTGGTCTTCACCATAGTGGAGTTTGGAGTCAGACTGTTTGAGGGTGTGCACAGGTGTCTTTTTATACTGATAACAAGTTTAAACAGGTGCCATTACTACAGGTAATGAGTGGAGGAAAGAGGAGACTCTTAAAGAAGAAGTTACAGGTCTGTGAGAGCCAGAAATCTTGATTGCTTGTTTCTGACCAAATACTTATTTTCCACCATAATATGCAAATAAAATGAAAAAAAAACAGACAATGTGATTTTCTGGATTTTTTTTTCTCAGTTTGTCTCCCATAGTTGAGGTCTACCTATGATGTAAATTACAGACGCCTCTCATCTTTTTAAGTGGTGGAACTTGCACTATTGCTGACTGACTAAATACTTTTTTTCCCCACTGTAACTATCAAGAAACACAACAGTACCCTCATGAACAAGATTTAAGCCTTGATCAATAGAGCAGTAAATAGCACAAAGAAGTCACTGTTGATCCTGAGGACACTGATATGTTTCCTGATAGAATATATCTATCAAGAAACACAACAGTATCCTCATCAACAAGATTCTTGCCATGATCAATACAGCAGTAAAAAACACAAAGAAGTCACTGTTGATCCTGATCCTCATTCCAGAGCTGCCGGGTCACCACAGTGTCCTTGTACTGCTGGTCACGGCTGTCCCACAACGGGACACGGTCCTGGACAAGGCGGATCAGGTGCTCGTTGTCGAGATAGATGTCTTCATCCCGTTGTGGAACCTAGAAAAAAAAATACTATAATCTTGGAAATTGTGGGAATGAAATAGAAAAAAGAAAACGGAAAAGAAGAAAGATATAGAAGATGAAAAACAGGACAGAAAAAAAGGAAGAGAAAAAAAAGGGAAAAAAAGGGACATTCAAAGACTGGATACTTACTTTGGGTCTCCTCGCCGGGACTTGGATAGGCTGCTCCCGCTGTTCTGCATCACTTGCCGCGTCCGATGCTGAGATCTGTAAAAGAACACAAATTGTTACCCATTTGTATAGGCAGCAATACTTACCCAAAGGCAGCAAAATCCTCACCTCACGCTCTGCTTGGGCCAGTTCTTCTTGGGATGGCGAATATTCGGCTCCAGAAGACATGATTGAATAAAAAAAAACAAAATCATTAGTACATAATAAATTTTAAAGGACAGGCACAAATATATAGATTTTAGAATACTCACATTTTAACTGCTGAAGCTGTTATCCAAAGTTGTGTCTTGTCTCTTGCTGGGTGGGTGCATTTTCTCTTCCAGGGCTTCTTGTCTCTTGCAGACTGTCTGTAGAGTAAGTGGTCTGGCACTACAGACACCTTCTTGTATGTACACTCCTCCAAAACAATGTTGCTTGTTTAGGGGGTGGATTAAACAAGCGTCTAGATATTGTTTACTCTGAAATCGTGTGCGCTCACAAAGCGCTGACGTGCGCACTTCACAGCGCACATCAGCAACCCCATAGACTATAATGCTATTTTTTGGCACATTGCATGCGCACATGCGCGCTTGCAATTTTTTAACGATGTTGGGCGGAACAAAAAATGCAACATGTAGCGTCCGGCGCGTCTGGTCGCACACCTGGAAAATGCGCAGCGCACGAAAACGCTGAGGCACGCGTGCAATCGCTAGACACTGCGCCCGTCATTTTAAAGATAGAGGAACATTGCGTGTGTGACCGATAGCGCATGATGCACTGCGCGATAAAACGCTAGCGTGAAACCAGCCTAATCTGTGTCTCATCCCATTCAGTTTCATCCCATTGCTTCTAGTCTTTCCTGGTGTAAATGAGAATAAAGATGATCCTTCTGCAATGTGAGAGCCCTTCAGATATTTGTAGACAGCTATTAAGTCTCCTCTCAGTCTTCTCTTCTGCAAGCTAAACATTCCCAAATCCTGCAACCGTTCCTCACAAGACAGGGTTTGCAGACCGGTCACCTTTCTGGACGCTCTTTTCTGAACTTGCTCCAGTTTGTTGATGTCTTTTTTAAAATGTGGCACCAAAAACTGGACACAGTATTCCAGATGAGGTCTGAACAAAGAGGAGTTGAGGGCAATAAAGACTTCACATGATCTAGACTGTATGCTTCTGTTAATACATCCTAGAATTGCATTTGCCTTTTTGCTGCTGCATCACAATCTTGACTCATATTCAGTCTGTGATCTATTAGTATACCCGAGTCTTTTTCACATGTGCTGTTGCTTAGCCCTATTCCTCCCATTCTGTGTATGCTTTTTCATTTTTATTGCCCAGATGTAGTACTTTGCATTTTTCCCTGTTAAAAACCATTCTGTTAGTTGCTGCCCACTGCTCCAATTTATTTATATCTTTTTGAATCCTCTCTCTCTTCTCTTGCATTAGCTATCCCTCCTAGCTTTGTGTCATCAGCAAATTTAATCAGTTTACCCTCAATTCCTTCATCTAAATCGTTGATAAAGATGTTGAACAATACAGTGCCCAGGACAGAACCCTGTGGTACCCTGTGATAATATGTGCAAATTGTAAAGCGCTGCGGAATATGTTAGCGCTATATAAAAATAAAGATTATTATTATTATTATTATTACCCCACTTGAGACATTCTTCCAACTGCATGTTCAGCCATTTACGACCACTCTTTGGGTCCGATCACTAAGCCAGTTATGAATCCACCTAACAGTTGCCTTGTCCATTCCATACTTAGCCATTTTTTCAATAAGGATTGTGTGAGATACTTTGTCAAATGCTTTGCTGAAGTCAAGATATACTATATCTACAGCATTTCCCTGATCCACCCAATCAGTGATTCTGTCATAGAAGGAAATTAAGTTAGTCTGACGTGACTTATTAGTTACAAACCCATGCTGACTCTGTTTAATCACTTCATTCTTGTCCAGGTACTTACATACATGTTGTTTAATAATTTGCTCAAAGCTCTTTCCTGGTATAGAAGTCAGACTCACCGGCCTATAGTTGCCTGGGTCCACCTTCTTTCCCTTTTTGAAGATAGGAACAACATTTGCTCTTCTCCAGTCTTCTGGGACTTCTCCTGTTCTCCAAGAATTTTCAAAGATTATGGAGAGGGGTTCAAAAATTTATTCTGCTATCTCCTTCAGTACTCTGGGGTGTAATTCATCTGGACCTGGTGACTTGAATTCATTTAGGCTAGCTAAGTGTTTCCTCACTATCTTTCTGTTTATAGATATCCTGGATTCTTCTATTCCCTTAATAGGACAGTGAAGAACAGTTGATGTTACATTTCCTTTCTGAGAGAAAACAGATGCAAAATAGGAATTTAAAAGTTTGGCCTGTCTTACCATTTCATCATTTTCGTCCTGTAAAAATCCTATAGCATCTTTGACTTTTCTTTTACTTTTGACATATCCCCAAAATCCTTTATTATTGCTTTTGACGTCTCTTGCAAGCCTCAATTCATTGTCAGCTTTAGATAATCTGATTTGTGCCCTGCAAGTTCCACAGACAACATTATATTCTACTTTAAATATGCCTCTCTCTTTCCATTTTATAAACATTTCTTTCTTTCTTTTTAGCATGTGCTTAAGTTCTGTGTTCATCCATCCTGGTTTCCTTAAATGCTTCCTATTCTTTCCTCTTTTTGGAATTGTTAACAATTGTGCTTTGAGAATTTCATTTTTCAAGATTTCCCATCCTTCCTGGACATTTTTGTCCTTAAGGATATCCAGCCATTGGATCCCTCCAATTCTCTTTCTGAATCCCTGCTTGTAAGCAGTGCATGATGTCACGGCCATGTGCTGCTTAAATAGACTGGTTTGGTTTTTTCTTTTACTTTTTTTGATGGAGGCCATGCATACCAAGAGGGAGATGGGGGCCCTGTATGCCAGAATAGGTATAAAGGGGCCATACATATCAGGATAGGGATGAGGAGGCCATGCACACCAGGATAAGGATGAGGGGGCCATACATACCACAATAGGGATGAGGAAGCTATGCACTCCAAGATAGGGATGAGGGAGCCATGCAGATCAGGATAGGGGTGAGGAGGGTATGCATACCAGGGTAGGGATGAGGGGGCCATGCATACCAGGATGGTAATGGGTGCCATGCATACCAGTATGGGCATGAGGGGGCCATGCATACCAGGATGGGGATGAGGAGGTCTTGCATACCAGGAAAGGGATGAGGGGACCATGTATACCAGGATGGAGATGAGGAGGCAATGCATATCAGGATAGAGATGAGGGGGCAATGTGTAGTAGAAATATGTATTTGTACGCGATGTATGACTGGCAGTTAACTAGCGTCTGTTCTTAGGCCACAGGTCTCACAGAGGTGATAGTATATGTTATACTGAGAAAAGACAGTTTCCTGGTGCCATATCCCAGGGGGCCTTCCTGGGAAGACACAGAATTGGAAACATTTCACATCTCTAATGCCTTGAAGGCAGATGCCAACTGGGACCTATTTGCAGCCTGACAATTTCTATTTACTATGGGAAAGAAAAACTAAGACAAGAACCTTTAGAAATAATGTATTCATTGGTAAAGTAGCCATGGTCCAGTCACAAACCAGGAATTAAATATTAACATGAGAGGCTGGTCTAGAAAGCTGATCTCCAGGTTAAATCTACAAATTAGGCCTTACACAAAGAAAGTCATTCACAGATGAGGGACAGCCAAGCTGATATGATCCATTTCATATTCACCCCCCCCCCCTCCTCAGGGAACAGAATACCAGACTGCAAAGTTTAGATATTTCTGTAAGTTTTCTCCTTTTTATTTTTATAACTGTTTTGCCTATTTGTATGTCACTTTTTATTTCCATATTTTTATATCATTTTATTGTAAGCACTGTACCTTTTCTATTAAAGCTTAAAACTTTAATAAGTTTGAACTTTGTATGCCCTAAAGAATCCATAGCCTTAGAGTGTATGATCCTGATGATTGCCATATAATAGTAGTATTTCCAGGACTCATCGCCCGTGTGTTCGGTGAGTGATGGCAGTGTGTATGAAGTGGGTGTGTGTGGTCTGTGTTGGGGTGTGATTTATGCTCCTATTGCAGCATAGGACAGAAGTTGAATGCTGGACTGATTGAGAGGAGATAGATTAACCCTTGCAGGCACAACTCCAAGTCAAGTGCTGAGAAGTGGGTATGTGACACAATGCATACCAGGATAGGGATGGAGGGCCATGCATACCAGGATGAGGATGAGGGGACCATGTATACATAGTTTGGTGAGATATTTATATATGTATATATATATATATATATATATATATATATATCAGGATATGGGATATTAGCACAGAATTGACTACATTTATTTTTTTAATTTCCTCCTCTAAAACCTAGGTGCATCTTATGATCCGATACATCTTATAGTTTGAAAAATAAGGTAACATAGTGTTCTCTTATCCTGGATGACTAGTGGTAAAGCGTCATGGAACAATGATGTTTGCTGATATGTTGATTAAACATTGTCCAGGCCAGCCAGTTTGTTGACTTTTAAAATAGAGGAAGAAAAACTATGCAAATAGATTAAATAATCAAATAATGCAACTTGATCTTGTCACCATTCTTCACCTTTACCTGTGAATACTGAATGTAGGACACTTGTTGACTATAAAAAGAGGTTATTTACCTCTGTATGAGATAGCCAGGGATTCAGCCAAGACATCCAGTCATCCAATGGACCAGAGACAGGACAGCAGCCAAGACATTATGGTTACATCACGTGGGACACAGATTTATCATTCAATAGGATGTCAGCATAGAGGAACTTGGCCCCAGCTGGAAGAATACAGATCTGCTCTATCGACCATCGCTGAACCACGGATACATTTGTGGAAGCCAGGAATGGGACCTGCCGGCTGTCTGGCTCAATGGAGATGTTCGGAGAAGCCAGGTTGGGACCCTCTGGTCAACTGGCGTTGTACCTGAATGGACTGTCATCTTCCTAAGCTTGTCCTTCCCTCCTCTCTGTGTGCATGTCAAAGGTAGAATAGTTAACCCTGGAAGATCTGAAGTCACAGCTGTTCTTATTCCGACAAGTCAGCAGATGGGTGAGACTCTGCAATGTGCACCATCTTGGGTAATGTGCTGGGACTGTACTACATGTTATTTGCCTGTTTTCTGGTTCAATAAAGTTTTGCCATACTTTTTACACTCAATCTATGTTGTCTGAGTAGCTTTAACCCCACAATAAAAGGAGAACAGGCGTACAGTGGGACAATCACTGGTCCACGCGATTTCGGCTAGCGCACCAGGACGCCAGATGATACCCTCTTGTCTCCACACCTGTCTTGGGCTTTTATTTTTGGAGAGATCTATAGGATGGTAGTGGTACAGATCTCTCCTTCCAATTCGGGTCTTAAAAATGGTCATAGTTTTCATTTAAAGCTGCACTAAAGGTTTGGGTGTGTCAGCTTTGTGTTTTGTTTCACAAGCATCAGAGCTGAAGGTGCTGTGGTTGCAGGCCTTGCTGTGTGAAGCTAACACAGGCCAGAGCCAGCGACATGGACATACACTGTAGCTCCCAAGAACCTTGCGAGGTTGCAAGTGCCAGCGGCACTGGATTTTACTTTCACATTCCCGGTTGCAATTCAGAGGTGAGCGATTGCATGAATGCAGTATTTAGGACAATAAAGAACATTTACTTTACTTGGTTGGGGCACTGTCTCAGTAAATTCGCTGGTGGAAACACCTCTGCTCTACATGAGAATGCGGGCAGTGTGTATTGAGACATACCCCGAAGAAAATTACATGTCGTTAATCAAGCCAGAAACGCTACAGCCCAGGCCTGCCAACAAAATGGAGCAGGCACTGAGGTAGTTGACCCTCTCTCAGGCGCAGCAGCAGAAATTGCTAGAGTTTCAGCAGCAGCTACAACTGCAGCAGCAGATGAACAACTTGATACTGCAGCAGATTGCGGCTCTGCGAGAGACAACCCCACCGCTGACCCCAGTTCGTCATGAGGCCCGGCACAAAGTCAGGAGAGCGCTGAGAAAGTTGAGACCAGAGGACGACGTGAAAGCTTTCCTCACCGTCTACAAATGCACGGAGGACTGGGAGAGCCTGCCAACGTCCCAGTGGGCTGAAGTAGTGGCCTCATTCCTAATGGGAGGCACTCAGAATGCCTACTGTGACCTCGGTCAGGAGGGTGCCCAGGACTATGGGAATCTGAAAGGTTATATCCTTGCCTGACTGGAGTTTTTATGCATATGTACAGGCACAACGAGTGTTTCAATGGTCCTTTGTGGAAGCCTGACTCACTAGGACTCAGGTGTGTGACTTGTTGCAGCTAGTCAAAAGATGGCTCCACCTTGAGACATTGACTCCTTCCCAGATGGTAAAGATGGTGGTGGTCGACCGGCTTGTAAGAACTGCCAGCAACTATATAGCATTTTGTGGGACAAGGGGACGTAAGCACCCAAGACCAGGTGGTTAGCCAGATAGAGCATTATACTGCCACCCAGTACTTCATACGGGACACTGCCCCACTGCCGCTATCACACAGCCCTTGTAAGCCCAGGAGTCTGGGAAAGGATCACAACCCTCTGTTGGGTTCAGTCAGAACCGAGCCCCTGGCACTCAGCCAATGAGCAGCGTGGGATTCAAGTCCCCCGCCCCTGCCAGCTGAGCCAGTGAGTGGTGCCATGTGGGATTTGAATGCATGCATGGCTCTCTCACCCCCCTATCCTGGTATGCATGGTCCTCTCACCCCCCTTTTCTGGTATGCATGGTCCTCTCACCCCCCTATCCTGGTATGCATGGTTCCTTCACCCCCCCTTTCCTGGTATGCATGGCCCTCTCACCCCCTATCCTGGTATGCATGGTCCTATCAACCCCCTATTCTGGTATGCATGGTCCTCTCACTCCCCTATCCTGGTATGCATGGTCCCCTCACCCCCCCTTTCCTGGTATGCATGGCCCTCTCACCCCCCTATCCTGGTATGCATGGTCCCCTCACCCCCCAATCCAGGTATGCATGGTCCTTTCACCCCCCTATCCTGGTATGCATGTCCCCTCTTCCCCCAATCCTGATATGCATGGTCCCCCCTCATCCCTACACTGTTATGCATGGTCCCCTCACCCCCCAATCCTAGTATGCATGGTCCTCTCACCCTCCTATCCTGGTATGCATGGTCCCCTCACCCCCTATCCTGGTATGCATGGTCCTCTCACCCCCCTATCCTGGTATGCATGGTCCACTCACCCCCCTATCCTGGTATGCATGGTCCACTCACCCCTCCTATCCTGGTATGCATGGTCCCTGAACCCCCCTATCCTGGTATGCATGGTACTCTCACCCCCCAATCCTGATATGCATGGTCCCCTCACCCCTCTATCCTGGTATGCATGGTCCTCTAACCCCCCAATACTGATTTGCATGGACCCCTCACCCCCTATCCTGGTGTGCATGCTACCTCTCACCCCCTATCCTGATATGTATGGTCCTCTCACCCCTATTAAACTGCACACATACAAAAAAATATTTATACTCACCTTTCTTCCCTGTGCTCCAGCGCTGTCCCGTTCTGCCGGAGGCCGGGGGAGAAGCGTGGGATTACGCGCATGCCCATACCGTGATGTTCGGCGCCATATTGCTGAATGCACACTGCAAATGTGTCTTCAGTAAAATGGCGCCGGATAGCGCTATGCGCATGCGCGATTCCAACACCGCAGGTAAGTAAGTAATCCCCCGCCCCCTGGCAGAGCCAATGAGCGGTGCCACATGGGATTTGAATCCCCCGCCAAGCCTCAGCCAGCGGGCGGCTCAGTCAATGAGTGGAGCTGCGCGGCTTTGGCGAGGCATTTTGTCACGGTCATGTGTGTCTGGACGCAGCGAGTACTGCAAGGCGAACCCATATGACACACGTGACCCTGGATACACTGCCTCCAGTTGGGCGATTTTAAATAGTAACACGTGCAGCTGGATACGCCGCCTCCAACAGGCGAATTTAGGTAATACATGTAAGTCTGGAAACCCCGCCTCCAGTAAGGCGAATTTAAACAATAAAGGGAAAACCTGGGTAACATTAACAACGGAGGGCCCTGCGATAGGGAATAGGGACGTGGAGACCTCCTGTACTCCCCTGAGCCAGTCCCTGCACTACTATTGTTCCCTATGCCGGTTCCGTTCCAGGTGACGCACAGGAACCTTAAAACCCTGACTCGCCCTGCACCTAAACCCTCACTAGGGAATTGGTTGGTGCGGAAACTAATCCCACCACTGCACTAAACATACATAAGGGAAAATGACAATACAGGGGGAACACCACTTAGCTTTGCTCTGTTGCGTACGCTCCTAGCAACAGAGCCCACCACCTGCGTGCATCTTCTTCTCCAACCAGATCCATCACCATAACCGGATCCATCACCCTAGTGTAGCCTTGGAGCAGAGTCCACCACCAGTTGCATCTGTCCAGTAAACAGAGTCCCAAAGATGAGTCCAGCTTCTGCCAAAAAGTCCAGTATGCTTGAGTCCAACTTTTCTGCCAAGAAGTCAAGCATGCTTGAGTCCAGCTTTCAGCAACCAAGTCCAGCATGCTGAGTGCAACTCTCACCATAGTCGCCACTCCACCAAGCCATGCAAGCACTTCCTGCTGACACCATAAACTGCGACTCCACCATGCCATGCCAGCCCTTCTTGCAGACACCAACGTTGAACTCCACCAATCCATGCCAGCACTCCTTGCAGACTCCATAGCTGACTCAACCCCTCTGGCTGGGCTGCCCAGGACTCTCATTCAGCTCCTTCATCATCCAGGCTTGCTTCCCAAATGACGAACTATCAATATCACCCACGATCATCAAACACACCTGAAACTCTTTTATAGAGCCCCACACCTGATTTGTAATACGTGCACATTAAAACTAAAGTGTAATACCACTCACCACCACCGGGGCAACTTAGAACAAACGACACCACGTGTAATAATTCTAATGGCCACCGGGGGCAATCAACCCACTTTGGCACCAAGCCAAAGGAAAAAATTTCACTTTGTCCATTTACTTGTCAGATCCACCTTGGATCATGACACATTTGAATCCCACGCTGCTCATTGGCTGAGGCCAGGGGGGTGGCTTGGTGGGGGATTCAAATCCCGCGTGGCAATGCTCATTAGCTCAGTGGGGAATATGAATCCAAGCCGCCTTATTGGAATACCCATAACTTGGGTGCAGTGGGGTAACTGCAAAGTTATGGGCCCTGGAGCGGACTTTCAAATGGGGACCCCCCATGCCAAAATACACGCACATCTCCGCTCCGTATACCTCGTACACGCGCTTCTCCGCTCCGTACACCCCGTACACACGTGGCTCCGCTCCGTATACCTCGTACACGCGCAGCTCCACTCCGTACACCTCGTACACGTGCGGCTCCGCTCCATCCAGCTCGTACACGCGCGGCTCCTCTTCGTTCAACTCTTACATGCGCGGCTCCTCTCCGTCCACCTCGTACACACGCGGCTCCTCTCCGTCCGCCTCGTACACACACGGCTCCTCTCCGTCCACCTCGTACACACGCGGCTCCGCTCCGTACACTTTGTACACACACGGCTCCTCTCTGTCCACCTCATACACATGCGGCGCAGCTCCATACACTTCGTACACATGCGGCTTCTCTCCGTCCACCATGTACACACGCGGCTCCGCTCCATCCACCTCATACACATGTAGCTCCGCTCCATACAATTCGTACACCGCGTACACATGCGGCTCCGCTTCATACACACATGGCTCCGCTCACCTCATACACACATGGCTCCGCTTCATACACCTCGTACACACAGCTCCACTCAGTACACCTTGTACACACATGGCTCCGCTCCATACACCTCATACACACGTGGCTATGCTCCATACACTTCATACACATGTGGCTCCGCTCCGTACCGTACACCTTGTACACACACGGCTCTGCTACATCCACCCTATAAACCCTTCCTGACCCCACACATAAACTTACCCTCATCCAGCACCATGACATCCAGAACAGCAGAGTCCTGCAAACACCGAGGCCCCTGATCATGTGACCCCTGACTCCTTCCCTCCTGTGACCTCATCACAGGTCCTGTGCGCATAGAGCAGCCATCGCGCCAGGCCAATTGCAGCCTGGCAGTCAATCAAATCACGGAGCTGCACAGCCAATGAGCAGCTGCAGCTTCGCGATCGGGACCCTAAGCACTTCGGGCCCCCTTGCGACCGCTGCGACCGGGGTAGATACGCCCCTGCTTGGGTGTTCCAATATGGCGGACGGCTCTGTCACAGCTTCCGGCCGCGGTGGATTGTGGCATAGCGACACAATTGCCGGAAGCTGTGACAGAGCCGATTGGCAATTATATAGTAGATTATCAGAAAACCCCTGTAGTGTCTGTTCACACGCACCATTTTTTCTGCAGATTGATCTACAGTGTTGGCAGGAAATATTCAGTGGTTTTGCAGTCTTTTCAATTGCATTTTTGTGTCCCATTCATATGAATAGGGGAAAAAATGCTCCAGGAACGCTGAAAGTTGACAGCAACAGATTTATAAAAAAAATTGTCTCCTGGCCACTGTCTGTGCCTGGGTGCTGCTCTAGGACAGTATGGAATAGCATAGTAGGCTGCACTATTCCACACAATAGTATATTAAGCCCTGTTCACATTGTGCTTCTGCAGTGCGTCCAGATGCTCTGCCTGAATCTCACTAAAATAGGATTCACGTAAATTCCCAACGGGGCCACAGACTGCACTGACACAAGGTCAAATGAAATTTTTTTTTAAATTGACTGATTTATTTTCTTAGGCCAGGTGCACACTGTCAGGGAAAAGGAAGACCTTTGGCAGGCACATGGCTATCACATGTGCAGGGGGGCTTATCTTAGTTATCCCACCGCTGCCAACAATGTGATGAAAACAGAAAACAAGGCTATTGACCTATCACTTTACCGCAGGGGCTTATTATAGTTATCCCACTGCTGCCACAATATGTCACGAACTGCTGGGATTTATGTATATCCCACTTTCAAGTTCCGCTTTGGAACTCACAGCTCTCCGGCGCCCCCCTTACCCTCAGGTCAGTCAGGGAAATGCACCTAGGATAATTGGTCACCGGATGGGCCGCTTCACTGTGGACTGGCTATCAGGCATGCTGCGGGGAAGGAATTATAAATGCTCTGGCCATAGCCAGACAATAGCTTTTAAGACCCATTCCGTCAATGCCAGCGTTACCCACCTAGCCCAGAACACACTTCGCGGCCACCATATCCGATTTCTCTATTAATTTTTAAATTAATAAAGGGGGTCCGAAGCCAACCCAAATTAGTAGCGTAATTAACTTCAGGCACATGTAAATTCGTTATAGAGCATGGAGAAGACGAAACTAATAATTTTATATTTTGCTCCAAAAACGTAGGCAGTTTTTACAGAAGGTATAAAAGATTTTACAATATGAGACAATTAAAGTATGTACAAAGCAATTACAAAATAAAGAGGATTAAAACAGAAACACTCACATGTGGTTTAGATCATTCCAGGCTAACCATGCTGGCGGGGGAGGGGCGATACATCAAAATGCATCGGAGGGTCTTGGTGCAACAGCTTCTCAGGCAGTGACTGAGGGCTTGGCTGACTGGCAGTAACTTATACTTGTAGGCTGTGACATCACTAAAGGGGGTTGAGTTACCACCGCCCTCCCATTTTTTCTGATTTACAGATTTGCTAAGAAAACTTATAATTATCAAAACTTTGCTGGAGAACCTAGCAGAATAAAGGCAGAACCATCACTCATCTTATATTGGAATTAGCCTTCTAACAACACTAAACACAGACTGGCTATTCCACTCTGTTCAGGAGAAATCCATTTCTCAGGTTCTCTCGGTGCTAGAGTTTGGAAAAAGGTGCTGTAGTGAAGCTCTGTCGAAGCACATCCCAACTATGTATTTATCATATTCCTACCTTAACCCCTTTACTACCAAGGGTGGTTTGCACGTTAACTCCCGGGCCAATTTTTACAATTCTGACCACTGTCTCTTTATGAGGTAATAACTCTGAAAAGTTTCCATGGATCCCGGTGACTCTGACAATGTTTTCTCGTGACATATTGTACTTCATGTTAGTGGTAAAATTTCAATTAAACAACTTGCGCTTATTTGTGAAAAAAACGGAAATTTGGCGAAAATTTTTAAAATTTTGCAATTTTCCAACATTGAATATTTATGCCTTAAATCAAAGAGATAAGGCACACAAAAAACTTAATAAATAACATTTCCCACATGTTTACTTTTCAACAGCACAATTTTGGAACCAAAATTTTTTTTTGTTAGGAAGTTATAAGGGTTAAAATTTGACCAGCGATTTCTCATTTTTGCAACACCATTTTATTTTTACGGACCACATCACATTTGAAGCCACTTTGAGGGGTCTATATGATAGAAAATACCCAAAAGTGACACCATTCTAAAAACTGCACCCCTTAAGGTGCTCAAAACCACATTCAAGAAGTTTATTAACCCTTCAGGTGCGTCACAGGAATTTTTTTGAATATTTAAAAAAAAAATGAACATTTAACTTTTTTTCACAAAAATAATAATTCAGGTTCAATTTTTTTTATTTTACCAAGGGTAACAGGAGAAATTGGACTGCAAAAGTTATTGTGCAGTTTGTCCTGAGTACGCTGTTACCTGATATGTGGGGGAGAACCACTATTTTGGCGCATGGCAGAGCTCAGAAGGGAAGGAGCGCCGTTTGACTTTTTCAATGCAAAATTGGCTGGAATGCAGATCGGACGCCATGTCATGTTTGGAGAGCTCCTGATGTACCTAAACAGTGGAAACCCCCCACAAGTGACCCCACTTTGGAAAATAGACCCCCCAAGGAACTTATCTAGATGTGTTGTGAGAACTTTGAACCCACAAGGGCTTCACAGAAGTTTATAACGTACAGCGGTACAATTAAAAAATCATATTTTTTCCACAAAAATGGTCTTTTCACCCCCAATTTTTATTTTCCCAAGGGTAACTGGACCCTAAAAGTTATTGTTCAATTTGTCCTGAGTATGCTGGTACCCCATATGTGGGTGTAGACGACTATTTGGGCGCATGGCAGAGCTCAGAAGGGAAGCAGCGCCATTTTACTTTTTTGGCTGGAATTGAGATCGGACACCATGTTGCGATTGGAAAACCCCTGATGTACCAAAACAGTGGAACCCCCCACAAATGACACCATTTTGGAAACTAGACCCCCCAAGGAACTTATCTAGATGTGTGGTGAGAACTTTGAACCCCCAAGGGCTTCACAGAAGTTTATAACGTTCAGCCGTACAATTAAAAAATCATATTTTTTCCACAAAAATGATCTTTTCACCCTCAATTCTTATTTTTCCAAGGGTAACAGGACCCTAAAAGTTATTGTGCAATTTGTCTTGAGTACGCTGATACCCCACATGTGTGGGTAAACCACTATTTGGGCGCATGGCAGAGCTCGGAAGTGAAGCAGCGCCATTTGACGTTTTTGGCTGGAATTGAGATCGGACACCATGTCGTGTTTGGAAAGCCCCTGATGTACCAAAACAGTGAAACCCCCCACAAATGACACCATTTTGGAAACTAGACCCCCCCAAGGAACTTATCTAGATGTGTGGTGAGCACTTTGAACCCCCCAGTGCTTCACAGAAGTTTATAACGCCCGGGCGTGAAAATAAAAAAATCGTATTTTTTCCACAAACATGATCTTTTAGTCACCAATTTTTTTTATTTTCCCAAGGGTACCAGGAGAAATTGGACACCAAAAGTTGTTGACCAGTTTGTCCTGAGTACGCTGATACCCCATATGTGGGAGAAAACTACTGTATGGGCACACGTCGGGGCTCGGAAGGGAAGTAGTGACATTTTGGAATGCAGACTTTGATGGAATGGTCTGCGGGTGTCATGTTGCCTTTGGAGAGCCCCTAATGTACCTAAACAGTGGAAACCCCCCCACAAATGACCCCATTTTGGAAAGTAGACCCCCTAAGGAACTTATCTAGATGTGTGGTGAGCACTTTGAACCCCCCAGTGCATCACAGAAGTTTATAACGACCGGGTGTGAAAATAAAAAAATCGTATTTTTTCAACAAGCATGATCTTTTAGTCCCCATTTTTTTTATTTCCCAAGGGTAACAGGAGAAATTGGACCCCAAAAGTTGTTGTCCAATTTGTCCTGAGTACGCTGATACCTCATATGTGGGAGAAAACTACTGTATGGGCACACGTCGGGGCTCAGGAGGGAAGTAGTGACGTTTTGGAATGCAGACTTTGATGGAATGGTCTGCGGGTGTCATGTGCGTTTGGAGAACCCCTGATGTACCTAAACTATTGAAACTCCCCACAAGTGACCCCATTTTGGAAACTAGACCCCCCCACAGAACTTATCTAGATGAGTGGTGAGCACTTTGAACCCCCAAGTGCTTCACAGAAGTTTTTAACGCCCAGGCGTGAAAATAAAAAAATCATTTTTTCCACAAAAATGATATTTTTTGCCCCCAATTTTTTATTTTCCTAAGAGTAACAGGAGAAATTGGACCCCAAAAGTTGTTTTGCAATTTGTCCTGAGTAGGCTGATACTCCATATGTGTGGGTAAACCACTGTTTGGGCGCATGGCAGAGCTTGGAAGGGAAGGAGCACCATTTGACTTTTCAACGCAGAATTGGCTGGAATTGAGATCAGATGCCATGTTGCATTTGGAGAGCACCTGATGTGCCCAAACAGTGGAAACCCCCCCAATTATAACTCCAACCCTAACCCCAACACACCCCTAACCCTAATCTCAGCCCTAACTCTAGCCCTAACCCTAACCCTAGCCCTAACCCTAACCCTAATGGGAAAATGGAAATAAATACATTTTCTTTTAATTTTATTATTTTTACCTAACTAAGGGGGGTGATAACGGGGGTTTGATTTACTATTTATGGCGGTTTTTATGTTTTGCAGCTGTCACACACTAAAAGACGCTTTTTATTGTAAAAATAGTTTTTGCATCACCACATCTTGAAAGCTATAATTTTTTCATATTTTGACCCACTGAGTCATGTGAGGTCTTATTTTTTGCGGGACATGTTGATGTTTTTATTGGTATCATTTTCGGGCACGTGACATCTTTTTGCTTTTTATTCCGATTTTTGGGACGCAGAATGAACAAAAACCAGCGTTTCATGAATTTCTTTTGGGGGGTGCGTTTACACCATTCCGCCTGCGGTAAAATTGATAAAGCGCTTTTATTCTTCGGGTCAGTACAGTTACAGCAATACCTCATTTAGGTCTTTTTTTATGTTTTGTCGCTTTTATGCAATGAAAGCAATTTTATATAAAAAATAATTATTTTTGCATCGCTTTATTCTGTGAGCTATGACTTTTTTATTTTTTTGCTGATGATGCTGTATGGCAGCTCGTTTTTTGCGGGACAAGATGACGTTTTCAGCGGTACCATGGATATTTATATGTGTCTTTTTGATCGCGTGTTATTGCACTTTTTGTTCGTCAGTATGATAATAAATCATTATTTTTTGCTTCGTTTTTTATTTTTATTTTTTAAGGGGTTCGCTAAAGGGGTTAACTAATGGGACAGTTTTATAGGGCGGGTCATTACGGATGCGGCGATACCAAATATGTGTAATTTTATTGTGTTTTTTTTCTATTTCCAAAAAATGAATTTATTTGGGAATATTTTTTTTTTATTTATTTAGCGATTTTTTTTAAATTATTTTTACACTTTTTTTTTCTTAACTTTATTACATCGCTGATCTGTCACATCACAGATCACTGTGACAGATCAGCGATCTGTCACAGGCAATGCACAAGGCTTCCTCGTGCCTGCGCTTTGCAGGCACTGAGGAAGCCAGCTCCCTGCAGGCCCCCGAAGGTCCCCGTCGCCATGTTGGATCCGGGGACCTGCAGCGATGGAGCCCCCCACAGCAGCGCTGCACATTGCGCTGCTGTGGGGGGCTCAGGGAAGCACTGAGGGAGCCCCCTCCTTGCCGATGCTTCCCTTTAACCCGTGTTTGATCGTGGTGTGCAAGGGGTTAACGCGTCGGGGCGGTCCGTGACCGCCCCTGACACATTGTGCCGGGTGTCAGCTGTGATAATCAGCTATGACGTAATATTCTGTCTATGGGAGTTAGGTCCAGGGTCACATGGACGGAATATTACGTCCATTGTAGGAAAGGGGTTAACCTGGCATCGCATTATGTCCAAATGATTAGATTCTAACTCTAGGCTATAGAAGACCCAGAGCACATGTTGAAGACAAAGATATTCCTTTGGGAGGGGTGAGCTCACCAGTCTGGCACTTTCCCGGCTTGATGGTCAGGCCTGCCTAGAGAATACGCTTGAGTACCTCCTGGAGGTGCTGAAGGTGTTCCTCTCAGGTGGAAATGAAGACGGCAATGTCATCCAGGTACGCCACTGCGTACTTCTCCAGTCCCTGAAGCAGGTGGTTGAGCATCCACTGGAAAGTGGCAGGGGCATTTTTTATGCCGAAGGGCATGACCATGGATTCGTACAGTCCAAAGGGGGTGATAAAGGCAGATCTTTCCAGGGCTCAGGGGAATCTACCAGTATCCCCGACTCAAATCTATGATGGATAGGTATTTTGCGTTCGCCAACCGCTCAAGCAGATCCTCGATCCTCGAACCTCGATGCATCGAGTGTGCATCAGAGGTTGTGATGGCGTTGAGCCCCCTTTAGTCCATGCAGAACCGGGTGGTCCAATCCTTTTTGGGCACGAGAACTACAGGTGAGGCCCACGCGCTCTTGGACCGTTGAATCACCCCTAGCTGTAACATCTCATCTTGGTGTATAACCTGCTGCACCTCCTCAGAGATCCGATAAGGTGTTCGCCGTAGTGGGGCATGATTCCCGGTGTCCACCTCGTGGACTGCTAACTCAGTCCTTCCAGGTCAGTTGGAGAACAAGGCCCGGAAGGGTTCCAGCATGGTCCGCAGTTGCGACCACTGGGATTCAGATAGTGAGGCGTTTACATCCATGTCCTTGATGGACCTAGCCAGCCTTGGCTTGGGCCAGTACGTCCAGGAGGGGGTCTTCCTCCCCTTCCTCGGGCAGGTTACAGACCAGTAGAATGCAGGCTTCACGTTCGTGATGAGCCTTCATCATGTTGATGTGAAAGGCCTTGCGCCTACGCCAAGCGTGACCGCGTAGGTGACTGAGTTGAGCTGTTGGTGCATGACGTACGGGCCTTCCCAGGCTGCCTGAAGCTTATCCTTTGGTACGGGGACCAGCACCCACACCTTTTGCCCCACCTGGTAAGTCCACTCCCAGGCGTTCTGGTCATACCAGTTCTTCTGGTCAGCCTGAGCCTGCGCCATGTTGTCATGCACCAACTGCGTCAAGGTCTGCATCTTGTCACGGAAGCATATGACATAATCCACGATGGACACTTCAGAAGGGTTCGGCTTATCTTCCCAGGATTTTCTTACCAACCCAAGGGGTCCCCGAACTCGCCTGCCGTACAGGAGCTCGAAGGGGGAGAACCCCGTCGAGGCCTGCAGAAATTGGGTACCTTGATCGGTAAGCATCTCTCTGTGAAATCCTACTGTACCTTTGAAAAGATGGTCACCGGTGCATCCGCCACCTTATCCGCCCTGGTTGAGGACAGAGCTACTGCCTCTGGGTATCGGGTAGCGTAGTCTACTGCGGTGAGGATGTATTGCTTTCCAGAGCTGCTGGGGACAGCGAGCGGGCCCATAATATCCACCGCAATTCTCTGGAAAGGCTCCTCTATCATTGGCAAAGGGATCAGGGGAGCCTTAAGAGCAGGCCCCGCTTTCCCCACTCTTTTATAGGAGGTACAGGAGCCACAGTAGTTGGTCACGTCTGTCCCCATCTTGGGCCAATAGAAGTGTTGAGACAGCCGGGCCTTAGTTTTGCTGATCCCCAAGTGTCCAGCAAGTGGAATCTCATGGGCAATCCGTAACAACTCAGCCCTAAATTGATAGGGGATGACCAGCTGTCTTTCCTTCAACTACTCCTTTTGGGATTTTCCAGGCACTGTCTCCCAATACAATCTTACTCGTTCCCAGAACACCCTCTCCTTATTAGGCACGGAGGTGGGCGTCTCGGCGAGGTATCTCAATCTCTCCAGACTCGCATCTGAGTGTAGAGCGACCTGGAACTCCTGGCTGGAGGCAGCCAGAAGCGACGTCAAGGTCCCCTCCTCACTGGGACCCTCTGTGACCTGCTCTGGGTCCACCTCTGGTTCAGTCACTCCTGTGGCAGGGGCAGGTTCAGAAGGCAGGGTGCTACCTGCATTCTGGGCACTCTGACTGTGGGTGACAGCGGCCACATAGGCTGTCTCCCCAATGATTTCTACAGACCCATCAGCTTGTGCTGCTATGGGCTCTACCTCCCCATCCACCACAACATTTCAGGAGCAGTGCTACTTATGGGCCAGTTACCTTCCTCAGTGGCACTGGTCAGTTGCATGGCATCACCTTCCTCATGGTTCCCATGCATCTCCCCATTTCCTTTAGCACCAAACGCTTGCCCCTGCTAGGGGTTCCTCAGCCGTATCACTCCACAGAGCAACGTGGATGAGAACTCCTGTACCTGTGGACACATCAACCATTGCATAAAAATGGTTATCAGTTTCAGCTGGCACATTTACATCATTATCCGCATCATTCCTAGGGAAAAAAATCAGATGCATCATTACTCGATAAAGCATTGTCAGGTAACACATTCAGTTTCCCATCATCAATATCATCAAGGTTAGCATTACCCTTATCAGATTGGGGAGGGGTGTCAGGGACGTAATATGCAACCATCCTCCCCAAATCAGTCCCCAACAAAACATCAGTGGGCAGGTTTTTGGACACCCACACTTCCTTCAACCCGCTCCCTACACCCCAATCAATGAAAACCCGTGCCATCGGCAAGGGACAGGGGACGCCACCAATTCCGGTGACAGGGTTTTCCCCGGAATAATCTCTTCAGGGGTCGCCAGTCCAGGTCGGAAGAGGGTTCGTTCAGCCCCGGTGTCCTTGAGGCCGCTAGCGAGACGGGCCTCCACGTGGTCGGGCTGCACATATACACAGATACACACTATATAAAATAAACAAATATAAAGTATACACAGAAACATTCAGTTTATATACAGTATGCTCACATACATATACAGTTTATATATATTTACATAATATGCTGCACACATGCAGTATGAAAATATGATATACTGTACATACACTTACTATATATTGTACGTACATGTGTGTATATATATATATATATATATATATATATATATATATATATATATATATATATACACATATACTAGCTGAAGAGTCCGGCGCTGCCCGGGCACAGTAACTAACTGTGGTTAGTTATAGCAAATTATAATTATCCTCCATCCCATAGTCCCATGCCCATATACCCATCATACATATCCACGATCTCATAGGCCCATGCCCAAATACCCATCATACATATCCTCCATCCCATAGTCAAGTGCCCATATACCCATCACACATCCTCCATCCCATAGTCCCATGCCCATATACCCATCACACATCTTCCATCCCATAGTCCCATGCCCATGTACCCATCATACATATTCGCCATCCCATAGTCGAGTGCTCATATACCCATCACACCTCCTTCATCTCATAGTCCCATGCCCATATACCCATCATACATATCCTCCATCCCATAGTCCCGTGCCCATATACCCATCATACATATCCGCCATTCCATAGTCCCGTGCCCATATACCCGTCATACATATCCTCCATCCCATAGTCCAGTGCCCATATACCCATCACACATCCTCCATCCCATAGTCCCGTGCCCATATACCCGTCAAAGATATCCTCCATCCCATAGTCCAGTGCCCATATACCCATCACACATCCTCCATCCCATAGTCAATCATTATGACATCACAATGAGCGGTGGGGCTTGCAACCTACGATGACATCAGTGTCACCATGGCAACCATTATGACATCATAATGAGGGGTGGGGCTTGACACACACACACTTTTTCTCCATTATGTAGATAGGGGCAAAATTGTTTGGTGAATTGGAACGCGCGGGGTTAACATTTTGCCTCACGACATAGCCTAGGACACTCTCGGGGTCCAGACATGTGACTGTGCCAAATTTTGTGGCTGTAGCTGCGACGGTGCGGATGCCAATCCCGGACATACACACATACATACATGCATACATACATACACACACTTGAGCTTTATATATTAGAAGATATATTCACATGCACAACAGATGTACACAATCATTCTATATACTGTATATATGCACACACATACTATATACACATATGCAGACACAAACACACTGTATACTGCACGTGTACACACAAATACACATATGCATGTACTGTATACTTACCACGTTCTGCAGCTTCACTTGTACAGATCCATTCCCAGGACAGTACTAGGAGCAGACATGATGAGGACTCAGGAGGAGATGATGACACAGACACACAGGGCTGCAGGCATCTTTTTGGCCTGGCTCTGACCTCTGACTGCTGTGCTGTAATCGGCCCCTCCCCCTCTCACTCAACTTCTAACCTGACTGCAAGGAGAAAGAGAGAGACAGGGGGGCTGGAAGGGGATTTGCGAGAGACAGTCCGGGACTCCAGAGGATGAACAGCGTTATTCACTGCTTTACACCCTCTGGGCACTACATAAATTAGCTGCAGATGCAGGGGGCCCCCTCTGTGGGTGGGGCCCCCAGACATCTGCCTGGTCTGCCTGCCCCAAACGCAGGCCCTGCCCAAGACTAACACTTATTTTTAATCTACATTGCAATCACAGCTACACCTGTAACTGCAATGCACGCTCATGGCCTCCATACACCTCTGTGCGCATCCTCGGGAGAACACACAGCGACCCCTAGCTGTGACACCAGTCACTGTCACACAGTACCCACTGCAGAAAGTAAGTTCTTGGCCAGGTGGCAAGTGCCATATGAAGTCTGGGAAAATTTGGGGATGTGAACTATAGGGTGTAACAGCCTGGAAAAAGCAAACCCAAGCAAATTTACCATGTCAATCTATTATTACTGTACTGATTCCAAAGCCAAACGGGTCGTTACAGTTCTGTAACGGTATTTGGAAATTGAATGAGGTGTTAAAATTTGACCTTTCTCCAAAGCACTATCTGGATGAGCTGATTGAGAGAGTGCGGCAGGCCCAATATTTCACGACTCTCCATCTAACTAAGGGTTACTGGCAGGTGCCTCTGACAGAGTCGGTTAAAGAATATACAGCCTTCGGGACGTCTTGCATTTTGGGATACATGGGGCCCCGGCCACATTTCAGAGGCTGATGGACATAGTGTTATAGCCCCATCAGAAGTATGTATCTGTGTGCTTAGATGATTTCATGATCTATAGTAGCGACTTGCATACCCACTTGTACCATGTGCATTCACTAGTGGATTCACTCAGAGCCACAAGTTTGACAACAAACCCAAAATAAATATGCGTTAGGTATTGAGGAAGCCAGGTATTTGGGGTACATGATTGGTCGGTGACGGTGAGTTATCAAACCCCAAATAAATAAAATTGAAACCATTCAAAACTGACCCCGGCCTCCCATTATGAAACACAGACACAGTTCATGGGTATCATTGGATATTGAAGACGGTTTGTACCTAATTTTTCTAGGAGATTGCCACCGCTGACCGATCTCTCAAAGCGACGTAATTTGGTCAAGGTCCAGTGGACTTTTCAGGCAGTGGAGGCTTTCCAGTCCATGAAGTTGACGCTGTGCAAATATCCCATCCTTATCGAGCTCAAGTTTAGAAAAGGGTTTATAGTACAAAGGAATGCCTCTGAGGCAGGGCTTGGAGCAGTTTTGTTGCAAGAGGTGAACGGAGAACATCAGGTCACCTAACTGAGCAGGAAACAACCCAGAAGAGAAAAATTATAATGTAGTGGAGAAAGAGTACTTCATCATTAAGTGAATCTTGGCATCACTATTATTTACTGATGCAATAGTTCCTCCTGGTGACAGGCCATTCACTCCTGGTCTGGATGCAAAATGCTAATGAGTGGAATGCTCGGGTCACCAGAATGTTTCTGTCCTTTCAAAAGCTGAGTGTCACAGTTCCTCTGCTCAGAGTGTCTGGGACTCGATGATGGACAGCTCTGTCATCCTACGTATTTAATATGAATTGTTGTTTATACGATATGATGATGAATTGCATTGTCTGATTTATTTTTTCTCTTTTCCCTTTTATGTTTTTTGCATATGTCTTTCACCATGATTTCGTTTAGTTCTGACAAAGGTCTTTATGTAGACCGAAAACGTTTAACATCATTGTAGATCAGACTGTGGCTGCCGTGCTATCAGTGTATAGATGTCTGGAGCTTGTGTTGCAAAACCAGCTACTCCAGACCGTAGAAATTAGTGAACCTTAAACAGGTGTATATACAGTGATCATGTGGCACTTACTATTATGTGACTGACTGAAGACGCTGGTGGTCAGTTGGTCCCATGGAGAGACAGCACTTGAATGCGATGTGTTGAGATAGGGAGCATCCTCCCGATGTTGTTTCCTCCACACGCTGCTGGCTGCACCTAGTGGCAGTGAGCTTCGGCCTATGGCGCCACCATGCAGGAGCGTAGCGAGTGAGGGGCATGGCTGAGCGGTGACATCACCTGTCCTTGATACGGACACACACAAGGGCCAATTCCCAACGCATTTTGAGGGACCCAGTCCCTCTTTCTCAAGGTTGGATACGCAATAAATGGAACCTTTTTTCTCACACCAAATTGCTCCTTGAGTGCCAAGTTTTTTCTACATTTGATACTAAGGTCTGGATACCATACTTGGGCACGACTAACTCCTCATCGTATGAGTGCCGTGTCTATTGCTTTGTAGCTCTGTCATCCTATTCTGTGCTGCGCTGTCAGTGCTTTGACTGACAGCTTGGATGACCTATCTGACTGGGAGGTGCAGAGATTTCCATAGGTGCTCCCTGTTCTTGGTAATTGCCCTGCTATTTAGGTGAGCTGTCTGGCCCAGATCACTGCCAGTCCAAGCTTGTTCTAAGCCTGTGTGCTCTGGTGTGTGTTCACCTGATCCCTGTGCTGTAAGTTCTGAACTTCTTCTGCTGCTGACCTTTGGACTGTGTTCAGACTAGCAATTGTTATTGCCCCTTTTCATCAGATATTCTTCTGCTGACCATTGGACCGTGTGCTGACTACCCGTTTGTTATTGCCCCTTTGATTATTCGCTATTTGTCTGGTATTCTGACCCTGGCATGTAACCTGACTTACGACTTCGTATTTTTCCCTGATTTACTACGTGCTCTTTTGGTATTGACCCCGGAACATTTGCTGACTCACGGCCTGACTGTGGTTTGTGACTAGTGTCACATTTTAACTGGTCAAAAAAGTAGATTTTTTTTTCTCCACCAATGGCTCCCATTTGTGCACTCTGTGATCAGGTGGCAAATCTGACCCAAATTGTTCAGGATCTGGCAAGAGAACACCAAAAACTGGAATCTTCACAGTTCCAGCTGCGGGACAGTTTTATAGAACTATGGATGCTTCCCATAGCTCTCCATCATTGACTGTAGCAATAACTTCTGTATCTTCTGACGTGCAGTTGGTCTTTCCTGAACCTGTGGTCACACTTATTGACAAACTTTCAGGGGAGAAGGATCAGTTTAAGGAGAGTTGCAATCAATTTTTAACCTTACGACCCCAGTCTTCAGAGGATGTGTCCCAGTGGGTGGGAATAATCATGTCCCTATTATGAGGGGGTCCTCAGAGTTGGGCATTCTCTTTGTCCCCATTAGCCCCAGAACAGTTTTCCATTAATGCCTTTTTTGATGCCTTAGGGATGATATATGACAAACCTGACAGCGCCCATGTCACAGAAGCTAAGATCATCAACCTGAAGCAGGGGGGCCATACCGCAGAGGACCATAGCTCTGTGTTATGAATGGGAAACCGGGGAGGAAAAACAAGACAACAAGCTAAGTCTCAGAAAACCAGTGAAGTTGGTAACTATGCAGATTGCAGATCCCTGATCTTAACCGCACAACTAGAAGCAGTCGCGGAGCGTTCCTACGTTGGTCCTAGACGCCTCGTCACAACTGGAGAACTGCTTAAGCCTAAAGCAGGAAAAGAGGAAAACTAACTGCCCCAGAGCAGACCCCAAAGGAAAGACAGCCCCCCACATGTATTGACAGTGAAGCAAGATGAAAATGCAAACAAAGGCAGGAAAATAGGCTGAGCAAACGATAGGGCCCAGCTAACTAAAAAGGACAGAAAAGGAAAGACACTGTCTGCAATCTGCCAAAAACAACCTACAAAAATATTGTCCAACACTTCTGATAGCAAAATTAACCTTGAAGTCACTAGACTTCTAAAACTATATCAGCACTCTGAAATATTCTGAGACAGAGCAAAAAAGAGGCCAATCTGATAAGGAACAAAAAGCAGATTGACAAATACTGATTCATAGGAGTGGAAATTCAGCATAGCCTCAGCAGGGGCAAGCTGATTACACAAAAAACTGAATTGACCAACAAGTGCAAGTGTGAACATTAGCAAAAAACAAACTTAACTTGAGAAGACTGGAAGAGAGCTGAAGTCCAGGACCTGAGAAGCAGACTGAATCACCAGCACCCGGATAGGGCGTCGGCTGTCTTATATCCAGTCTGATACTCCAGAGATCCAATCGTTATCTTCCTCATCAGGTGGCAGATCACTACCACTTAAACCAACAGAGCTACCTCCTGTCACCACCAGAGGGAGAACGGAAGGGGAACTCTCAACTGGTGGAGCAGAAAATGAGTTCATGACAGCTCTGAGTTCCGCCAATGGTCCTCTTAGGTTTTGTGGAATGATCCAGCTCTCAGTTTCACCGTGGCCTTTCAGATACTCTAAAGCAGGGTTTCCCAACTCCAGTCCTCAAGGCCCACCAACAGGTCATGTTTTCAGGATTTCCCTTGTATTCTACAGGTGATGCAATTATCACCTGGGCAATACTAAGGAAATCCTGAAAACATGACCTGTTGGTGGGGCTTGAGGACTGGAGTTGGGGAACCCTACTCTAAAGGACGCTCTGGCTTTGCATACTCCTCTTTGTTCCCTGGGGACGGCCATGACCCAGGCCATTCGAATGGATTGCCGAATTCCTGAGAGACGTGGTGAACAACAGGGGGTTTCAGTCGTCCTGCCCAAGCCTATTCACTTGTCAGAGACGGAACCAATTGAGGTTGCAACAGCCCGCTCTCGGGAAGTGGAGAAGAGGCGTCGGCCTTTATTGTGGTCATGCTGGACATTTTCTCAAAGACTGCTCGATACGTCCTCAAGCCAGCAAAATAACGGGAAACGTCTAAGTCATATTCAAGGAGGTTACCCAGACTTCCAGGTACCCTTTTACTCCTCAGATAAAGTATTGCTGAACAGAGAAGCTTGTTTTCAGAACCTGTAGTTATCTGGTCTTGCTTTCATTGACTATTGGAAAGACCCATTCAAATTGTCACCATTGACAGGACTCCGTTACCCCAGAACTATGTCCAGATGGTAACGGTAGAATTTAGGACATACAAGGCAGAGTATATAGGATGCACACAGCAGAGTATATAGTTCAGCACTTGGCACAGTATATAGGACGCACACGGCAGAGTATATAGGATGCACACGGCAGAGTATATAGGACAGCACTCGGCACAGTACATAGGACGCACACGGCAGAGTATATAGGTCAGCACTCGGCACAGTATATAGGACGCACACGGCAGAGTATATAGGACGCACAAAGCAGAGTATATAAGATGCACATGGCAGAGTATATAGGAAAAACACGGCACAGTATATAGGACACATATGGCAGAGTATATAGGACAGCACTCAGCACAGTATATAGAACACACGGCAGAGTATATAACACAGCACTCAGCAAAGTATATAGGACGCTCTCAGCACAGTATATAAGACAGTACATGGCAGAGTATACAGCTCTGTAAAAAATTAAGAGACCACTGCAAAATGTTCAGTTTGTCTGAATTTTCTCTTTATAGGTATATTTTTGAGTAAAATGTAAATTGTTCTTTTAGTCTATAAACTTCTGAAACATATCTCCGAATTTCCAAGCAATACATTTTTTATTTTTTTCTGACAAAGAAAAATGGTTTGCTTTCAGACCTCAAATAATAATAATAATAATAATAATAATAATAAATTTTATTTTTATAGCGCCGACATATTCCGCAGCACTTTACATTTCAGAGGGGATTTGTACAGACAATAGACATTACAGCATAGCAATAATCACATACAGTAGACTATAACAAATACCAAGAGGAATGAGGGCCCTGCTCGCAAGCTTACAGTCTATAAGGAAAGAGGTAGACACGAAAGGTGCGTGGTAACAGTTGCCCTGATTGTATGGACCAGCCATAATGTTAAGTGTGTGACAGTACAGACACAGAGGGCTAATGGATGCATACAGCATGTGGGAACATGATGCGGGAAATCTGGTTATGGTAAGACTTTTGGCTGTGCCACACAGGGATAGATTAGGTTATTGTGTTGAGGCGATAGGCCAGTCTGAATAAATGTGTTTTCAGGGCACATTGTGGGGATTGGGGACTAATCGTATTGACCTGGGAAGTGCATTCCAAAGAATTGGCGCGGCACGTGTAAAGTCTTGGAGACGGGAGTGGGAGGTTCTGACTATTGAGGATACTAACCTCAGGTCATCAGCAGAACGGAGGGCGCAGGTAGGGTGGTATACTGAAACAAGGGAGAAGATGTAGGGTGGTACTGAGCCATGGAGGGCTTTGTGGGTGAGGGTAATAAGTTTATACTGAATTCTGGAGTGGATGGGTAGCCAGTGTAATGACTGGTACAAGGTAGAGGCATCGGTGTAACGATTGGTGAGGAATATGATCCTGGCTGCAGCATGCAAGACAGTTTGGAGAGGGGAGAGTTTGGTAAGAGGGAGACCGATTAGAAGAGAGTTACAATAGTCGAGGCGAGAATGAATAAGAGAAACAGTAAGAGTTTTTGCAGAGTCAAAAGTAAGAAAAGGTCGAATTCTAGAAATGTTTTTGAGTTGCAGATGACAAGAGCGAGCCAGTTATCGAATGTGGGGGGCAAAGGAAAGCTCGGAATCAAGTATGACCCCAAGACAGCGGGCCTGTTGCTGGGGAGTAATAGTGGAGCCACCCACAGAAATAGCAATGTCGGGTATAGGTACATTAGCAGAGGGAGGAAACACCAGGAGTTCAGTTTTTGACAGGTTCAGTTTCAGATATAGTGAGGGCATGATATTAGACACAGCGTTTAGACAATCGCCGGTGTTTTCTAGAAAGGCTGGCGTGATGTCAGGAGAAGAAGCGTATAATTGGGTGTCATCAGCATAGAGATGGTACTGGAACCCAAATCTACTGATTGTTTGACCAATAGGGGCAGTGTACAAGGAGAAGAGGAGGGGGCCTAGAACCGATCCTTGGGGGACCCCAACAGTAAGGGGAAGGTGAGAGGAGGAGGAACCGGCAAAAGATACAGTAATGGAGCGGTCAGAGAGATAGGAGGAGAACCAGGAGAGAACGGTGTCCTTGAGGCCAATGGAACGGAGCATAGTGAGGAGGAGCTGATGATCCACAGTGTCGAATGCTGCCGAGAGATCCAAGAGAATTAGCATGGAGTAATGACCATTTGATTTAGCTGTTAGCAGATCATTAGAGACTTTAGTGAGGGCAGTTTCAGTGGAGTGTAAAGAGCGGAAACCGGATTGGAGATGGTCGAGAACAGAGTTTTCTGAGAGATAGCGGATAAGACGGGAGTGGACCAGGCGTTCCAGGAGTTTAGAGATGAAGGGAAGATTAGAGACAGGTCTATAGTTAGCGGCACAGTTTTGGTCGAGGGATGGTTTTTTAAGTAGTGGATGTATGATGGCATGCTTAAATGAGGAGGGAAAAATACCAGAAGAGAGAGAGAGGTTAAATATTTTAGTTAGGTGAGGGGTGACAGCAGGGGAAAGGGACTGGAGGAGATGTGACGGAAATGGGTCACTGGTGCAAGTAGTTGGGCGAGAAGATGCAAGGAGCCTGCTTACTTCTTCTTCTGTGACTGGTTCAAAATCAGAGAATGAGCTAGATGCAGTGGGGGAGGGAGGACAGTGCATGGTATGAGGTGATTGGGAGATAATTTCCTGTCGAATCTGGTCGATTTTTTCTTTGAAGTAATTGGCCATATCGTCAGCTCTGAGCTCTGTGGTTGGGGCATGTACTCTTGGATTGAGTAGAGAATGAAAAGTGTCAAAGAGACGTTTCGGGTTATTGGACAGTGAGGTGATGAGGGTGTTGAAATAGGTTTGTTTGGAGAGGTGAAGGGCAGTGTTGTATGTTCTAAGCATAAACTTAAAATGGATGAAATCTTCGTGTAGATTGGATTTTCTCCACAGACGTTCGGCGCACCTGGAGCACCGCTGCAGGAAACGTGTTTGCACCATGTGCCAGGGTTGTCGCCGTCTGCGTTGTGGTGTTCTATTTATAGGGGGTGCAAATTCATCCAGGGCACTTTGAAGTGTTTCATTGTAATGCTTCAATGCAGAATCAGGACATGAGAGGGAGGAGATAGGGGCCAATGAAGACTGCAAGTTCTTCATAAGTTTCTGGGTGTTAATGGCCTGTATGTTTCTATAAGTCTGGACAGTGGGGGTGACCTGAGCAGATCAAATAATTTAAGCAGTTCTTCTTTGTTTGATGGCTTGTGACTATCCATCTTCCTCTTGATTACATTCCAGAGGTTTTCAATGGGGTTCAGGTCTGGAAAATGGGCTGCCCATGACAGGGTTTTGATGTGGTGGTCTTGTGGAAGAAAGGACCAGAACAACAGTTCACACCTGTTCAAAGCAGTAAAACCTGGTTTGAATCACTGACTGGTAACCAACTTGTGATTTTACTTTAAAAAAATGCTTTGTCCCAATTAATTTGCACAGCCCTGTATAAGGACGTACACGGCAGAGTATATAGGACAGCACTCAACACAGTATATACATTTGTGGCCAAAAGTATTGACAACCCTGCAATTCTGTCAGATAATACTCAGTTTCTTCCTGAAAATGATTGCAAACACAAATTCTTTGGTATTATTATCTTCATTTAATTTGTCTTAAATGAAAAAACACAAAAAGAATTGTCCTAAAGCCAAATTGGATATAATTCCACACCAAACATAAAAAAGAGGGTGGACAAAAGTATTGGCACTGTTCGAAAAATCATGTGATGCTTCTCTAATTTGTGTAATTAACAGCACCTGTAACTTACCTGTGGCACCTAACAGGTGTTGGCAACAACTAAATCACACTTGCAGCCAGTTGACATGGATTAAAGTTGACTCAATCTCTGTCCTGTGTCCTTGTGTGTACCACATTGAGCATGGAGAAAAGAAAGAAGACCAAAGAACTGTCTGAGGACTTGAGAAACCAAATTGTGAGGAAGCATGAGCAATCTCAAGGCTACAAGTGCATCTCCAAAGACCAGAATGTTCCTGTGTCTACCGTGCGCAGTGTCATCAAGAAGTTTAAGGCCCATGGCACTGTGGCTAACCTCCCTAGATGTGGACGGCAAAGAAAAATTGACAAGAGATTTCAGCGCAAGTTTGTGCGGATGTTGGATAAAGAACCTCGACTAACATCCAAACAAGTTCAAGCTGCCCTGCAGTCCGAGGGTACAACAGTGTCAACCCGTACTATCCGTCGGTGTCTGAATGAAAAGGGACTGTATGGTAGGAGACCCAGGAAGACCCCACTTCTTACCCCGAGACATAAAAAAGCCAGGCTGGAGTTTGCAAAAACTTACCGGAAAAAGCCTAAAATGTTTTGGAAGAATGTTCTCTGGTCAGATGAGACAAAAGTAGAGCTTTTTGGGCAATGGCATCAACATAGAGTTTACAGGAGAAAAAAAGAGGCATTCAAAGAAAAGAACACGGTCCCTACAGTCAAACATGGCGGAGGTTCCCTGATGTTTTGGGGTTGCTTTGCTGCCTCTGGCACTGGACTGCTTGACCGTGTGCATGGCATTATGAAGTCTGAAGACTACCAACAAATTTTGCAGCATAATGTAGGGCCCAGTGTGAGAAAGCTGGGTCTCCCTCAGAGGTCATGGGTCTTCCAGCAGGACAATGACACAAACACACTTTAAAAAGCACTAGAAAATGGTTTGAGAGAAAGCACTAGAGACTTCTAAGGTGGCCAGCAATGAGTCCAGACCTGAATCCCATAGAATACCTGTGGAGAGATCTAAAAATGGCAGTTTGGAGAAGGCACCCTTCAAATATCAGGGACCTGGAGCAGTTTGCAAAAGAAGAATGGTCTAAAATTCCAGCAAAGCATTGTAAGAAACTCATTGATGGTTACCGGAAGCGGTTGGTCGCAGTTATTTTGGCTAATGGTTGTGCAACCAAGTATTAGGTTGAGGGTGCCAATACTTTTGTCTGGCCCATTTTTGGAGTTTTGTGTGAAATGATCAATGTTTTGCTTTTTGCTTCATTCTCTTTTGTGTTTTTTCATTTAAGACAAATTAAATGAAGATGATAATACCAAAGAATTTGTGTTTGCAATCATTTTCAGGAAGAAACTGAGTATTACCTGACAGAATTGCAGGGGTGTCAATACTTTCGGCCACAACTGTAGAACGCACTCCGCACAGTATATAGGGCGCACATGGCAGAGAATACAGGACAGCACTGCACAGTATATAAGACGCACACGGCAGAGTATATAGGACAGCACTCGGCACAGAATATAAGATTCACACGGCAGAGTATATAGGACAGCACTCGGCACAGTATATAGGACGCACATGGCAGAGTATATAGGCCAACACAGTATATAGGATGCACACGGCAGAGTATACAGGACAGCACTCGGCAGAGTATATAGGACACACACGGCAGAGTATATAGGCCAGCACAGTATATAGGATGCACACGGCAGAGTATACAGGACAGCACTGAGCACAGTATATAGGACAGCACTTGGCACAGTATATAGGACACACACAGCAGAGTATATAGGATGCACATGGCACAGTATATAGGACCCACACGGCAGAGTATGTACAGTGGGTGCGGAAAGTCCTATACACTGTTCTATATACTGTGCTGAGTGCTGTCCTATATACTCAACCATGTGCGTCCTGTATACTCTGCTGCCCTATATACTCTGACGTGTGCATCCAATATACTGTGCTGACCTACAGTGGGTACAGAAAGTATTCAGACCCTTTTAAATTTTTCACTCTTTGTTTCATTGCCGCCATTTGCTAAATTGAAAAAAGTTCTTTTTTTTCTCATTAATGTATAGTCTGCACCCAATCTTGACTGAAAAAAAAACAGAAATGTAGAAATTTTCACAAATTTATTAAAAAAGAGAAACTGAAATATCACATGGTCATAAGTATTCAGACCCTTTGCTCAGTATTGAGTAGAAGCACCCTTTTGAGCTAGTACAGCCATGAGTCTTCTTGGTAATGATGCCACAAGTTTTTCACACCTGAATTTGGGGATCCTCAGCCATTGTTCCATGAAGATCCTATCCAGTTCCGTCAGGTTGGATAGTGAACGTTGGTGGACAGCCATTTTCAGGTCTCTCCAGAGATGCTCAATTGGGTTTAGGTCAGGGCAGGGCCGGCGTTCGGAGCAGGCAGCCCAGGCAGCTCCCCCCATGGGTCCCCAGCTAGTGGCACATCACACAGCCACTATGGGGCCCATGAGGCAGGGGGGCCCACCTGCCGCCAGCGTGGAATCCCCCCGCTGCCGCATTGAAGTGTATCGGCGTCATAGATGCCAGTACAGTTCAAAGCAATGATGGAGGAGAGAGAATCAGGTGACACTCCCACTCCCATCATTCCCCGCTCTGCCTCTGACACACAGAGGGTACATGATGACGTCATCGCGCACTCACTGTGTGCCATGCAGAGCAGGAGACAGCCGGGAGCAGCGCGGGCATGAGGAGGTGAGGAGTGTTTTTTATGTAACAGTCTTTCCAAGAAAAAACAAAATCGGGAAGGGAAATTGGGCAAAATGCATGATCACAGACCTGCGAGCATGGGCTGGTCTCCCATTTGGGCCGCCGCCACCTGACGAATGCAGCCACGCTCAGCCTAGAATGGCTGGTGGCACAAGACCAGCACCTCTTTGGGTCTTTTCAAGAAAAAAAATCGGAAGGGAAATTGGGCAAAATACATGACCCCGAACCTACATGACACAGGAAGTGCAAGCTGGTCTCACATTTGGGTCTCAGCCCAGGGTCAAGCTGCTTAGCGGCCGCCACCTGACAAATGCAGTCACACTCAGCATAGAATGGTCAGTGGCACAAGCCCAGCACCTCTTTGGGTCTTTTCAAGAAAAAAAAATCGGAAGGGAAATTGGGCAAAATGCATGACCCCAGACCTGCAAGCGCGTCTCCCATTCAGGTCCCAGCCCAGGATCAAGCTGTTTAGCAGCGGCCATTTGATGAATGCAGTCATGCTCAGCCTAGAATGGCCGGTGGCGCAAGCCCAGCACCTCATTGGGTCTTTTCAAGAAAAAAAAAATCATAAGGGAAATTGGGCATATTGCTTGACCACGGACCAGCGAGCACAGGCTGGTCTCCCATTTTTGCCCCAGCCAAAGTTCAAGCTCTAGCTGCTTAGCAGCTGCCACCTGATGAATGCACTCACACTTTGGAAGGGATACTGGGCAAAATGCATGACCTCAGACTGGTCTCCCTTTTGGGTCCCAGCCCAGGTTGCTTAGTAGCCGCCACCTGACGAATGCACTCACTCTCAGCCTAGAATAGACGGTGGCGCAAGCCCTGCACCTCTTTGGGTCTTTTCAAGTAAAAAAAAAAAAATCGAAAGGGAAATTACGCAAAATGCATGACCCCAGACCTGGGCTGGTCTCCCATTCGGGGCCTAGCCCAGGCTCAAACTGCTTAGCAGCCACTACCCAACAAATGCAGTCACGCTCAGCCTAGAATGGCCAGTGGCACAAGCCCAGCACCTGTGTACAGGACTTTGGGGTCATTCTGGGGAAGAGATGCAGCCTGTGCTGTATACCAGGGGGGCATGTGCTGTATACCAGGGGGGCCTGTGCTGTATACCATGGGGGGGCCTGTGCTGTATACAAGGGGGGCCTGTGCTGTATACCAGGGGGGCCTGTGCTGTATACCATGTGGGGCCTGTGCTGTATACCATGTGGGGCCTGTGCTATATACCATGTGCACCTGTGCTGTGTACCATGTGAACCTGTGCTGTGTACCATGTGAACCTGTGCTTTATACCAGGGGGGCCTGTGCTGTATACCAGAGGGGCCTGTGCTGTATACCATGAGGGGCCTGTGCTGTGTACCAGGGGGGACTTGTGCTGTATACCAGGGGGGCCTGTGCTGTATACCATGTGGACCTGTGCTGTATACCAGGGGAAGCCTGTGCTGTATACCATATGGACCTGTGCGGTATACTAGGGGGCCTGTGCTGTATACCAAGGGGGCCTGTGCTGTATACCATGTGGACCTGTGCTATATACCAAGGGGGCCTGTGCTGTATACCGGGGGGGCCTGTGCTGTATGCCATGTGGACCTGTGCTGTATACCAGGGGGGCCTATTCTGTCCCTGGTGCCTGTGGCTGCAAATATGGCTCAGATAGCTTAACTCAGCTGCAGGCACACATGTTATGAAGAATCCAGAAGAAACTTTGATTTCTTTAAGAATTCTTGTTGAATGCATACAAAACAGCAGCAGGTAAAAAAGACTTTCTTCTGACAGGCTGAAAGCACATGTGCCTCTAATAAAGCCAAGATGGATACTGAGACACAGGGAGAAGAAGAAAGAAGTGACATCACACCAGAAGAGGGAGACAGGGAGACAGAAGGAACAAACTTCAGGGAAAGGTTAGGATTGCAGCTATGCAAAATACAGGAACACATAGCAACAATAAAACAATATGAGAGACTTCAATACAGCATGTAAAATGTTCAAGACAGTCTGTAAATTGTCTCATTCATGGGACATAACACTGCCCATCTGAAATCTATAGATTTCATAATTTTTATGATGTCCTCTGGAGATGTCACTGTAGACCTGAAAAACAAAAGGAAAACAAGCATGCAAGTAATAACAACAACAACAGTTGTAGTCCAATTGGCATGGTCAATCATCAGTTGGAGGCATGAAGTTCTCAACAGCGGAATAGTCCAAGTCCAAACGTAAACCCATCTTTGGATTGAGGAAGCCACAACATGCAAACACTTCCACCATCCCAAACAATCAGCTGGAGAAAGTTCAAATGTTCGAATGTTCCAACGCAGCTGGAGGAATATATGGCAGGTGTTAGGAACGGCGGAACGCACTAAATATTAACATGCACATAAATGAGCTGCCTTACACCACGAGCCCATACTAGGAGACGTCTGTCTGTATCCTGTTCATTTAGACACTGTTCACATGTTCAGGTTTTAAATACATTAGATAGGGACTGCTCCGTGAAGGGTTACCGTGTCATGGTGGAGCAGCTTGGTATGTATTTGTTATCCAGCACTTGCTGATTACTGTCATATTTTTTACTGCAGAGTATTTTTGCAAATTTGTCATTTTGTGTTTTTTTGTTGTGTTTCAGCCAGTGGGTGGCATGAACACTGTCTGACCGACTTGTTCACATTTGTGCATGTCACATATGTTTTTAATCTGTTTTTTCCTTGCTTAGCATGGTTTGGGAGACCCCACCCCTCTCTTGTGTGACATGCACATAAATGAGCTGCCTTACACCACGAGCCCATACTAGGAGACGCTTGTCTGTATCCTGTTCATTTAGACACTGTTCACATGTTCAGGTTTTAAATACATTAGATAGGGACTGCTCCGTGAAGGGTTACCGTGTCATGGTGGAGCAGCTTGGTATACACTTTTTGCAAAAACGTATTGACTAAATACCCTGTATTTGTTATCCATCACTTGCTGATTACTGTCATATTTTTTACTGCAGAGTATTTTTGCAAATTTGTCATTTTGTGTTTTCTTGTTGTGTTTCAGCCAGTGGGTGGCATGAACACTGTCTCACTGACTTGTTCACATTTGTGCATGTCACATATGGTTTTAATCCATTTTTTCCTTGCTTAGCATGGTTTGGGAGACCCCACCCATCTCTTGTGTGACATGCACATAAATGAGCTGCCTTACACCACGAGCCCATACTAGGAGACACCTGTGTGTATCCTGTTCATTTAGACACTGTTCACATGTTCAGGTTTTAAATATATTAGATAGGGACTGCTCCGTGAAGGGTTACCGTGACGTGGTGGAGCAGCTTGGTATACACTTTTTGCAAAAAACGTATCGACTAAATACCCTGTATTTGTTATCCAGCACTTGCTGATTACTGTCATATTTTTTACTGCAGAGTATTTTTGCAAATTTGTCATTTTGTGTTTTCTTGTTGTGTTGCACTAAATATTAAATAACAGAAACTGCGTTCGCCGCCTGGGGTCCACTGTGCAGACGTGTTAAACTGCTGCTATATAATGGCAGACGTGCTATATGGCGGTATAGCACACGCGGGTTATATGTCACCCGATGTGCGCTGGCGAGCTCTGTTAATCTCACAGAGACGCCTAAGTTATAAACATAAATGCCGAGCCTGTTGACCTCACAGGTCTCAGCAGTGTGCACACACAGTATACGGTCACAGGACTAGGCCCAAGACTCAGGGTCAATGTCCGTCTAGACCTACCATGCATGTGGCGTCGCTACCGCGGACGCCATCAAGTGCTGCTGACTGCAGCGTGGCGACCGACTCAGCCACCACATGACAATGCCCAAGAGGGGGCGCACTGTCGGACGCTAGTGCTGTAAGATGTGAACTGTGGCCTGTAGCGCGCCACTGACTGGCGCTGACTCTATGACTAAGTCCCTTATCCACACATGTAATATCAGAGGGAGGGAATCTTAATGAGTCATTCGCAGGCACATGCATTCATCATCATTCAAACAGATAGCAATTAGAGTCTATACTAGCGCATGGCCGAGCGGCCATGCGGGCCTTTTATAGCCATGCGCTGCCGGGACCTTCCAGATCTGAGATGGACCAATCAGATCAGGAGAAGGACCTGACCATGTGACTCCTGATCTCCAATGGGAGATCGTCTCCTGAGCATGCCCAGTAGCGGAACGAGAGGACTTAGCCTCTGGAGTGGCTAGCTGCAGGACAGCCTGCGCTGCTATTGCTGAACCAGAGGTGGCAACAACAACCAGTCCTACAGAGCTTCTCTGAGCAGAGCGGCTGGGACGCCGAGATTGCTGTGCAGGCTCCTGAGCGGTCGGTGGAGAATGGGATACCACTGGATGCAAGGCTCTGGATTCCTGCTGTGCAGCTGCAGGAACCTGACGCCTAACAGCAGTAGGCTCCCCGCCATGAGCTGTGTCCAAACAATGACTTTCATGTGATGTCTTCCCTTGGTAAAAGTAGCACAAGCTCAGTGACTGGGCGAAAGAAAATACGAGTTGAACTGCCTTTCGTAACCTTGACTTCTACCTTATGGGTCTTCCCGTCATCGCTTGGTGAAACCTTGGTGATAAGACCCATTGGCCAGTCATTGTGATGAGCTTCTTTATCTTTAAAGAGGACGAGGTCTCCCTCTTGGAGATTAGGTTTTGCAGTCTGCCATTTGTGACGGTTTTGAAGCAAGTGCAAGTATTCAGTTTTCCAGCGGTGCAAAAAGGCATTGGACAAGTGTTGCACCAGTTTCCACTGACGTCTGTAAATGTCACCGTCCACAAACTTCCCTGGAGGGATTGCGGCTAGAGTTGAGCGATACCAGCCGATACTGGAAAATATCGGATCGGAATGGATCGGCCGATCTTAAAAAAAAGTATCGTTATCGCCGATTCCGATACCGGGAACCAATGCAAGTCAATGGGGCCAAAATATCGGAATTAAAAAAAACCCTTTCTTTCCTTGTAGGTTAATTCTACATGAAGAAAAACAACTAAGAATAATGTAGAATGTATTGTGGGAGGTGGAGGAGACATTAAAGCCATAGAGGTTTAGCCCAATCAAATGGAATAGCAGGAATTAAACTTTTTTTTTAAAGACGTTAGGAGTTACAAAGATATTGACTATGTTAGCCTCATTTATATTTTGCCAGACATGTATGTCTTCTTCTTCTTTCTTCTTCTTCCTTATTCTTCTTCCTTTTTTTACCTTCTTCTTCTTATTATTCCTTTTTTTACATTCTTCTTCTTCTTCTTCCTTTTTTTACATTCTTCTACTTCCTTTTTTTACATTCTTCTTCTTATTCCTTTTTTTACATTCTTCTTCTTCCTTTTTTTAAATTCTTCTACTTCCTTTTTTTACATTCTTCATATTCTTCTTATTCAACAATTATTATTCTACATATTCAACTTCTTCATCTTCTTCCTATTCTTCTTCATCATATTCTTGTTTGTGTCAGGCATTCCTGTAGTTGTTATCTAGAAAAGTTAGAAGTTTACACCTTCCGTTCTGCCTGTCACAAAAGATTTACAACAGGATTTGTCCGCGTTCAGTTTGGCCTGCAGCAGCAGGCCTTTTCCAGGGGCACCACGAGGAGGAACGGACTCACCCCCATACACTGCTTAGTCTTCTTCTGCTTATAAATAAGATAATATCATTTGCTCAGAGTATTAGTCTTATGCTTAATGTTCTTCTGCTTTGTTTTTTTATGCTTCTTTGTCTTCTCTCTCTTGTTGTTCTGCATCTTGGTGGTTGTCTTCCTGTTCTTTGTCCTCTTGAACCAGCTGACTGTACTGGCACCCGGAGGGGCAGCAGAAGGAACAAGAGCCAATGGCACTACCGAGGACCAGCTGACGGTGCTGGAACCCGGATGCTAAGCAGGAGGTACCTGTGCTACAAAGCACTACCAAGGACCAGCAGACGTTGCCGGAACTCGGATACCGAGATGGAGGCACCTAGGCCAAAGGCTCTGACGAGAACCAGCTGACGGTGCTGGAACCCGGAGGGGTAGCATAAGCTGCAAGAGCAAATGGAAATAGCGAGGACCAGCTGACAGTGCTGGCACCCGGAGGGGCAGCAGAAGGAATAAGAGCCAATGGCACAACCGAGGACCAGCTGACGGTGCTGGAACCCGGTTACTAAGCAGGAGGTACCTGTGCTACAAAGCACTACCAAGGACCAGCAGACGTTGCCGGAACTCGGATACCGAGATGGAGGCACCTAGGCCAAAGGCTCTGACGAGAACCAGCTGACGGTGCTGGAACCCGGAGGGGTAGCAGAAGTTACCCCTGAAAAGCAAAGTTGGCATGCCGCAAGCTGGCCGCAGTTACCGAATCACACAGTCCTACAGGGGGTGCTTGTCCTACTGGCACTACGGAACAAGCCTTTCTTACCAGAACCCGCAGTCCACATAGGAAGCACCTAAACTGCTGGCACCCTAGCCTCGGCTAACCCAACCGCAACACGACATGGCAACTTGGGGTGGCAAACTGACATTGACACTTCCCGGAAACAGCAGGCAGGGCTGGAACCAAGCTGGGCAGGAGGGAGTACCCGTGCCAAAGTCAGTTATGAGCAGCAACTGGCGATGTTGGAGCCCAGGACAAGCACTTAGCAGGCTGAGGCCTGATGTGCTGTCAATTGGGAGGCAGCAGGACAGATTGCCATCAAAACAGCAGGGGAACAGCTGACGTTACTGAACCCCACAAACACAGGAGCTAGTGTTTTACTCTGTGAAGACGGCACTTCCGAGCAACAACTGGCTGTGTTGAAGCCCAGGGACAAGCACGGAGCAGGCTGAGGCTGCATTGAAGAAATTTTAAGATCGGTTGTAGACTTCTACTAATTTTAACCAAGCTCCACTTAGGCCTGTGGCTTCACTGATTTTCGTATTTCCCCTGTCCTCCAACCCCGCCAGTTACAGCTCCGAAGTGGCGTCTGCAAAATCCACACTTGTTCCTGTGTAACAGGTGTTCAGTCCGGTCAGTTAATCCCCTGATGTGTGTCCGGCAATGTCGCCTGCTCTGTCCACATTCCCATAACTAGTTATGTGAATGTGGACAGAGCAGGCGACATTGCCGGACACACATCAGGGGATTAACTGACCGGACTGAACACCTGTAACACAGGAACAAGTGTGGATTGTGCAGACGCCACTTCGGAGCTGTAACTGGCGGGGTTGGAGGACAGGGGAAATACGAGAGACAGTGGAGCCACAGGCCTAATTGGAGCACGGTTAAAAATCAGTAGTGGTACGACTGTGTAGGCAGCAGGAGACTTTGCCATCCACACAGCAGGGGATCAGCTGACGTTACTGAACCCCACTGAGACACGGGAGCAAGTGTCTCTTTCCGTGTGGACGGCACTTCCGAGCTACAACTGACTGTGTTGAAGCCCAGGAAATAGGAGGGTGTAGGCAGAGGCCTACTGTATTTGGAATGTGGTGACAGCAGGAGAGACTGCCATCCACACAGCAGGGGATCAGCTGACGTTACTGAACCCCACTGAGACACGGGAGCAAGTATCTCTTTCCGTGTGGACGGCACTTCCGAGCTACAACTGGCTGTGTTGAAGCCCAGGAAATAGGAGGGTGTAGGCAGAGGCCTACTGTATTTGGAATGTGGTGACAGCAGGAGAGACTGCCATCCACACAGCAGGGGATCAGCTGACGTTACTGAACCCCACTGAGACACGGGAGCAAGTATCTCTTTCCGTGTGGACGGCACTTCCGAGCTACAACTGGCTGTGTTGAAGCCCAGGAAATAGGAGGGTGTAGGCACAGGCCTACTGTATTTGGAATGTGGTGACAGCAGGAGAGACTGCCATCCACACAGCAGGGGATCAGCTGACGTTACTGAACCCCACTGAGACACGGGAGCAAGTATCTCTTTCCGTGTGGACGGCACTTCCGAGCTACAACTGGCTGTGTTGAAGCCCAGGAAATAGGAGGGTGTAGGCAGAGGCCTACTGTATTTGGAATGTGGTGACAGCAGGAGAGACTGCCATCCACACAGCAGGGGATCAGCTGACGTTACTGAACCCCACTGAGACACGGGAGCAAGTGTCTCTTTCCGTGTGGACGGCACTTCCGAGCTACAACTGGCTGTGTTGAAGCCCAGGAAATAGGAGGGTGTAGGCAGAGGCCTACTGTATTTGGAATGAGGTGACAGCAGGAGAGACTGCCATCCACACAGCAGGGGATCAGCTGACGTTACTGAACCCCACTGAGACACGGGAGCAAGTATCTCTTTCCGTGTGGACGGCACTTCCGAGCTACAACTGGCTGTGTTGAAGCCCAGGAAATAGGAGGGTGTAGGCACAGGCCTACTGTATTTGGAATGAGGTGACAGCAGGAGAGACTGCCATCCACACAGCAGGGGATCAGCTGACGTTACTGAACCCCACTGAGACACGGGAGCAAGTATCTCTTTCCGTGTGGACGGCACTTCCGAGCTACAACTGGCTGTGTTGAAGCCCAGGAAATAGGAGGGTGTAGGCAGAGGCCTACTGTATTTGGAATGTGGTGACAGCAGGAGAGACTGCCATCCACACAGCAGGGGATCAGCTGACGTTACTGAACCCCACTGAGACACGGGAGCAAGTGTCTCTTTCCGTGTGGACGGCACTTCCGAGCTACAACTGGCTGTGTTGAAGCCCAGGAAATAGGAGGGTGTAGGCAGAGGCCTACTGTATTTGGAATGTGGTGACAGCAGGAGAGACTGCCATCCACACAGCAGGGGATCAGCTGACGTTACTGAACCCCACTGAGACACGGGAGCAAGTATCTCTTTCCGTGTGGACGGCACTTCCGAGCTACAACTGGCTGTGTTGAAGCCCAGGAAATAGGAGGGTGTAGGCAGAGGCCTACTGTATTTGGAATGTGGTGACAGCAGGAGAGACTGCCATCCACACAGCAGGGGATCAGCTGACGTTACTGAACCCCACTGAGACACGGGAGCAAGTATCTCTTTCCGTGTGGACGGCACTTCCGAGCTACAACTGGCTGTGTTGAAGCCCAGGAAGTAGGAGGGTGTAGGCAGAGGCCTACTGTATTTGGAATGAGGTGACAGCAGGAGAGACTGCCATCTCCACAGCAGGGGAACAGCTGGCAGTGCTGAACCCCACTAACACTTGAACGAATTTGTTTGGCTCTGTGGAGATGACACTTCTGAACACCAACTGACGCTGTTGGAGCCCAGGATTAGGCGAGGAGCAGGCTGGGGCCTGTTGCTTTTGGCAGCTGAAGGCAGCAGGAGACTTGCCATCTCCACAGCAGGGGAACAGCTGGCAGTGCTGAAACCCACTAACACTCGAACGAATGTGTTTGGCTCTGTGGAGATGTCACTTCTGAACACCAACTGACGCTGTTGGAGCCCAGGATTAGGCGTGGAGCAGGCTGGGGCCTACTGGATTTTGGCAGGTGTAGGCAGCAGGAGACTTGCCATCTCCACAGCAGGGGAACAGCTGGCAGTGCTGAAACCCACTAACACTCGAACGAATGTGTTTGGCTCTGTGGAGACGACACTTCTGAACACCAACTGACGCTGTTGGAGCCCAGGATTAGGCGAGGAGCAGGCTGGGGCCTGTTGCTTTTGGCAGGTGAAGGCAGCAGGAGACTTGCCATCTCCACAGCAGGGAAACAGCTGGCAGTGCTGAAACCCACTAACACTCGAACAAATGTGTTTGGCTCTGTGGAGACGACACTTCTGAACACCAACTGACACTGTTGGAGCCCAGGATTAGGCAAGGAGCAGGCTGGGGCCTGTTGCTTTTGGCAGGTGAAGGCAGCAGGAGACTTGCCATCTCCACAGCAGGGGAACAGCTGGCAGTGCTGAAACCCACTAACACTCGAACGAATGTGTTTGGCTCTGTGGAGATGTCACTTCTGAACACCAACTGATGCTGTTGGAGCCCAGGATTAGGCGTGGAGCAGGCTGGGGCCTACTGGATTTTGGCAGGTGTAGGCAGCAGGAGACTTGCCATCTCCACAGCAGGGGAACAGCTGGCAGTGCTGAAACCCACTAACACTCGAACGAATGTGTTTGGCTCTGTGGAGACGACACTTCTGAACACCAACTGACGCTGTTGGAGCCCAGGATTAGGCGAGGAGCAGGCTGGGGCCTGTTGCTTTTGGCAGCTGAAGGCAGCAGGAGACTTGCCATCTCCACAGCAGGGGAACAGCTGGCAGTGCTGAAACCCACTAACACTCGAACGAATGTGTTTGGCTCTGTGGAGACGACACTTCTGAACACCAACTGACGCTGTTGGAGCCCAGGATTAGGCGAGGAGCAGGCTGGGGCCTGTTGCTTTTGGCAGGTGAAGGCAGCAGGAGACTTGCCATCTCCACAGCAGGGGAACAGCTGGCAGTGCTGAAACCCACTAACACTCGAACGAATGTGTTTGGCTCTGTGGAGATGTCACTTCTGAACACCAACTGATGCTGTTGGAGCCCAGGATTAGGCGTGGAGCAGGCTGGGGCCTACTGGATTTTGGCAGGTGTAGGCAGCAGGAGACTTGCCATCTCCACAGCAGGGGAACAGCTGGCAGTGCTGAAACCCACTAACACTCGAACGAATGTGTTTGGCTCTGTGGAGACGACACTTCTGAACACCAACTGACGCTGTTGGAGCCCAGGATTAGGCGAGGAGCAGGCTGGGGCCTGTTGCTTTTGGCAGGTGAAGGCAGCAGGAGACTTGCCATCTCCACAGCAGGGAAACAGCTGGCAGTGCTGAAACCCACTAACACTCGAACAAATGTGTTTGGCTCTGTGGAGACGACACTTCTGAACACCAACTGACGCTGTTGGAGCCCAGGATTAGGCAAGGAGCAGGCTGGGGCCTGTTGCTTTTGGCAGGTGAAGGCAGCAGGAGACTTGCCATCTCCACAGCAGGGGAACAGCTGGCAGTGCTGAAACCCACTAACACTCGAACGAATGTGTTTGGCTCTGTGGAGAGGTCACTTCTGAACACCAACTGACGCTGTTGGAGCCCAGGATTAGGCGTGGAGCAGGCTGGGGCCTACTGGATTTTGGCAGGTGTAGGCAGCAGGAGACTTGCCATCTCCACAGCAGGGGAACAGCTGGCAGTGCTGAAACCCACTAACACTCGAACGAATGTGTTTGGCTCTGTGGAGACGACACTTCTGAACACCAACTGACGCTGTTGGAGCCCAGGATTAGGCGAGGAGCAGGCTGGGGCCTGTTGCTTTTGGCAGGTGAAGGCAGCAGGAGACTTGCCATCTCCACAGCAGGGGAACAGCTGGCAGTGCTGAACCCCACTAACACTTGAACGAATGTGTTTGGCTCTGTGGAGACGACACTTCTGAACACCAACTGACACTGTTGGAGCCCAGGATTACGCATGCCGCATGCAGAGGCCAATGGGCAGCGGTTTTTATGGAGGTTGTTGACTACTACTGATTCTAACCATGCTCCACTTAGGCCTCTGGCTCCACTGTCTCTACTATTTACCCTGGCCTCCAACCCCGCCAGCTACATCTCTGAAGTGGCGTCAGCACAATCTTCACTTGTTCCTGTGTTACTGGTGCTCAGTCCCGTCAGTTGATCCCCTGATGTTTGTCCGGCAAGTTCGCCAGCTCTGTCCTCATTCCCACTACTGGTTATGGGAATGTGGACAGAGCAGGAGACCTTGCCGGACACACATCAGGGGATAAACTGATGGGACTGAGCCACAGGAACAAGTGTAGATTGTGCTGACACCACTTCAGAGATGTAGATGGCGGGGTTGGAGGTCAGGGGAAATAGTAGAGACAGTGGAGCCAGAGACCTAAGTTGGGCACGGTTAAAAATCAGTAGTGGTTTGAATGTTGATGGAGCTGGTGACTTTGCCGTCCACACAGCAGGGGATCAGCTGGCGTTACTGAACCCCACTAACACAGGAGCTAGTGTGTTTCTCTGTGCAGACGACACATCTGAGCGACAACTGGCTGTGTTGAAGCACAGGGATTATAGTTCAGGTGGTAGAAAAATGAACACACCAGCAGACCTGGATACAGTTGCCAACCACTAATTTAGTATGTAAGAGGAATGGCAAAGTCTTTGGAGATCCAGGCCTTGTTCATTTTCAGAAAAGTCAGCCGGTCAACATTATCGGAAGATAGTCGCGTGCGACGGTCTGTTAGTACACCACCTGCGGCACTAAAGACACGTTCCGATAATACACTGGCAGCAGGGCAAGCAAGCACCTCCAATGCATACTGGCTAAGCTCTGGCCATGTATCCAGCTTAGAGACCCAAAACTTGAAGGGGGAAGAGCCATCTGGGAGTACAGCGACAGGGCAAGACATGTAGTCTGACACCATCTGACGGAAGCGTTGCCTCCTGCTGACTCGAGGCGTCGCTGATGGTGTAGACAATTGTGGTGGACACACAAAACTTTGCCACATTTGGGCCATAGTGGTCTTGCCTTGTGCTGCGGCGCTGCCTCTGCTCCCTCTTTGTGCAGAGTTTCCTCCACTGCCTCGACGCACAGAGCTGCTTTGTAAAGCACTAGCAACAATGCTGTCGGGTGGAATGGAAAACATTATGGACTGCACCAGTGACTCTTCGTACTCCCGCAGTTTACGCTCCCGGTTCAACGTTGGTATGAGCCTTTGTACACTGTCCCGGTAGCGAGGATCTAGGAGGGTGTACACCCAATAATCAGCCGAGACGAGAATGTGGGCGATGCGGCGGTCGTTTCTCAGGCACTGCAGCATGAAATCAACCATGTGCTGCAGACTCCCAACTGCCAAAGAACCGCTGTCCCCTGTTTGAGGCGTGACCTCGGCCTGCTCTGCATCACCCCACCCTCGCTGTACATACTGAGTAGAGGTTTGTGTACCTCCCTCCTCTGGAGAGATGTCTTCCTCCTCCATCGACTCCTCCTCATCCTCCTCACAAAGTGTCCCCTGCCTAGGCCTTTGTGAGGAAACACGTAGCGCAGACTGTCCAGAAGCAGATGGCATTTGGGACTCCTCATCCTCCACCTCTTCCGAAACCTCATCCCTTAGTGCTTGCAGTGTTTGTTGAAGCAGGCAGATAAGGGGGACAGTCATGCTGACTAGTGCATCATCTGCACTCGCCATCCGCGTGGATTCATCGAAGGCATGCAAAACGAGGCAGATGTCCTTCATAGAGGCCCACTCAATGGTGCTGAAGTGTGAACGGCGCACAGTGCGACTTGTTTGCGCCTGATGCAGCTGGTACTCCATGACTGCTGCCTGCTGCTCACACAACCGCTCCAACATATGTAACGTTGAATTCCACCGGGTGGGTAGGTCACATATGATGCGATGTTCCGGAAGGCCAAATCGTCGCTGCAGAGCAGCGAGGCGCGATCTTGCCGTGCTGGAACGTCGCAAGTGAGCGCACTCTATGCGGACCTTGTGCAACAGTGCATCAAGATCCGGATAGTCCCTCAGAAAGCTCTGCACGACCAAGTTAAGCACATGTGCCAGACATGGGATGTGTGTGAGGTTGCCTAGGCCAAGAGCTGCCACCAGATTTCGGCCATTGTCACACACTACCAAGCCCGGCTGGAGATTCGCTGGCCCAAACCACACATCGCTCTCCAGCTTGATAGCATTCCAGAGCTCCTGCGCTGTGTGGCTTCGATTCCCCAAAGAAATTAATTTGAGTACAGCCTGTTGACGTTTGGCCATGGCTGTGCTCATATCGGTCGTAACAGGCTCCTGCTCTGCTGTTTCTGAGGAACTTGAGTAGGAGGAGGAGTCTATGTGTACAGACTGGAGTCCTGCAATCCGTGGCGTTGGAAGAACACGTACAGCGCCACTCTCCAGATCTGTACCCGGCTCCACAACATTGACCCAGTGGGCAGTGAGGGAAAGGTATCGTCCCTGTCCATGGTTACTGGTCCACGCATCGGTGGTCAGGTGGACCTTGCTACTAACGGCGTTTAGTAGCGCATGTTTTATTTTGCCCTCAACATGTTTCTGCAGGGCAGGGACGGCTCGCCTGCTGAAATAAAAGCGGCTGGGCACGTTGTATTGGGGGACTGCCAATGCCATTAAGTCCCGGAAGGTGTCAGTGTCCACCAGCCTGAATGACAGCATTTCAACTGCCAGAAGTTTGGCAATGCCAGCATTCAGAGACTGTGCTCGGGGATGGTTTGCCGAGTAAGGGCGCCTTTTATCCCATGCCTGTGCTACCGATGGCTGTGATGGATGGGAACGTGCTGCTATGGGTGGAATCTGACAGGGTCTCCGGACAACAGTGGCAGAGGTTCTTCCTTGGCGATCCTGTGAGGAAGCCGAACCAGCAGTGTGTGAGCTGGAGGAAGAGGCCCCAACACGAACTGAAGAGGTGGTAGGTGGTGCTGTACGTTGGCCTACGTCTTCAGGGTGTCTCTGCAACTCCAACTCGTGCTTGGTGCGCACATGTTTCCACATATTTGTGGTATTGAGGTTGCTGACATTTCTCCCTCTTTTGACTATCTGATGACACAGCTTGCATTTGACAAAGCAAATGTCATCTGCAACTGTGTCAAAAAAGGACCACGCACTGCAACTCTTGGGAGCGCCCGGTTTGCCTTTGGAATGAGGAATGCTCCTAACGGGTGCCGAAGTGGAGGGTACAGGCAACCAAGTCTTCCCCCTCCCTCTGCCTCCTGTTTTGGCCGGTAGGGGAATCTCTTCCTCCGAGCTGCTCCCACCACCTTCCTGTTCCTCACGCCATGATGGGTCAAGGACCTCATCATCTTCCCTCCCCTCTTCAAACAGCTGCTTCTCCGGGGTTGTCTCGCCAGCACCGTACGCACCAGAAAGTGGCAACTGAGTCTCGTCATCATCTGATGCGTACTGAGGTGTGCTGACCATAGGCACTGGCCCACTCGCCTCTTCAGATTCAGAGGGACAAAGAAGTTGCGCATCACTGCATACTCCCTCTTCTTCACATTCAGGAATGCTGCTTGGCTGGCCCCCTCTTTCCAAGCCAACAGATTCCGAGAACAGAAGTAGAGACTGTGATGGCTCCTGTCCATGTCTCTCTGACTGCCTGGGCACTTTGGCAGGTGGTGAAGAGACAGATGGTTGCTCTTCGGTGCTCTGATCCTGAGAGGATGCGGAAGTAATTGAAGTCGATGCGTTAGCTGCCATCCATCCGACAACGGCTTCAATTTGTTCCTCCCGCAGCAGTGGGGTACGTTGAGGTCCTACAAAGCTGCGCATAAAGGACTGTTGCCTGCTAAAACTGGGGGATGCTGATCCACTGGTGCCTGCAGCAGGCCCAGAATCCCCACGTCCTCTACCTGCAGAATCCCCACGTCCTCTCCCTGCAGAATCCCCACGCCCACGCCCACGCGCCTTACTCCCTGCCTTCTTCATCTTGCCAGACTGCTTAAGATAGGCAGAAAAGTACAAAGGGGGGCCTTAGTGTGCTTATTCCTGAACAGCTGGTTACAGGTACAAGAAACACTAATTTTATGAAGTGTGTGTGTGTGGACTACACTTTAATAGGAGCTGATGTGGCCTACACAAGTTCCAAATGTAGTGTTTGGTGAACTTTTTTTGTGGTTTCTTTGTTGGAAACAAACTCAAAGTATGTGAACAAAGAATTGAAACTGATAGTATCACCAACTTTTTGGAGCTATTACAATGCAGGCAGGTAACCTACAATGCAAAAGATGAGGCTCCAAAAAAATTGGGTAATACTAATCTGGCTGCGCCGGCAGGGCACAAGCCAGAAAAAAAGGCTCCTCTATCTACTCCTATATAGTGTTTGCAACCAACGTTGATGGATACGGATGGATACACACTAATAGGAGAAGAAAAAATGAGCTGCACTCAAAGACAAATATGTGTGAGGCAGTGACGCACGTTGAGCGTCCTACAACCAGACGTAGCTGCAGGACACACTACTCAGCGTGAGCTGCACTCACACACAGTCAGAGACCTCTCAGACAGCCGTCAACAGTGCAGCTAAGTGGGCACTGGCACTGACAGGCTGCAGAAAGGCTCCGCTGTGTACTCCTATATAGTGTTTGCAACCACCGTAGATGGAGACTGATGGATGCACACTAATAGAAGAAAAAATGAGCTGCACTCAAATAAAAATATGTGTGAGGCACTGACGCACGCTGAGCGTCCTACAGCCAGACGTAGCTGCAGGACACACTACTCAGCGTGAGCTGCACTCACACACAGTCAGAGACCTCTCTGACAGCAGTGAACAGTGCAGCAAAGTGGACACTAGCACTGAAAGGCTGCAGAAAGGCTCCGCTGTCTACTACTAGTGTTTGCAACCAACGTATATGGATACGGATGGAAGCACACTAGATTGAAATTATGTAAAAAATGCAGCTCAAAAAATAAAAGATGTATGAGGCAGCAGTGATCACACTGGGTGGCCTACAGCCTGACGTGGCTGCAGGACCCACTCCACAGCGTGAGCTGCACTCACACAGCCCTTGCAGACAGCTGTGAACACTGCTGCTAGGGCAAAGAAGGCTACAGTGGTGGTTTATGTAGCCTGGGTAAAGCACTCGATGTTTGGTGGAATCGCTATTTCTAACTGTCCCTCACAGTCTTCTACAGCAGCCTGTCCCTAACTGAATTCACAGCAGAGTGACCAGAAATGGCGGCTGCGGTGGCTTTTATAGTGCATCATGACATCATTTCGGCAGCCAATCACAGCCATGCCAATAGTTAACATGCCTACATGCCTAACAGGATGTGCCCACACTTCGGAGGATTCCCATTGGCTTAATCAAAGCAAGCAGGCTCATAGCATGATGGGAACTTCCGATTCCGATTCCGGAATCCGATATGACAAAAGTATCGGAAGTCAGTATCGGAATTCCGATACCGCTAATATCGGCCGATACCCGATACTTGCGGTATCGGAATGCTCAACACTAATTGCGGCAGCTCCAACCTTCTGAGTAAGAATTGTAGCAGGAGTAAGGATCATTGCTGCATCAGAGTTCGATGTTACTGGTACCAATGGTCTTGCGTTTATCACGGCAGACACTTCAGCCAGGAAGGTAACCAAGACTTCATCGGTGAGGGGTAACTTGTGATCCAGCAACCGAATCTAGGATTCTTCAATCAATGCCAATCATACGTTCCCAGGATCCTCCCATATGCGAGGAATGTGGAGGGTTGAACACCCAAATACACCCATTTTCAGTCAAAAAGTTGTCCAACTGTAGTTCTTTGCACACTCCCACAAAGTTAGTGCCACAGTCCGATCTGAACTACTTGGCGGGTCCCCGCATAGAAAAGAATCTTCTGAGGGCATTGATGAAACAAGAGGAATCCATGGATTCAATTACCTCAATGTGAACTGCTTGAATGCTAAGACAGGTGAACAGCACGGCCCACTGCTTACTGTTTGCAACTCCACCACAGGTCCTTCTTGTAACAACCGACCATGGGCCAAAAACATCTACACCGAAGTACGAGAATGGCTGGTCTGTGTTTATCCAGTCTGCTGGAAGATCTGCCATTTGTTGATGTTGTTGTTTTCCTCTTAATTTTTGACATTTAATGCATTTATGGAACACTGAGGAGACACATCTCTTCATCCCCACGATCCATAGGCCAGCGGACCTTATAGCGCCTTCGGTAAACTGTCTTCCTTGGTGCTGCACTCGTTCATGATAGTGACGGACCAACAGTGTAGCAATGTAGTGCCGACCCGGGATGATGATAGGATTCTGCTCCTTATCACATAAGTCAGACTTCTCTATACAACCACCCACCCATAACAATCCGTGATGATCGATCACTGGGTTCAATTCAAACAGAGAACTGTTTATAGACAGGCTAGTATCCCTTGTAATACTGTCAATCTCGTGACCATATTCTTCTTGTTGCACGCATCGGATGATGAATTGCTCGGCATGTCTAATATCAGCAACGGTAGGGTATCCTCTACACATATGCCAGCCAAAACACTCTGATGTCTTGTTACCGGCAAAGGTATGGGTGATGTGAGTTAGATGAGCTATGGCCCGCACGACAGCTGACCATCTTCAGAAGTGTTCAAAGCGGAGAAACCTCAGTTTCAATTTTGGCATCACAGAAGTGTAGTGGGTAGAATGGATTGGTCTGATCTCTTTGTCAGACTCTGGTTCCACCAGCTCGTAAATGTTGTTGAAGTCCCTTGAACTGGAAACCTCGTAAAAGAACCTTGGAGGTGACACCCACATGTTGTCATTGAGTTTAGACGCGGCGGTGAGTCTCGTCACTTGGTCAGCTGGATTCATGTCAGTAGAGACGTAGTACCACTGGTCAGGGGTAGAAAAGCTTCTGATACGCTCTACTCTATTGCTAACGTAGACATAAAATTGTTTTGTTTGGTTGTAGATGTAACCAAGTACCACTTTACTGTCTCTGTAGAAGGTAAATGGATCAATAGCAATGTCCATTTCATCCTTTATAGCTTCAGCTAACTCCACTGCCAGAATGGCGGCACAAAGTTCGAGTCTTGAAACAGAGTGAGCAAGTTTCGTGGTTAGTTTTGCCTTACCAAGGATGAATCCATAATGCACCTTGTTATCTTCTTCCAAGGCCCTCAGGTAGGCTACGGCAGCTATAGCCTCTGTAGAAGCATCCAAGAAAATGTGGACTTCTCTTCTGATGGTGGCTGAAAGGGTGGCTGGGGAGTAACAATGTGGGACTTGGAAATGCTCTAGGACCTTCAGAGACTTCTTCCACGCCTCCCACCTTTGTAGTTTCTAGGATGGTAGCTGAGTGTCCCAATCCGTACTCTCGGCGATCAACTGTCTCAACAGTATCTTGCCTTGAATGGTGATGGGTGCGATAACCCCGAGAGGATCATAGATGCTGCTCACAACAGATAGGACTCCTCATTTAGTGAAATGTTTATCACAAGCTGACACCTGGAAAGTGAACGTGTCCTGCTTAATATCCCAAAGCAGACCGAGGCTGCGTTGCATGGGAGGAATGTCAGAACCTAGAACAAGATCCCTTACACCAGCAGTGTGATCCTCTGATGGAAATGCTTTCATTACCATTTTACTGTTGGAGATGATCTTGTGGAGTCTAAGGTTTGCTGTTGACAGCATTTCCTGAGTCCTAGAGAGCAGATCGATTGTCTCTTCACTTGTGGGAAGAGACTTAAGCCCTTCATCTACGTAGATGTTTCTTTCCACAAATAGACGAGCATCAGACCCATGCACTCTCCCACCTTCCTGTGCTGTCCATCTTAGTCCATAGATGGCCACTGCGGGAGAGGGCCTGTTCCCGAAGAAGTGCACCTTCATCCTGTAGTCTATGACCTTGTTGTGGACGTATTTGTCTTTGTGCCATAGGAATCTGAGAGAGTTTCTGCTATCTTCTGTCATGATAAAACAATGAAACATTTGTTGAATGTCGGCCATTACTGCGACGGGTTCTTGTCTGAAGCGAATCAGTACTCCTATAAGGCTGTTTAGATTAGGCCCAGTGAGGAGCAGGCTATTTAGGGAGATGCCTTCATACTGAGCACTGGAGTCAAACACCACTAGTGTTGAGCGATACCTTCCGATATCGGGAAATATCGGATCGGATTGGATCGGCCCGATACCCCAAAAATATCGGATATCGCCGATTCCAATACCGGAAACCAATGCAAGTCAATGGGACACAAATATCGGAATGAAAATAAACCCCTTACTTTCCTTGTAGGTTAATTCTACATGAAGGAAAACAACTAAGAATAATGTAGAGTGTATTGGGGGATGTGGAGGAGACATTAAAGGCATAGAGGTTTAGCCCGTTTGGAGTTACAAAGATATTGACTATGTTAAAGGGTTTGTGTAGCAATAGAGGGAGGCGTTCAGAAAAGGCACATGTTGGCAGAGTGTTGAAATGGAGTGCTTCATCTAGCTTGGAGGTTGACTGAGCCCCTGACCCGGAGGACACGGCACGGATGCGGGCACCTGTATGCACAACAGACTGTGAGTAAAGCTTTGGAACTATATGCCCTGCGCCAGCACACTCAGCACTGCAACATCTCTGTGCCTGGCACTGCACCATCTACGTCTCTTCACTACCTCTCCATCTACACTGCCCTGGGAGTACAGCCCTACCTGTGGAGGGCCACAACATCAAAGCTGCACCACACGATCTGTCCCAGAGGATTTGTCTGCAGCGTCGGCTCAACATCTTCATTGCCGAACACCACAGGTGGCGTCACGAAACATTCACTCAAACTTTAATCATCATCCACACGTTCAACATTTCCCTTTTACAATGGACACCCAGGGCCACGGACCGGGTCACAGCTACCGTGACATCTCCCATTGAAACCAACGGGCCCGGTACCAAGTACCCCACCAGCCCTGGCGGGCGATCCAACTTGGCGGAAATACATAACAGAACAGGTTGTCTGGGCTTTTCACATAATCTCAGTGCATATCTAGGCTGCAGAATGCTGACAATAAGTAATTTACCTTCTGTGGCTAGTCTGCACGGTTTCCAAGATATCATCTTTTGCTTCTAAGGCCTCTTTCACACTTCAGTTTTTTGTGTTAGTTAAAATCCGCCAAAAAGGCGGACAAGTGGATCCGTTCTTAACTGATGTGAACGGATGCCACAGGATCCGTTTTTGGACGTATCCGCAAAATGAGGAAATTTAAAGGAACCGCTGGCCGGGAAGGAGAGAGAGAGAGAGAGAGAGAGAGAGAGAGAGAGAGAGAGAGAGAGAGAGAGAGAGAGAGAGAGAGAGAGAGAGAGAGAGAGAGAGAGAGAGAGAGAGAGAGATAGTTTGAGGATGTTGACGGACAGCAACATTATGGCGGATCCGCACAAAAACGGATGCAACGGACGGCAATCCATCAAGATCCACCAATAATGAAAGTCAATGGGGAAAAAAACGGATCCGCAAAAAAAAATGGGGATCCGTTTTTTTCAAAACCTGGCGGATTTTGACTGATTGTAAAAAACGGAAGTGTGAAAGAGGCCTAAGATAAACGTCCGGGGGGGGGTGTTCTGGCATTGAAATGAGAACTGCTCGTTTCCTCCTCCCTCACTAGTTTCACTTTCCATAGATCACTGTTCAGTGTGTGAATGGGGGAGGAGCAGCTGTGTGGTCTGCTCTCAGCCAATCACAGCCATGCCATTAGTTAACATGCCTAACATGCATAACAGGATGTGCCCACACTTCTTAGGATTCCTCATTGGCTGAATAAAATCAAACTGGCTCATTGCATTATGGGAACTTCCGATTCCGGTATTCGATATTCTAAAAGTATTGGAACTCAGCATCGGAACTCCGACACCGCGAATATCGGCCGATACCCGATATTGCAGTATCGGAATGCTCAACACTAAACACCACTCTAATTTGGTTGGGTTTTCGAGGATGGTAGACACCAAAGGATGGGAGATTCCAGCATTCTTCACCTTCTTTTAGCGGGGGTGCGGGTTCTGTGTGACCTCTGTCGAAGATATTCTGCATGAAGTCGACAAAATGTTCCTCCATCTCTGGCCTTCTCTTTAAGTTGCGTTTTAGGGATGAAAACCTTGCCGTTGCTTGTTGCAGATTATCAGGAAGCCTTGTTCTTGGAGAACGAAAAGGTAATTAAACTTCATAATCTTTATGAATTCTTTGTCCTCCCTTGCAGGTGCTAGCTGGTTGTCATCTCTTGTAGAGTTGAACACTGTTGACCCGAGGTCATCATTATGGGACAGGAATTTGTTCGTGTAATCAGAGGTTTCTTTCTTCCACTTGTTGTCGCTTATCTTCTCTTTCACCCAGTAATGATGTGGGCATGGTTGAAACAAGTAAGTGCTGCGACCATTTGGTAGGACGCGAGTCTTAAATGAGGAAACCCTCGTGGGTCTCTTCATCTTTCCTATACAGACATTGCCTAAGATAACCCAGCCTAGGTCAAGGTGTTGAGCAAATGGAGTGTCGTGTGGCCCGCTGATTTGCTGACGTACCTTGTGAAGTCGCAGAATGTCTCTGCCAAGCAGGATTAGGATGTTTGCGCTATTGTCGAGAGCTGGTATCTTGCCTGCCAAAGTCCTTAGATGAGGGTGATGGAGTGCAGCCTCTGGAGTTGGGATTTCCTCTCTGTTGGACGGTATCTGGTTGCATTCGACCAGAGTGGGTTAGGGTATCTCCACATTGTTCAAGAGAAGACACCATGAGTCCATTGGCTCTTCTCCCAGAGACTCCGTAACACCGCTGCAGGTGCCCAGAGTGTAGAGCTGAGAGTTTCCCTTTAAGTCAAACATGTCAAAGAGTTCTGACCTTGCAAGTGACCGGTTGCTCTGATCGTCCAGGATAACATACACACTTGCGGTTTTCTCTGGCTGACCCTTGGGATACACATTCACCAGGCATATCTTCACACATGACTTGTCCCAGAGGCCTTCTCTGCAGACTTCTGTGCATGAAGAAGATATTGTGATAGAACTCACTGTTTGAACAGCATCCTCCCTGCCTTGCCTCGAGTTGGGGGAAGGCGTAAGCTGTGCAGTGTTAGATTGGGATGGATGGAGCGCATGCACATGCTCTTCACTGTCGCACTCCGGCAGCTTGGAAACTATTGGGGTTACCCCATGAGCAGTGTCCATGTAGCTGAGGCCAGACAGGTACGGGTCTCCTTTGGCCAGCTGAAGCTCTAACAGGAGGTCGCTGAGCTCTTGGAACCTTGTACTGTCCTTACTAGATAGCTTTGGAAAATCCTCTGCTCGAACAGGGCCTTTTCTATGGCCTCAGGACTGCCATAGCTTCTTTCTAGCCTCTTCCATGCAGCGGTGAGACCCGCGATGGGATTACTAATGTGGACGGATTTAAGTCTCTTGACCCGATCCGTAGATTGTGGCCCAAGCCACCTGATTAGCAGGTCTAGCTCTTCAGCGGCAGTGATGCCGAGGTCACTGATTGTGGTTTTAAAGGTGCACTTCCAACCACTGTAGTTCTCAGGTTTATCGTCAAACTTTGTAAGACCGGTCTTAGCTAGATCACGCCGAATCAAAGCCTTGCAAAGCCAGTCATATCAGCATTCTCCGATTTTGGAAGGACTGTTGCTGGCTGGGTAGCATTGTTCATACAGTCTGTGCTTTGACCTGGGAATGCAGGAACATATGGGGCAGCGTAGGCGTTCTGTCCATTAACTGGCTTAATGAGCTTGGTTTCTGCTACACAGGGACTGGAATTGTGTGACTGACCGGAGTGTGGTGACTCGCCTGCATATTGGCCTGCATATATGTTTCTGTGTATAAGGTTTGGTGAGGTGCAGGTTTCCAGTACATTCCAGTGCACAGAGGAGGATCAGGATGCAGGGTTGGCAGCGTATTGTACTGACCTTGGGTGCAGGATGTGGGTAAACACTGTGTCCTGTTGTTTTCAGGGGACCATCTGTGCGGTCAGGAAGAATTGCAGGAACAGGGGGAGCGCTGTATTGGCCTTGCACATAGTCTCTAGTACGCTTGAGAGGGTCTTCAGTATCAAAATCACTTAAACAGATGCTGTCTCTTTGGCTCCCACTGATGGCTTGTCCCAGGACCTTTGACCTTGCCATGGCTGTGGTGTGTTCACATTCCTTCTCTAGGGCCTCTATTTCTGCCCTTTTTTTGCCTTTCTGTGCACTGCTTCGGCTGCCTCTATTTCCATCTCAGTTTTCTTTAGCGCGAAGGCAGCTCATATTTCGTGGCCTCAGCTTCTGCACGTGCTCTTACGAGCTGTTCGTTGAGGGTTGAGGATTTTGAAGAGCGTGACTTAGATGATTGCTTTGACTGTCTGGCTGAGCCAGAAATACAAGATGACATCTCGGCTATTAGCGCGATTCTTGCCTCTGTCTTGGCTTTTATATCGCGCACCATGCTATCTCTCTCAGTGTTAAGTTGTTGGAAAGCTTGCAGCTCTTTGCAGGGAACTGACGGGTTAAGTCTGTCATGCCCGCCATGTCGGTTAGGACTGTCATGACCGCTATGTCTGTTATGCCGCATGATCCCTGGAGCTGTGTGCACGTGCACCGAACTATCATGCCCGCCATGTCTGGTATGCCGCATGACTCCTGGAGCAGTGTGCACATGCACTGAATTCTCATGCCCATTATGTCTCATGCTGCAAGATGCCTGGAGCAGTCTGCACGCGCGCCTTACCTCATGCCTGCACGCCGTTGCTAGGTAACCATCCGTCTCTGCTCTGATTCTGCAATCCTCTCTGTATTCCTGTAAAAGCTGTGTGGGAATTTCCCACACAGCTTTTACCATAAAGTGAGACTAGGGATTTTTTTTTTTTAAGTGGCGGAGGAATACAGTGCGGAAGGATACCTACCTTCCGTCATTGGATTCCTGCAGCCCGTAGAGAGCGGCAGCATCAGCTGATGCTGCAGTTCTTTACCCAAGATCGTCGTGGGACACACTCGTGGACTGCTTCGGATCATGGGTGAGAATTTTTGTGGTTTGTTATGTTAATATTTATTCCGTAGACGACAATGGCTTCGGGGAACAATGTGACAAGTATTGGTAAGTATGTTACTCTATGTTATATGTACTGTATGTCTATGTATGTATTGTATGAATGTATTGTATGTAGCATGCATGTAGTATGTAGTATGTATGTAGCATGTCGTATGTATGTAGCATGCATGTAGTATGTATGTAGCATGCATGTAGTATGTATGTAGCATGCATGTAGTATATATGTAGTATGTATGTAGTATATATGTAGCATGTAGTATGTATGTAGCATGCATGTAGTATGTATGTAGTATGTATGTAGCATGCATGTAGTATGTATGTAGCATGTATGTAGCATATATGTAGCATGTATGTAGTATATATAGCATGTAGTATGTATGTAGCATGCATGTAGTATGTATGTAGTATGTATGTAGCATGTATGTAGCATGTATGTAGCATGCATGCAGTATGTATGTAGCATGCATGTAGTATATATGTAGTATGTATGTAGTATGTATGTAGCATGTAGTATGTATGATGCATATATGTAGTATGTAGTATGTATGATGCATGTATGTAGCATGTATGTAGCATGTATGTAGCATGTATGTAGCATGTATGTAGCATGCATGTAGTATATATGTAGCATGTAGTATGTATGTAGCATGCATGTAGTATGTATGTAGTATGTATGTAGTATGTATGTAGCATGTATGTAGTATGTATGTAGTATATATGTGGTATGTATGTAGCATGTAGTATGTAGCATGCATGTAGTATGTATGTAGTATATATGTGGTATGTATGTAGCATGTAGTATGTATGTAGCATGCATGTAGCATGTATGTAGCATGTATGTAGCATGTATGTAGCATGTATGTAGCATGTATGTAGCATGTAGTATGTATGTAGCATGTAGTATGTATGTAGCATGCATGTAGTATATATGTGGTATGTATGTAGCATGCATGTAGTATGTATGTAGTATTTTTTTTTTTTTTTTTTTAAACATTTAACACATTAGCCGGATGATGGGACTACTACTGTCCCATCATTGGCTAATGTGTCAATCACTGTCATGGTAGCAGGCATCGCCAGATGGGACTTGTAGTCCCATCGGACGATGCCTGCACAGACCCCTGGACATCAGCACAGCCCCCCGGCAGGCCGGTACAGCCCCCCACAGGGTGCACATACCACCGGCAGGCCGGCACAGCCCCCCGGCAGGCCGGTACAGACCCCCGGCAGGCCGGCACAGCCCCCCGGCAGGCCGGCAGAGACCCCCGGGAGGCCCGAAATGACGGCGCATCATGATGCGCACACACCGCGCATCATGATGACGTCATTTCGGCTGTCAATCAACTTTGAACTTCCGATTCCGATGCCCGATATTGAAAAAATATCGGATGTCGGTATCGGAATTCCGATACAGCAAGTATCGGCCGATATCCGATACTTGCGGTATCGGAATGCTCAACACTACTTATTATACTTATTATTATACTTATTGTGGCAGTTTATCTTCATTAGCACACCGTTATATATATGTCATTAGTAGTACTTTACTCTAATAAAATTTGATAACTTTTTTACTGCATGCTCTGAGTTTTCTCCTGTTTTTTATAGTTACCAACCTCTCTGGTTTTCTGTGATTTAGCTTGTTTTGCTTTTCTCTCCTCGGTGACCCATTCATAACACGCAGGACTCTGCCTTGTACCTCGTACCCTGGCATGTCTCTACACACGCACCCTGTCTTGTATGTTGAACTTTGAACCCTGGTGTGTCCCCTACACATGCACCTTGCCTTGCACCTTGCCCTGGACCCTGGTGTGACCCTAGCACGCATCCTGCCTAGAATCTTGCCTTGGACCTCGTCGTGTTCCCTAACACACACCATGCCTGGAGATCTGTCATGCCTCCTTGCCTGTACCCTGGTTTGCCTGCTGGATTCCCGGAACCTGCCATCACTGCCAGAGATCGTAAGCATGAAGTCTACAGCCTTATGCCCTGATCCCTGCCTGCTGTCCGAAGACATCGTGTCTATGCCGGTAACCGGGCTTGCCTTCTAGCACGTATTATTCCATGGACCTTGGCATGCCACATACGCACCTTGCTGTGTTTTGCTTGTTATCACGTTTTTGCACTGAATGTTATGCTGTATTTGCCTTAATGAAGATACCTTGAACTTACGTCTTGTCTTGTCGTGTTTCCTGCACGTCCTTTGTCGTCAGACACTCGTACCTAGTGTCTACCTGAGCCGGTCGTCTGGTGCCAGCAGTCGTGGTGGCTCACCCCCTTGGTCTTGCCCCTGACACTTCCTGCATAGGGGGTGGTTCCTCACAAGGTCAGCTCGCCCTAGATGGGTGGGTGCCACGACCCAGAGGGTCCACTCTAAAGAAATCGGCTCAGTGTAAGCTGACTCCTTCACAGAGTCTCTGTAACACTGAGATGTACTGGCCTGCTGTTTCTGCATACAGTTGATAATCTGAACACAGTTATGCAAGGGTTCCCTCTGGTGGTCGTTCGAGAGAACCAGGCTGAGACAGGCTGTTTATGTGACTCAGCAGTTTTTGCCATAGCTCTGCTATAGCACGGAGAAGATCATGTTTACTGGATTCTAGATTCTCCCTTAAGCCCCCATCACACACAGCGATTTCACTAGCGAGATTGCTGCTGAGTCACAGGTTTTGTGACGCAACAGTGATCTCACCATCGAGATCGCTGTGTGTGACAGCTATCAGTGACCAGCCCCCCTGCCGGGTATCGCTGATCATTCATGAAAGGTCAGGACTTTTTTTGGGTCATTGGTCTCCCGCTGGCCAGCATGCATCGCTGCGTGTGGCAGGCGGGAGAGCAACGACCAGCAATCAGCTAGCTGGTAACCAAGGTAAACATTGGGTTTCTAAGCAGCGCGCGGTGCTTAGAAATGCAATGTGTAACTTAGTTACCAGCTAGCTGATGCAGGGAGCTGGTAACCAAGGTACACATCGGGTTTCTAAGTGCTGCGCGCCGCTTAGAAACCCGATGTGTATCTGGGTTACCATCTCCTTGCATCAGCGCACTGGTAACTAATGTACACAGCGACACGCCCGCTCAGCGTCGCTGGTGCTGATCGCTGGTGAAGTTCATATCGTCGGGATCGCTGGTGAGTCGCTATGTGTGACGGGGCCCTTACTTTCCATGTGGGCTTTGTGGGACGTCTAGCCTTCTCACTAGATGGTGGATCAAGTTCTATGCACTCTTCCTCTAACAATGGGTCTGGCAGAGACCGTGTAGTCATTCCTTCAGCCATCCTGATTCAGAGGGAAAAGGGGAGCTGTATAGTCTCTTATATGCTGAGAGCGGATGCTCTGCAGGAAGTTCTGTAGCTTTATAGAAGCTGCGGGTGGCTTTACAGATGAATCTGGTAAGTCTTTTTTACTATTCTGTCCCCGGGGCCTGTGGTTGCAAATATGGCTCTGTGAGATGCTAGATCTCTTCACCTTACTTACAATTGGTGACGGTCGCAGATAGCTTAACTCAGCTGCAGGCACACATGTTATGAAGCATCCAGAAGAGACTTTGATTTCTTTAAGAATTCTTGTTGAATGCATACAAAACAGCAGCAGGTAAAAAAGACTTTCTTCTGACAGGCTGAAAGCACGTGTGCCTCTAATGAAGCCAAGATGGAGACTGAGACACAGGCAGACGAAGAAAGAAGTGACATCACACCAGAAGAGGGAGACAGAAGGAACAAACTTCATGGAAAGGGAGGATTTCAGCTATGCAAAACACAGGAACACATAGCAACAACAAAACAATATGAGAGACTGCAATACAGCATGTAAAAAGTACAAGACAGTCTGTAAAATGTCTCATTCATGGGACATAACAGGGCCTGTGCTGTATACCATGTGGACCTGTGCTGTATACCAGGGGAGTCTGTGCTGTACTCCATGTGTACCTGTGCTCTATACCAGGGGGCTGTGCTGTATACCATGTGGACCTGTGCTGTATACCGGGGGGGCCTGTGCTGTATACCATGTGGGGCCTGTGCTGTATACCAGGGGGGACTTGTGCTGTATGACATGTGGACTTGTGCTGTATAGCGGGGGGGTTGTGCTGTATACCATGTGGACCTGTGCTGTATACCAGGGAGGGCCTGTGCTGTATAGCATGTGGACCTGTGCTGTATACCAGGTGGGCCTGTGCTGTATACCATGTGGACTTGTGCTGTATATCAGGGGGGCCTGAGCTGTATACCACGTGGACCTGTGCTGCATACCAGGGGACCTGTGCTGTATACCATGAGGGGCCTGTGCTGTATACTGGGGGGCCTGTGCAGTATACCATGTGGGGCCTGTGCTTTATACCAGGGGGGCCTGTGATGTATACCATGTAGGGCCTGTGCTGTATACCAGGGGGGCCTGTGCTGTATACCAGGGGGGTCTGTGCTGTATACCAGGGGGGCCTGTGCTGTATACCAGGGGGGCCTGTGCTGTATACCATGAGGGGCCAGTTCTGTATACCAGGGGGACCTGTGCAGTATACCATGTTGGGCCTGTGCTGTATACTATGGAGGCCTTTGCTGTATACCAGGGGGCCCTTTGCTGTTTACCATGTGGGGCCTGTGCTGTATACCAGTAGACTGTGCTGTATACCAGGGGGGACTTGTGCTGTATATTGGGGAGGCGTGCTGTATACCAGGGGAGGCCTGTGCTGTATACCATGTGGGCTGTGTTATATACCATGGGGGTACATAATACATTATATTCTATGGGGGAGGCTGTGTTATATAATATGGGGGGCTACATTATATTCTATGGGGATGTGGGCTGTATTATATTCTATACAGGGCTACATTATATTCTATGGGGGGTTAGATTATATTGTATGGGGGCTTTTATACTTTATGAGGGGGCTACATTATAGTCTATTGGGGCTGCATTATACTATATGAGGAGGGCTACATTATACTATATAAGGGGCTGCATTATACTCTGAGGGGGCTGCCCATATATTCTATGGAGGGGTTGCATTATCATTATATTCTATGGAGAGGGTTACTGTACATTATATTCTGTGGGGTGGCTGCATTATACTATAAGAGGGGGGCTGAATTATATTCTACGGGGGTTACCTTATATTGTATGGTGGGGCTGCATTATACTATATGTGGGCTGCATTATACTGTATCGAGGACTATGGGGAATACATTATACTATATGAAGAACTATGGGGTGCATTATACTATGGGAAGTGAATTGTACTACATGGATGACTGGCAGTGTATTATACTATATGGAGCACTATGAGGAGTGTATTATACTATATGGAGGACTGAGCAGTGTATTTTAATATATGAGTAGTGTATAATAGTATATGGAGGACTGAGTGTATGGAGGACTATGTGCTGCTGATAACATAATACTTTATGGGGAAATTGATCCATTAGTGATTATTCTGTTCCCATCATTCTTTCTCTGATGGTGGAAAGAGGCCGGGAATCAAATTTTGAACAACTTCAATATTGTCTATCACACTCATTTAGCGTCATGAACTCAGCGCATGCAAATACAATCAAAACGCTTCTGTGTGATGTGCAATATGTTAAAATTTGGGACCCCATTTTAAACTTTGCATAGGGCCCCACTCTGCCTAAAACCAGCCCTGGGTCAGGTCTCTGGCTGAGCCAGTCAAGAATGATCACAGAGTTGTTCTGAAGCCACGCCTTTGTTATTTTAGCTGTGTGCTTAGGGTCATTGTCTTGTTGGAAGTTGAACCTGTCAGGGAGGGCCGGGGCCGTAATCATGGCCGAGGAGATCGGGGCTTCTAGGCCCTGGCCTCCCATCACATGAAAATAATGTCCATTATTCAACATACCTGTGACTTCAGGTCCAGCATAATCAAGATATCTTCTGTGCCACTGAATGCGGTCTGCAAACAATTTCGCATGGATTGAGACACAGTCCATTTCAACTTGAAACTGAACAACTTTACTGTTTTCATTTCTCAGCACAACCAAGTATTTCACAGCAGAGTATATAAGGACACACGTTAGAGTATATAGGATAGCACTCAGCACAGTATATAGGATGCAGACGGCACATTATATACAGTAGGTCAGCACAGTATATAGGAGCAGCACACGGCAAAGTATATAGGACAGCACTCGGCACAGTATATAGGGCGCACACGGCTGATTATATAGGTCAGCTCAGTATATAGGACGCACACGGCAGAGTATATAGGACAGCACTCAGCACAGTATATAGGACACACATGGCAGAGTATATAGGAGAGCACTCAGCACAGTATAGAGGTTGCACATGGCAGAGTATATAGGACAGCACTCAGCTCAGTATATAGGACGCACACAGCAGAGTATATAGGACAGCACTCAGCACAGTATACAGGTCGCACACGGCAGAATATATAGGATGGCACAGTAAACAGAACAGTACATGTACAGTACGTAAGATAGCACAGTTTATAGGACATTACAAGGCACAGTATATAGAAGACTACACACCACAGTATGTAAATGGTCACATTATATAAGGCAGCACATGGCATAGTGTATAGGACAGTATAAACGACAGTGCACAACACCATATATAGGATAGTGCAGTGTACAGTACAGTATGCGAGTACAGGGTGATAAAATCTGTGATGGAGCCATATCTCTTATATGTCTCTTGCTCAGTTTAAGCCCCCTTACTGAGGAATACCTCTTGGGAAGAGCAGTTGTGACCTCATTGTGACATCACCATGGTCGTGCACTAACTGGGGCAGAAGCCCCGCCCACGAGGAGGCTATAACATGAGCAGAGCAAACAGATCAGTGGAAAGCCTGAGTTCTTTATTTCATGTGAACATACAAAGCATTGGTTCTTTGTTACACAGTTAAGGATAATGTGCCAATGAGTCGTCCTAATGGAGTGGACCTCCGAGGAGAAGCAATACAGATATGGTGCAAGGAATGCTGTGGATATGGCGGAGGCTTCGAAGATGGCTACGGTGATCTCTATGCAAATGTCTGTCCATCTGGTTGTGGACGTGGTTATACAGAGCTCAGCATAAATGAGTACACCCCTGTACTATCAGTACATTATATACACAGTGCTCAGCATAAATCAGTACACCACTTGACAAGTAAGATTTGAATTAATATCTCACTGAACACAGGAACAACGTCAACATTTTTGACAAGACTGAGATACATAGAACATTTTTTAACCCAAACGTACAAGTGTCTCCTGATCTGAGAACCGGACCCCTGTGTACTGGAGACAAGTTGTCAGCACTCTTCCTCTTCCAGGCTCTAGAGCTTGTTCTAAAGATGGAGGCAGATGGACACAGTAATGTATCACCACCTTGTTCCTTCCAGACCTAGAAGACTCCTTACACATGATGGAGCTCACACACAATACTCGATGGAGGGGTTATTGTCGTGTGGTGTACTCATTTTTGCATAAACTAATTTGAATAAAATAGAAGCTTTTGTAGAGAGTCATATTACGAATCAAATCATAATACTCGTATAACCTCATTGTCATGTTATGGGGAAAATGTTCCACGAAACTGAGAATTGTCAGAAAGTGGAAACTGCTCAGTGAGATATTGATGAAAATCTTACTTTTTCAAAGAGGGTGCACATATATATATCGAACACTGTATATATAATGCACTGATAATACAGAGGTGTACATATTTTGTATAGAGCACTTTGCATAAAATGCACTATGATACAGGGGTGTACATATTTATATCGAGCACTGTGTATATAAGGCACTGATAACACAGGGGTGTACTCACTTATGCTGAGACCTGTATATATACTGTACTGATAATATAGGGGTGTACTCATTTATGCTGGGCACGGTATATAGAGCTCTGGCAAAAATGAAGAGACCACTGCAAAATTTTCAGTTTGTCTGATTTTTCTCTTTATAGGTATATTTTTGAGCAAAATGTAAATTACTCTTTTATTCTATAAACTACTGATAGCATAATTTTGAATTTCCAATCACTAAATTTTGTATTTATTTTCAGAAAATGAGAAATGGTCAAAATAACATAAAAATGCAGTGCTTGCAGACCTCAAATAATGCTAAGAAAACAAGTTCATAATCATTTAGAAACAATAATACTAATGTTTTACCTGAAGAAAAGAAAAGAAATCAATATTTTGTGGAATTACCATGATTTTTAGTCACAGCTTTCATGCGTCTTGGCATGCTTTCCACCAGTCTTTCACACTGCTTTTTGGTGACCTTAGGTCACTCCTGGTACAACTATTTAAGCAGTTCTTCTTTGATAGCTTGTGAGTATCCATCTTCCTCTTGATTACATTCCAGAGGTTTTCAATGGGGTTCAGGTCTGGAGATTGGGCTGGCCATGACAGGGATTTGATGTGGTGGTCCTTTATCCACATATTGATTGACCTAGCTGTGTGGCATGGCGCATTGTCCTGCTGGAAATACCAGTCCTCAGAGTTGGGGACCATTGCCTGAGCAGAAGCAATCAACTGTTTTTCCAGGATAACCTTGTATGCGGCTTGATTCATATGTCCTTCGCAAAGATTAACCTGCCCAATTCCAGCCTTGCTGAAGCATAACCAAATCATCACCGATCCTCCACCAAATTTCACAGTGGGTGCAAGACACTGTGGCTTGTACGCCCCTCCATGTCTCCGTCTAACCATTAGATGACCAGATGTTGGGCAAAGCTGAAAATTAGACTCATCAGAGAAGATTACGTTACTCCAGTCCTCTATGGTCCAATCCTTATGGTCTTTGGTAAACTTTGGCCTAACTCCTTTGCTTCTCATTGATGAAAGGCTTTTTTCTAGCTTTACATGACTTGAGCCCTGCCTCTAGGAGCCTGTTATGAACTGTTCTTGCTGTGCACTTCACCCCAGTTGCCATTTGCTATTCCCTTTGTAGGTCACTTGATGTCATCCTGCGGTTGCTGAGTGACATTCGAATAAGATGACGGTCATCCCGGTCAGTGGAGAGTCGTTTTTGCCCTCTGCCGGTCTGTAGCTTTGTTGTCCCCAATGTCTGCTGCTTGACCTTGCTGTAATGGACTGCCGTCTTAGAAATTTTAAGGATGGAGGCAACATGATGCTCACTGTATCCCTCTGCTAGTAAAGCCAGAATTGAACCCTTCTTTTCCACACTCAAGACTTTTCTTTTCAACTCCTGTGGCATGGTTAAAAGTTATTTTATCATTCCTATTACTTTTGGGATATTGCTAGCACTTGTTTTGCAAGAGGATTGTGAACACCACAGCAGGGTTTTTTATACTTTCCTTTGATAAATAAGATTTGGTTCAGGTGATCACCTTATCAGAAGCACATTAAGGGTCCCGTTTCACTTAGCGATGCACCAGTGATCCCGACAACGATACGACCTGGTAGGGATCGCTGGAGCGTCGCTAAATGATCACTAGTAAGCTGCCAAACAGGCAGATCTCTTCAGCGACGCAGCAACGATCCAGCCATCAAAAACAGCGATGCATGCTGGCCAGAGGGACATTGATGACGAAAAAATGGCCCAAGACATTCCTGCACGATCAGTGATATCCAACAGGGGGGCCGGTCGCTGCTGCATGTCACATGTAGCGAGATCGCTGTTGCCTCACAAAATCGGTGACGCGCTAGCGATCTCGCTGTGAGACGGGGCCTTAAGTAGAATGAGGTGTACTCTGGTAGGAATTCAACTGACACTGGAATGGAATGGCTGTCAGACATGTAGAGAAGCTGAGTTTTATAAAACTGTGCAGTGGTCTCTTAAGTTTTGCCAGAGCTGTATAATCCACTGATAATACAAGGGATGTACTCACTTACACTGAGCACGCTATATATAATGCAATGATAATACAGGGGTGACCTCATTTATGATGGGTACTCTATATATAATGCACTCATAATACAAGGGTTTACTCCCTTCTGCTGAGCACTCTATATATAATGCACTGATAATACAGGGGGTGTACTCATTTAAGCTGAGCACTCTATATATAATGTACTGATAATGCAGGGGTGTACTCACTTATGCTGGGCTTTGTATATATAGTGCACTGATAATACAGGGGTGTACTCACTTATGCTCAGCACTGTGTATATAATGTACTGATAATACAGGGGGTGTACTCATTTATGCTGGGCACTCTATATATAATGCTTTGATAATACAGGGATGTACTCACTTATACTGAGCGCTATATAATGCACTGATAATACAGGGGGTGTAATCATCTATACTGGGTTCTCTCTATATAATGCTCTTATAATACAGGGGTGCACTAATTTATGCTGGGCACTGTATCTATAGGCTGTAAATACATCTGTCGAGGATACAGCTGCAGAGGAGGCCGAGGATACAGCTCCATAGGAGGCCGAGGATACAGCTGCAGAAGAGGCCGAGGATACAGCTGTAGAGGAGGCTAAGGATACAACTGCAGAGGAAGCCGAGGATACAGCTGCAGAGGAAGCCGAGGATACAGCTACAGAAGAAGCCAAGGATACAGCCATGAATGTGCTTCTGACGGAGGATTTAGTTTTGGGAAGTGGCTACAGCTGGTGATCCACAAGTGATCAGTCAGTCCACACAAGAAGGTTCCACGTTACAGCCCAGATGAGATTCCACAATAACAGCCCACATTATATTGCATCCACGTCACAGTACAGAAAGGTCCAGAGAAATGTTGCACATAGATCTTCAGAGAGGGTACGATAATGGGGGGGTCACAGGCAGCCAGGACAGGCTGGGTGGGCGCAGAGTTCACATTCATCCATGGCAGCTTCTACTGTAGGAAAGTATGAGATGTGAGTTACATATAAGCAGACATCAGATGACTATTTCCTGAGCTATACCTCAACTGCGCCATAGGACACTGTGCAGCAAGTCTTCATGCCCCATGAACTTTCCACGTATTTTCATAGTACACCCAGAAACCTAAATGTATTTCATCAGAATTTTATATGATATCAACACAAAGTAGCAAGTATTTGTGACTCCTCTCTCACAGCCAAACCAGATCTCACACTTTGCACTGACGAGGGGAAGTACCCCGAAACACAGTGTCTGCAAATTGAGATTCTGGCATATAACAAGGTTCGTTAAAGGGTCGACATTGACTTTTAGGATTGCTACTTCCAATAGGTGGCACTAGAGTTCTAGTCCTCTTCCTCTCTGAAGAGACAATTTGCTTAATTAGCATATTTCCCAGAGGAGCATTGCGGCTTTAAGTCTCCTCATGTCGACATGCTTAGCATGTCATCCTCCGCAAGGAGAAATGATACTTCTTGTGACATGTAAAGTAAATGATGAGTTTTCCTAAAAATTTAAAACATACAAATCTGACAGTTGTGGGGTGCATTCAGCCCCCTCTAGTCTGATACCCCTAAATAAATTGCTGAGTGACCGGTCATCTCTAGAAGTCACATTAGTACATTGTATCCCCCTGGGTGTGATTACTTCTCAATATAACTACAGCTGTTCTGTGTAGGCCTCAGAGGATTGTGTGAGAACATTAGGGATCATACAGTCATGAAAACCAAGGAGCCCACCAGACAGGTCAGGGATAATTTTGTGGAGAAGAGTAAAGCAGTGTTAGGTTAAAAAAAATAGCCCAAGCTCTGAACATCTCACAAAGCACTATCCAATCCATCATCCAAAAATGGAAGGAGTATGGACCAACTGTAAACCTGCCAAGACATGGCCGATCACCTAACCTTACCTCCCAAGCAAGGAGAGCACTAATGAGAGAAGGAGCCAAAAGGTCCATGGTCACTGGAGGAGCTGCCAAGATCCACAGCTCGGGGAGAGCATCTGTACACAACATAACTATTAGTCCACAAATCTGGCCTTTATGGAAGAGGGGCAAGAAGAAACAAAGCCATGAGATGTCGCACAGTGAGGATGTAGAAGAAGGTGCTCTAGTCAGATGAGACGAAGGAACCCTTCACACTTGTGTATAAATAATTATGTCCCATTCGCATCTGAGAGAGTGGGATGATTTTTTTCTTGTCATCCGTGTGCTGTATGTCTACAATACGTTTTTTTACTTAGCAGCTATTAATCTTACAGGGCCATTTACAGTTTCCTATGTTACACGATTGTAATGTATCCGTAACAATCGGACGCTTTACTTTTTGGCCGTCTGACATCAGATTGTTTTCTCACACCCATCAGATTTCGGAGTGAAATGGCAGCACATCAAATACAGCTGAGAGAAAATCTGCAGATGAGCTCGGCCTCATTATAGCAAAGTGCAATGCCATGTTTTATTGGATTACACTTGTCTGATTTATACACATGTGTGAACGAGGCCTAGAGGTTTGTTCACACTGGAGTAAAATACGTAGGAGCGCAAAAAACATGGCATTGCACTCTAAACAATGTTATTCAATGAGGCCTAGCTCATCTGTGGAATTCCTCTCAGGTCTGCTCGACGTCAAAAAAAAAAAAAAAAAAAAAAAAAAAAAAAAAAAAAAAAATCGCTGCATGCTCCGATTGACTGTGTATCTCGGACGAGACTTGTCAATGCAAGTCTATGGGTGCGAGAAAAAAGCAGATGGCACACAGACCATCCATACGCCATCTCATTTTTATGCACACATCTCAAAGAAACCAGGAAATTGAAGCAGGCAAATACCTCCTGAAAAAGAGAGATACAGTCATGACTGAAAGTGTTGGCACCCTTGAAATTGTTCCAGAAAATGATGTACTGGTATCCTTTGTTGGCAATGACAGAGGTCAAACATTTTCTGTAAGTCTTCACAAGGTTGGCATACACTTTTGGTGGTATATTGGCCCATTCCTCCATGCAGATCTCCTCTACAGCAGTGATGTTTTGGGCCTGTCGCTGGGCAACAGGGACTTTCAAATCCCTCCAAAGCTTTTCTATGGGGTTGAGAGCTGGAGACTGGCTAGGCCACTCCAGGACCTTCATATGCTTCTTACGAAGCCACTCCTTCATTGTCCTGGCTTCGGATCATTATCATGCTGAAAGACCAATCTACGTTTCATCAATGCCCTTGTTGATGGAAGGAGGTTTGCACTAAAAATCTCACGATACATGGCCCCATTCATTCTTTCATGTACACGGATCAGTCATCCTGGTCCCTTTGCAGAGAAACAGCCCCAAAGCATGATGTTGCCACTCCCATGTTTTACAGTAGGTATGGTGTTCTTTGGATGCAACTCGGCATTCTTTCTACCAAACAGTTTAACTTGGTTTCATCAGACCATATAACATTCTCCCATTACTCTTCTGAATAAACCAAATGCTCTCTAGCAAACTTCAGACGGGCCCGGACATGTACTGGCTTAAGCGGGGGGACACGTCTGGCACTGCAGGATCTGAGTCCCTGGCGGCGTAGTGTGTTACTGATGGCAGTCTTTGTTACGGTGGTCCCAGCTCTATACAGTTCATTCACTTGGTCCCCCCGTGTGGTTCTGGGATTTTTGCTCACCGTTCTTGTGATCATTTTGACCCCACAGGGTGAAATCTTGCGTGGAGCCCTAGATCGAGGGAGATTTTCAGTGGTCTTGAATGTCTTCCATTATCTTATTATTGCTCCCACAGTTGATTTCATCACACCAAGCAGCTTGCCTATGGCAGATTCAGTCTTCCCAGCCTGATGCAGGGCAACAATTTGGTTTCTGGTGTCCTTCGACAGCTCTTTGGTCTTCACCATAGTGGAGATGAAGTGTCACTGTTTGATATTGTGGACAGGTGTCTTTTATTCTGATAACAAGTTCAAAAAGGTGCCATTACTACAGGCAATGAGTGGAGGACAGAGGAGCCTCTTAAAGAAGTTACAGGTCTGTGAGAGCCTGAAATCTTACATGTTTTTTAGGTGACCAAATACTTATTTTCCACCATAATTTGCTAAATAAATCTTGCTAAATCAGACAAGGTGATTATCAGGAATTGTTTTCTCATTTTGACTCTCATAGTTGTGGTCTACCTATGATGTCAATTACAGGCCTCTCTCATCTTTTTAAGTGGGAGAACTTGCACAATTGGTGGCTGACTAAATACTTTTTTCCCCACTGTATATATTCCAAAGGGTGCAACCAAATATTAAGTTGAAGTTGCCAACAATGTTGTGCAGCCAATTTTTGGGATTTTGTGTGAAATTATGTCCAATACGCCTTTTGTCTCTGTTTTTTTGTCTTGTTACAATAAATACAAATGAAATAAACATGTGTATAACAAAATATGTAACTGCAATTATTTTCTGAGAGAAATACCGAATATAAAACAAAATATTGAGACGAAAATTTGCTAATGACCAAATACTTATTTTCCACCATACTTTGCAAATGTTGCCAAATCAGACAAAGTGATTTTCTGGATTTGTTTTCTCATTCTGACTCGCATAGTTGTGGTCTACCTAAGATGTCAATTACAGGCCTCTCATCTTTTTAAGTGGGAGAACTTGCACAATTGGTGGCTGATTAAATACTTTTTTCCCCAGTGTAACTGCACTCGATTGCTTCCTACGTATAACCATCCACAGGCTTCTTACAACTCTCAGCTGGAATTTGGGAGCACTCTTGGTTTGCAACCTGTTCTGGTCTCTCATGAGTGAAGGCGCCTTCTCCCAACAGCGGTGGTAAGATCTCTTCACAGGTGATCATTGGAATGGAGTCCTTGCTGACACTTCAGAACTCTCCAGCAATAGTTTTCCATCCATTTCTGGGGCTTCTTGAAGTATGTTTGGGGTCACTGTCCTGACGGAAGACCCATGACCTAGAATGTAAAGTCATCTTTCTGACACTGGGAATAACATTGCAGCCCAATATCCTTTGGTAATCTTCAGATTTCATGATACCTTGCACACAGTCAAGGCACCCGGTGCCAGAGGCAGCAAAACATCCCCAAAACATTTTTAAACTTACCACCATATTTGACTTTAGGTACTTTGTCCTTTGTAGCCTCAATCCTTTTTCCAAATGATGTGCTTTACCAAAAAGCTCTGTCTTAGTCTCATCTGTCCACAAGACACTTTCCAAGAAGGATCTTGGCTTACTCACATTTTGGCAAACTGCAGTCTAGCTTTTTTATGTCTCGGTGACAGCAGTGGGCTCCTCCTTGGTCTCCTGCTATAGCATTTCATTCAAGTTTCGACAGATAGTTTGCACTGACACTGATGTACCCTGAGCACGCAGGAAAGCTTCAGTTTCTTTGGAACTTGTTTGGGACTGCTCATCCACGTCGGGTTCCTGTCACTGCACAGCTGGAATCCCGAGCCTTGCTTCCGATGGTCTCCCATTCCTCTCCAGCCGCAGAGGAGGTTGCTCAGCAGACTCGTTGGTCCCGGCACTCTGCCCAGACTAGCTCAGTGGGTTTGGTTGCTGCTGCCACTTCAGGTCCAGTTATAGCAAAGCTGGTCAGCAGCGAGCTACTCCAGGGACTAAGTCCACCTTTCGGTCCACTGAGCATGCCCGTGGGACAATCTCTCATTGGAGATCGGAGGTCACATGCTCAGGTTCTTCTCCAGCTTGGATTGGACCATCAGAAAGGTCAGAAAGGTCCCGGAAGGACACGGCTACAAAAGGTTTGCATGGCCGCTAGGCCATGTGCTAGTATAGACTGCATTACCAGACTATGAGGAGTGAGTGTTGTATGCATGTATGAATGTCTCTGGTGACTGACTCATTTGAAACCTCTCCCCTTGGTACGCATGTGTTGTGCAGCCTAGCCTGTTATGCTCCCAGGCTTAGGTGTAGGTAGAGGCAGAGTCTGAGACTAACATCAGTGTCCACTGGTGGCTCTGCACGCCACGGTGCACGTGCTCGACACTCCACCTTAGTCAGCAGCTATAGTGGCGTCTGCAGGTGTGACGCCACTCGCTCAGTAGGTCTAGATTGACTCAGACCTAGTGTCCTTGGGGCTGAGTTCTGTGACCGCATACTGAGCGCTCTCTTGCCGAGTGCTGTGATTTTAACAGGATTCAACATTTATGTTCAGCGGTGGCGCGGCTCTGTGTCGTAACAGAGTTCGTTTCTGTTCACACTGGGTGACGTTAACCCACATGTAGCCTCTTGTATACCGCTTTATACTTCCGCCATTACTAAGCAGCAGTTTACCACCCCTGCTCGGTGGACCCCGGGCTGCAAACGCACCTTACTATTATTTTATTATTTGGTGCGTTCCGCCAGCCCTAAAATCCACCATCCGGAGTATCCTGCTTTACACCCTTTCATCAATTATTCTCTGCCGTCCACATCAAGGGAGAATAGCTACAGTATCATAGGTTGTAATCTTCTTGATTATGTTGCACACCGTGGACAAAGGAACATCAAGATCTCTGAAGACGGACTTCTAACCTTGAGATTATTCAACAATCTTGGTTCTCAAGTCCTCAGACCGGTCTCTTCTCCTCCATCTGTTCTCCATGCTTAGTGTGTCACACACAGAACACAATCCAAAGATTGAGTCAACTTCATCCCTTTTTATCTGGCTTCAGGAGTGACTTTCAGATTGCCCAAAGCTGTTAATTGCAACAGGTGAGTGTGAAGGAGCATCACTTGCTTATGTCCAATTTGCCATTTTTTCAGGGGTTTTTTGTGTTGTTTCAATACACAAAAAGGAAATAAACAGGTCTATAGCAAAACGTGTAATTGCAATAATTTTCTGGGAGAAATACTTCATTTTCTGGATTAATTTTTACAGGTGCCAAGACTTTTGCCCATGACTGTAGATATTTGGCAGTTATATAATTTCACAACACCCCATATATTCTAAAATGGCACCCATTAATGCCTTGAACGGTTACTTTAAAGTCCAGCTTTTTAAGCTTCTTTCACCTAACAGTTAATTAAATAAATAATTGAAAAAAAAGACGTGTTTCCCCCCATTTTTGATGACCAGCAAAGCTAAAGCAGACAGATGATGTTATTGGGATGGGAAGATCCATGGTCATCGAGCCCTTCTCAGTCTAAAAATACCAGCCCACCGCAGCCCAAGAAGTGGCGCATCAGATTAGATGCATCAATTCTGGTACTTTACCCAACTCTTCCCGGTGCGGTGGCAATTATGGTAATAGTATTTGGATTTGATATCAGCTGTGACTTGTAAAAAATCACAGCTGGCATCAAGCCCTGGTGTTAGTAATGGAGAGGTGTCTATTAGACACCCCTATTATTAACCAAGTAATAAAAAAAAAATCACACACAGAAAAATAAATTTCATTTAAAAAAAACACTCTCCGACACTTTCCCTGGTTCACCAATTTGTTTTTAAATAAATGAAAAAGCCACAGAGGTCCGCTGTAGTCGAGGGAATCTGCCATAGTCCACCAAATCTGACATAGTCCACCAAAGGATACCTGAAAAACATAAAAAGAGAACAAAAAACAATACGCTGTCCCTCGTTCACCAATTAATTTGAAAAAAATGTTCCCATGAGGGCTGATGTAGTCCAGCATTCCCCCAATCCGGCTGCAGTGATTCTGATTAGCAGTAACGTTAGAATCGCAGGCTCACACTGCACTCCACGTGACCCGGCGGCTATGAACAGCGGTGACATCAGTAACTATACCGCTCATCGGAGTTGCCGAGTCACGCTGCCCTCTGTGAGACTAATGTACGGTATAATTACTGCTGTCACCACTGAGTCGCAAGGTCTCACAGAGCGCAGGTCGAACCTGCGGTTCTGTTGAGTGGTGACGTCACTACTCGGTGACTGAATGGCAGTAAAATTACTGCTATTCACAGTCGCCAATGCCGATTTGGAGAACAATGTTGGACCTGAATGGGAACATTTTTTCTAATAAATTGGTGAACAAGGACCAGGGTCTTGTTTTTCGGTTCTCTCTTTTTATGTTTTTCAGGCATTCATTGGTGGATTATGTCAGATTCGATGGACTATGGCAGATTCCATGGTCTACGCGGGCCTGCGTGGCTTTTTTTAAATTTAAAAGCAAATTAGTGAACTGGGGAAAGCATAGGGGAGTGTTTTTTCAAATAAAATTTATTTTTCTGTGTGTATGATTTTTTTGCTTTGGATTACTGGGTTCGTAATGGGGATGTCTGACCGACAACTGTCACAATTCATTTTTGGATTCGTGGCAGCTCTGGTTCTGCTATAATTTAATTGTAGCTTTTCTCCTTTTCGGGCCAGCGAAATGTCAGTTTCCTTACTGGCAGCTGCTTTGTTGCTGGTCAGCTAATGTGGGTAGTGTTCACTCACACCTCCCTTTAAAAAGCCACATGACACATCAGCTGACTGTCAGTAATAGAGATATAGAGATATCTATGATGACCAGAGTGGAGTAAGGAGCTCTCTGGGTTCAGTGGTGAATCTGCTGTTTTTGTGGCCCTGGTGCCTTGTCCTCTGCTGTGTGGTGCTTTGCAGCAGAGGCAGTAGTTAAGTATAATTTCCCTTTTTCTGTCTGTCTTGTGTTCGTCACTCTCCCTGTGTTGATATCACCTGCAGTGGCGATGCTAGTGTCCTTGCCGGCCAGTGCACTAGCAAGGAAATAGTGAGGTGACAATTAGGGACTAGGCATGTGACGGCGACGGTGAAGGACCCACATAGGGCGGTAGTGGAGCTTAGGCTGGAGTCACACTCAACGTATAAAAAAAAAAAAAAAAAAAAAAAAAAATCGATCCGATTTTGACAGCCAAGAATCGCAGGAGTGTTCTCTGTATGATGATCCGTATATAATCCGTTTGCAATGCGAGGATGCAATTTCCTCACATCTAGTATCCGTATGACATCCGTATGCAATCCATAAGCAAGGTGATTTTAACATGAGCTTTTACATACAGCAGTACTCTGTATGTAAAAGCTCATGTTAAAATCGCATTGTAGTACACAACTGTACGCATCGTTTTAAAACCAAATTTTCTTCAAAAAATATCATATATAACTGCTCAAAAAATAAAGGGAGCACTATTCCATTTGCAACAGACAACGTACCGTGCACTCCAGTGTATGAGGCCGGCGTGTCGGCCGCTGCGGGAAGTCTTGCGATATGCCGCCTGGTCTCGCGATGAGTTAGGCACCGGCTGTGGTTCTCTGGCAATGCACTGACTCCAACAACCGAGCAGCGCAGCTATGGAGGCAGACAGAGACAACTTCTACCTGGACCGGATCCTGCATTTTGTGAGGGGGACAGCGACCGGTGTGTGGGCGCAAGGGGCAGAGACAGGCGAGGGGGCGGCACAGGGGGACTGTGGGGAGAGGCGGCTGTCACTGCGGCGCTGGCGTATGGGACACATTATGCATCACAGCCCAATCAGCAATATTGATGCAGAATTTAAAGGTCCCATTTCACATAACGAGATCGCTAGTGGGATCCCTGTGACACGCAGCGGCCGTATCGTTGCTGCGTCGTTGAATAGATCTGCCTGTCTGACAGCTTACTAGCAATCATGTAGCAACGCTCCAGTGATCCTTAACAGTTCGTATCGTCCTTGGGATCGCTGGTGCGTCGCTAAGTGTAACTGTACCCTAACCCTCACTCACAGCGCAGCGTAGTTCACTTAACTTTACAGAACATATTCTAGAATACCCGATGCGATAGAATCGGGCCACCATCTAGTATATATATTCTGTATCTTTATATTGCATAGAGATATAGAAGGAAGATTAGCCATTAATTCATTTGTCGGCTTCTGTAAAATCAATGCAGGAGCCGACAGGATAGAAGACATGGTTTACATACAGTAAACACATGCATATTAGTTTCATATATAGATGACAGTGACCAATATGATTAGTATAGTGTGTGTGCAAATTATGGGACATGTGTGTATTAATAAAAGAATCTTTTCGGGAAAAAAATCAGCGTAGGCTCCCACGCAATTTTCTGCGCCAGAGAGGGAAAGCCAGCGACTGGCGGCAGATATTCTTAGCCTAGGAAGGGACCATGGTTATTGGCCCCCACTGGCTACAAACATCTGCCCCCAGCTGCCCCAGATATGGCGCATTTCTAAGATGCGCCAATTCTGGCACTTAGCCTATCTCTTCCCACTGCCCTGTAGTGGTGGCATATGGGGTTGATGCCACCTTTCTATTGTAAGGTGACATCAAGCTAGGCTTAGTAATGGAGAGGTGTCAATACACCTATCCATTACTAATCCTAGAGTTGTTAAGTGGTTAAAAAAACCACACAGCCAGAATAAAGTCTTTTACTTAAATAAAATAAACACAGTGTCAGGGTCCTGACAGCCTCTGCTAAGCAGGGACTCACCTGCACCGTAGGGACCCCTGGGGACAAGAACAGCCGGAAAATAAAGATGCACAGGACCTGAATGTAGAAGTTTAGCAAGCCGGCACAGGACCTACGGTCATGTGAAGGGTCATGTGACTGCAAGGGGCTTAGCGTCCTGATTTCAAAGAAAGTAGAAAACTCAAAGTCGGGCAAAGCGGGGGTCATGCACAGTACAGGCAAGCGAGGTACAGGAGGGATAAACAGACGGGAGGTCAGACAAACCAAAGGTCATACACAAGATATCAGTAAAGTACCAGGGATGAGAACGGATAGTCAAAGCCAAGCAGAGCTCAAAACCAAACAGACGTAGAAGGTACCAGGCAGAATCCAAAGCAAAATCCAGAGAACAGATCGAGTCATACACAGAGAATCAAGCAACCAGAACACAGCACTAACACACTCAGGGGTCACCACACAATGCCAAGGGCGAAAGTATAACTGACGCGGGATGGGAGCTTCCTGAGGCTATAAGAAGCCTCCCCAGAACCAATGAGAGGCCACCATAATAGGTCCCAGGTGTGCAGGTGAGAGTCTGCACTGAGGTCAGAACATTAACCCCAGCAGTGCCGGTCACCCAGCACTGGTATCATGACACACAGTTTGTCATCTTTATTGTTCTGCTAATCCAAGCGACGTCCTCATTCTCCTGTAAGAAATAATAAAAAAAAACAATATACCATATCTGTCCAGCGTTCATTCCCACAATTTAATCCATATCTGGGCTATGTACAGTTTACAACCAGGAGCAGTGCTACATGCGACCGTCCCGGCTGTAAACTACTGCTGAATGAATGAGATGATGCCAGCGCTTTCTTCAGAGATAAGCGCTGACTTCACTGAGTCTGCCCTCCCTGCTGGCCTGACCTATGCTGAACTCAGCAGCGTGGGAGAATGAACTGGCATTTTCCCACGCTCAAGAGTTCAGCGTGGGTCAGGCTGTGAGGCAGCGCAGCATCAGTGACTAGCGGTGACGTAACTGATGCTGCACTGCCTCACAGCCTGACCCGCGCTGCCACATGAAAGGCACTAAAGGGTAAAAGTTTATTATATATAGGGGGCTTGTAAAATTTTATATCTACAAGATATCTACTTATTTGTTGATTATCTATTATAGGTCTAATATCTTTCTATCATCTATATCTTAGATTGCTTTATTAGTTTTGTAAACACATTTTAAGTTAAAAACGCATTGCATACGCACTTCATACGGACGATAGGTGAGAAAAGAAAATTGCACACTCGTATGACATACAAAGCGGCATACGCAGGACACTCCTAACTTTTCAGGATGAACTTCGGAGTGATTTTATATATATATATATATATATATATATATATATATATATATATATATTGATGTGAGCGAACCCTAAAGGAGAACTTTTTGAGTAAATGAAAAACGCTATGTGATGAAAAACTAACACAACACATCACCCTGAAAACACCATCCCCCCATCACACATGGTGATGTCAACATCCTGCTGTGAGGAGGTTTATCTTCAGCAGGGGCAAGGAAGCTAATCAGAGGTGATGGGAAGATGGATGGAGCTAAATACAAGAGAATCCTGGAGGAAAAGCTGCTAGAGACTGCAAAAGGCTTGATACTGGGGCATAGGTTCACCTTCCAGCAGGACAACGACCCTCAACACCTTGCCAGAGCTACAATGGAAGGTTTAGATAAGAGCATATTCATGTGTGTGAACAGCGCAGTCACCATCCAGACCAAAATCCCAGAGGATCTGTGACAAGACGTGAAAATTATTGATCACAGACGTCTCCATCCAATCTCACTAAGCAAGCGTGCGAGTGCAAAGAAGAAGGGCAAAATGTCACCTCTAGATGTGCAAAGCTGGTAGAGGCAGACCACAAAATACTGCAGCAATAATTGCAGTGAAAGGTGATCCTACAAAGTATTGACTCAGGGGTTAAATACAAATGCACCTCACAATTTCCATATGTTTTAAAATATACAGAAATCCATGTATCATTTCCTTAAGGCTGGGTTCACACGTGGCGTTTTTTTCGCGTTTCCGCAGCTGTTTTAACCGCGCGATTTTGCCGCGAAAAATAAGCATCCCATGCATTCCTATGGGATTCCGCAATTCTGTGCTAATGCTGCGGTTTTTACCGCGGCGGAAGCGCTTCGCGGTAAAAACCGCAGCATGCTCATTAATTTGCGGATTCGCGGCGATCCCGCACCCATAGGAATGCATTGTTCCGCTTACTTTCCGCATGTGGCTGTGCACAACATGCGGAAAGTAAGCAGAACATTTGCGGATGGTACCCACGGTCCGGAGGAGAGTAGACTATCCTCTGGGCTTTGGGTACCATATCCCTGTAAAAAAAAAAATTTAAAAATAAAAAATATTGTTATTCTCACCCTCCGGCGTCCCGCGCAGTCTTTCCGCTTCTTTTCACGCTCCCGTTCCCAGTAGTCCTTTGCGAAAATGCTCGCGATGGCGTCCGATCTCGCGGGATCGCGAAGTCTCGCGGTCATTCGCGCGACGTCATCGCGAATTACCGCGAGACGTTGCGATCCCGCGAGAACTGACGTCATCGCGGGCATTTTCGCAAAGGATTACTGGGAACGGATGCGCGGGACGTCGGAGGGTAAGAATAACACCGTTTTTTATTTTTTTTTAAATTTTATCTTTTACTACTGATGCTGCATAGGCGGCCTCAGTAGTAAAAAGTTGGTCACACTTGTCAAACACTATGTTTGACGAGTGTGACCAACCTGTTAATCAGTTCTCCAAGCGATGCTACAGATCGCTTGGAGAACGCTAGCATTTTGCAAGCTAATTACGCTTGCAAAATGCTAGTTTTTCCGCGGGAAAATCGCGGGAATTTAAAATGCGATTTTCCCGTGGACTGGAATTCCGGAATTCTCGCGGTAATTTCCGCGAGAGTTCCGGTACGTGTGCACTTAGCCTTACAGGTCAAAAATATTTGCTACTTTGTGCTAGTATCAAAGCAGAAAATTCCAAGAAAAATGTGCACGCGATCAGTAATCGCTGCGGTTGGACGCTGTGTACTTGTGCAGCATCCAACCAACAGCGGCCAGTTGTTACAGCATAGTGGATTGGATTTCAAGAAATCCCATGCCCACTATGCGTCCACAGATGCCCGTGAATCACCAGCGGAGAAGCACATGTGGTGCATCTTTCCAGACCGCAGCATGTCAATTTCTCTTGCGGAGATGGTAGTCGCCGCTAGAGAACTTTCACCCATACGATGTATTGGACGAGGTGAATCCGCACGGTTCAGTGATCACAGAGGAGTCACCTGCATTCAATAGACGGTAGCAAACATGCATGGTGTCCAAAGCGCTGCCAGTTCCGGATCGTCTGCACATACCCATACATGAAAAAATGTTGAAAAGTTCACTGGGTATGAATACTATTTCAAAAGCACTGTACTGGGCTATAAATACATACAGATGATATACTGTATGGTATATAGTTACTGTATAGTGGCAGTATACACCTATAAATACATATGGGTAAAGGGTATAGAGGTGAGGTATACTCAGTGGAGTGGAGTGCAGCACTTCCTGTACAATAGAATGGGCAGTTTGTCTGTCTGGTGTGTGAGCGGCCCTCCACTTGCATATTTGGGGGAACAGGAAACTCTGTACATATTTGATTTATATACAATCCTGGGGTATTGACCAAATGTACAACTGAAGCGTGAACACATGTAAGTCCTGCAGCCAAGCTAGTCACCAAGGCGGAGCATGGCAAGACATGATGCATGGGAGCTCTTGTGAAAAAATATTGGGGGGCTGTTGGAAGGGAACATTGGAAGCGAGATTGTGGCAAGGAATGGGGGTGATGTGTGGGGACATTGGGGGTGTGTGATTAAAGGGACACTAGGGGTGTAATTTTAGGGGACATTGGGTGGTTGTGATATGAGGGGACATTAGTTGTGTTTGATGTGAAGGGACAGTGGTTGTGAGTGGTGTTGGGGGGTGGGGGGACATGGGAGGTGATGTGAGGGGACATTGTGGGCTATGATGTGAGAGGATATTGGGGGGTGTTGGTGTGGCGCCTCTGAGGATTCAGTCGCCACAGAGGTACTGCACCTCCTCCTGAGGTGTGGAACCCCACCATCCAGGTAAGGTGGAGACACCTGACCACACTCCAACACCTGCACCCCACACCACAAAGTAGTGTAGCAAAGCACCTTCGGCGGCTCCCAGCTTGGAGTGTAGCATAGCACCCCTTGGTGGCTCCCTGCTTGGAACACGAAACGTGCTGGGAGGTGGGTGGAGCTGAGTTTAGTTTGCACTAAAAGAGCGGGAAGAGGATAGGATTTAGGGAGATAGTCACAGGAGTCTGATAAGGTCAGTCCGTGAAAGGAGATCCCCTGTGTGGGACAGAGGAAGGAAGTGCTGCAGCCGACCTCAGTGATCTGGGTCCGCTGGCACCAGAAAGGAACATTGAAAGAAAGCCTGACTCTCCATAAGAAGGAAAGGATTAGTACGGGACGTGAGGAGAATAAGAGAACAAGGACCAGGGTTAGAGGAGAACCCTCCCCAAGTTCTAAGCGCAAGGCCGGGGTCCGGTCCCCAAGGTTGTATGGATACTAATGGTCCTGCAGCAGATACCGGAGGAATAGAAGTTGTCACCACTTTATTCCCACACAAGACTTGGGGGCACAACAGCAACGTTAGTGAGCCGGGACAATGTAGAAGGGGTCCCCGAAGTAGGCTACAGCTGTCTGCCGTACAAGTAGGATTCTTAGGAACACCAGACAGGAGGAACTCCAGTAACTCAGTACTGTGAGTACTTCACTCAAAGGCGCTAAGAGGGAGACGTTCAGAAAAGGCACATATGTTGGTGGAGTGTTGGAAAGGAGTACTTCATTTTGCCTGGAGGTTGGCTGAGCTCCTGACCCGGAGGACACGGCACGGATGCGGGCACCTGTACCTGCAACAGACTGTGAATAAAGCTTTGGAACTACATGCCCTGGTGTCCTCCACTTACTCCAGCGCCAACCCGTCCAGCACTGCTACATCCCTTGCGCCCGACACTACACCATCTAAGTGTCACTCCACCTACTCTGCCCTGGGACTATAGTCCTGCCTGTGGAGGGCTATAACATCATTGCTGCACCACACCATATGTCCCAGAGGATCTGTCTGCAGCGTCGGCTTACATCTTCATTGCCGAACACCACAGGTGGCGTCACAAATCACTTATAAACTTTCATCACCATAAGCACACTGAAACAACCCCTTTTGTAATGGAGCCCTAGGGCCACGGACCGGGTCACTGCTGCCGTGACAATCCCCGTTGAGAAGATCAACCGGCCCAGTACCGAGTACCCCACGGCCCTGGTGAGTGAGGGCGCTCCATTGGGTGTACATTGAGGGCTGGGATGTGAGGGGACATTGGGGTGTAATGTGAGGGGATATTTGGGAGGCTGTGATCTGAGGGGATATTGGGGTGATGTGATTTGAGGGGATATTGGAGGTGGCTGTGATCTGAGGGGACATTCAGGGGCTTTTGATATGAGGGGACACTGGGGGACAATGATGTGAGGGGACATTGGGGGGGGCTGTGATGTGACGGGACACATGGGGGGCTGTGATGTGAGGGGACATTGGGTGACTGTGATGTGAGGGGACACTTGAGGAGCTGTGATATGAGGGGACATTTGAGGAGCTGTGATATGAGGGGACACTTGAGGAGCTGTGATATGAGGGGACACTTGAGGAGCTGTGATATGAGGGGACACGGGGTGTGATGTGAGGGGACATTGGTAGGTGTAATGAAAGGGAACATCGGGGGTGTGATGTGAGGGGACATTGGGGGGCTGTAATGTCACGGGACATTGGGAGCTGTGATGTGAGGGGACATTGGGAAGCTGTGATGTGAGGGGACATTGGGAAGCTGTGATGTGAGGGGACATTGGGGAGCTGTGATGTGAGGGGACATTGGGGAGCTGTGATGTGAGGGGACATTGGGGAGGCTGTGATCTGAGGGGATACTGGGGTGATGTGATTTGAGGGGATATTGGAGGTGGCTGTGATCTGGGGGATATTGGGGGCTGTGATGTGAGGGGACATTCGGGGGCTTTGATATGAGGGGACATTGGGGGGCTGTGATGTGAGGGGACATTGGGTGACTGTGATGTGAGGGGACACATGGGGGGCTGTGATGTGAGGGGACACTTGGGGTGTGATGTGAGGGGATATTGGTGGGTGTACAGTAATGAAAGGGAACATTGGAGGTGTGATGTGAGGGGTCATGGGGAGCTGTAATATGAGGGGACATTGGGGGGCTGTAATGTCCCTGGACATTGGGGGCTGTGATGTGAGGGGACTTTGGGTGGTGTTGTGATGGGAAGGGACATTGGGGGAACTGATGTTTGGAGGCTGTGATGTGAGGGGACATAGGGGAGGCTGTGATGTGAGGGGACATTGGGGATGTGATGTGGGGAAGCTGTGATGTGAGGGGATATTGGGAGGTGTGATGTGAAGAGACATTTGGGGGCTGTGATGTGAGGGGACATTGGGGAGGCTGTGATGTAAGGGAACATTGGGGGGGCTTTGATGTGAGGGGACATTGGAGGTGCTGTGATGTGAGGGGACATTTTGGGGGCTGAGATGTGAGGGGACACTGGGGCGCTGTAATGTAAGGGGACATTGGGGGAACTGATGTTGGGAGGCTGTGATGTGAGGGGATATTGGGGGGAGATGTAAGGGGACATTGGGGGGAGATGTGAGGGGACACTGGGGGGGTGATGTGAGGGGACGTTGAGGGTACACGAACACATCGCAGTACTGGTTTCTTCTCTGCACAGAGGGTGCACTGTAGTGGCGTCATCGCACCCTCTGCACTTGGACCCCACAGAGAGTCAGAATACACTGAGGAGACCAACGTAGCTGAGACCGGAGCAGCATGGAACAGGGAGAGGTGAGTATTTGAAACCGTTTAAGTTGCAGGGCAGGTGTGGCGCCCCTGAGGCTCAGTCGCCACAGAGGTACTGCACCTCCTCCTGAGGTGTGGTGCCCCACCATCCAGGTAAGTTGGAGGCTCCTGACCACGCTCCAACACCCGCACCCCACACAACAGAGTGTAACGTCCGTCTGCGGTTCTGGGCTGCAGCCAGGCAACACCCCGAGAAACACTGATACCCTTTACCCCTATACAGGGATCTGGATTTACAACAGAGCCCAGGAGGTAGCTGTCTGAATATGAGCAGCGGCCAGAGCAGGACGGTCGTCAGAGTGAAGTACAAAAAATGGCAGGCAATAGCAGAGACAAATTCAGGCCAAGGTCAGAGTCAAAAACCAGGAGGGCGGCAGAGGTACAGAATCGTTAGGAAGTAGCAGAGTCAGAATATCCAGGCCAAGGTCACAAACCAGGAGAGTAGCAGAAGTACAGAATCGTCAGGCAAAAGAGGGGTCACAAATCCAGGCTGAGGTCAGAGTCAAACAGAAATCAATCACTAAGTAACACACAGGGGAACCAAGAATATATCCGGCGGCTTGCAAGACCAGTCCCAAGGTATTTGAGGGATCAGGTCATCCCTCACAGGTTCCTGGACTGGTGATGTCATTAGGGCCGCCCCCAGGACCAGGCCAGACGGTGATGCAGTAACCCCCTGATGACTGACAGAGGGGCTGAGCCTGCGCCCACCAGATGCCTGCGCAGGAGCCACTTTTCTGTCACCACCATAACTCACGGGTGGACCACGGCGCCTCCCAGTGGCCGAGGCAGGAACAGCCGTCCCCGAGTCTGACGGTGAAGTGGCGGTCCGGCGCCTCCTAGTGGCCGTGACCGGAACAGCAGGCCTCGAATCCAACGGTGATGTGACGGACCGGCGCCTCCTAGTGGCTAAAGCTGGGACCATAGGCCCTGAGTCTGACGGCGACATAATAGAACCACAGCGCCTCCCAGTGGCCGAGGCAGGAACAGCCGTCCCCGAGTCTGACGGCGAAGTGGCGGTCCGGCGCCTCCTAGTGGCTGCGACCGGAACAGCAGGCCCCAAATCTGACGGAGACGTGACAGTACCCCCCCTTCCAAGAGGGGCCTCCGGACCCTCAAAACCTGGTTTGTCAGGGTGAAGGAGGTGAAACCTTCTAATTAGTGCTTTTGCATGGATGTCCCTTGCAGGGACCCAGGACCTCTCCTCCGGGCCGTAGCCCTTCCAGTGTACCAGATACTGTACGGACCCTCTTACAAGGTGGGATTCAAGGACACCATGGACTTCATACTCCAAGGACCCTCCGACCGAAACGGGAGGAGGAGGGGACGGGACAGGGTGAATTGGGGAGCGATACAACTTGAGGAGAGACTTGTGGAAGACACTGGGTAATTTGAAAGACTGAGGGAGTTTTAAACGGAAGGCCACCGGGTTAATCACCTCTATAATCTCGTATGGACCAATAAATCTGGGACCCAGTTTGGCAGACGGTACTTTAAGCTTGATGTTTTTGGTGGAGAGCCAAACCTTGTCTCCAACTCCCACGTGTGGTCCTTTGGATCGCCGTTTGTTCGCTGCCGAGGTCTGTCTAACCTGGGCCCCTTTCAAGTTAGAGTTTACCTCAGACCAAATGGTTTTTAAACAATGTATATTTTTCTCTACCCCAGGAAGCTCCGACAGTCTGGCCGAGAATGAGCCAAAGCGCGGATGCAGCCCGTGGTTGCAGAAAAAGGGGGTTGACTTAATGGAGTCCTGATACTGATTATTTAGGGCAAACTCGGCTAGTGGCAGATGTTCTGCCCAATCGGACTGGTGTTCTGAGACGTAGCAACGAAGGTATTGCTCCAGAGCCTGGTTGACTCGTTCGGTTTGACCATTGGTTTCAGGGTGGTAAGCCGAGGAAAAAGATAGCTCAATACCAATGTGTTTACAGAACGCCCTCCAGAACTTTGACACGAATTGGGTACCCCTGTCAGACACAATATTGACCGGGGCCCCGTGTAAACGTACCACATGTACAATAAACAGTTTACTCAACGTTTCCGAGTTAGGTAACCCCGACAGGGGGACAAAATGACATTGTTTACTGAACCTGTCCACCACCACCCAGATACAAGTCTTTCCATCTGAGGACGGTAGGTCCGTAATGAAGTCCATGGAGATGTGGGTCCATGGACTCTCGGGGATGGGCAAGGACTGGAGCCAGCCGGCAGGGCGATTATGGGAGGACTTGGCGCGGGCACAGACCTCACATGCTAAGACATATTCTTTGCAGTCCTTAACCACCGTCGGCCACCAAAAATTCCTAGTTATCAATCTGGCGGTATTATTGAGACCAGGATGGCCTGCCAAGACAGAGTCATGTGATTCTCTAAGCACTTGTAGGCGAAACGCAGGCGGAACGAACAATTTGTTGGGTGGCGTAGTGTCAGGGGCTGGTTCTGGGGATTTACGGATCTCCTCCAGAAGGTCCAATGACACTGCGGACACAACAATCCCAGTGGCCAATATCGGAACTGGTTCACAGTCCTCAGCTTGTGAGGGGCCGAAACTGCGAGAGAGGGCATCGGCCCTCACGTTTTTTGTACCAGGGCGGAAGGTGATTATAAAATTAAACCTAGAGAAAAACAATGCCCACCTTGCTTGTCTAGGATTTAACCTTTTTGCTGATTCTAGGTATGTCAGGTTCTTATGATCGGTAATTACCGTGATCTTGTGTTTGGCGCCCTCGAGGAAGTGACGCCATTCCTCGAAGGCCCATTTAATTGCCAATAGTTCCCAATTCCCTATATCATAGTTTTTCTCCGTGGAAGAGAATTTGCGGGAAAAAAACGCACATGGACGAAGCTGAGTTAGGGATGTAGTGCCTTGTGATAGCACTGCTCCCACTCCGACTTCAGAGGCATCCACCTCCACAATAAATGGACGGTCCAGATCCGGCTGAACCAAAACTGGGTTGGCCACAAAGCACTCTTTTAACGTAAGAAACGCCTGAATTGCCTCAGGATTCCAGTTGGCCACGTCCGCCCCTTTCCGGGTCAGATCCGTGAGTGGCTTGGCAATCTCTGAGAAACCTCTAATAAACTTGCGGTAATAATTAGCGAACCCCAAAAATCGCTGCAGCGCTTTCAGCGATTTGGGTTGCACCCAAGCCTTAATAGGCTGGACCTTGGCAGGATCCATGCGGAAGCCTTTACCTGAAACCATGTATCCTAAAAACTGTACCTCCTCAGCAAAAAAGACACATTTCTCCAGTTTAGCAAACAAGGAGTGTTCACGTAGTCTTTGTAGCACAGAACAGACGTGTTGAGAGTGTGTCACAGGGTCAGCAGAGTAAATCAGAATGTCATCTAAATACACCACGACATACACCCCACAAATGTCTCTAAAAATATCATTAACAAAGTGCTGAAATACGGCAGGTGCGTTGCTGAGTCCGAACGGCATTACCAGGTACTCAAAATGGCCAAGGGGTGTATTGAAGGCCGTTTTCCACTCATCTCCCTTTCTTATGCGGACCACATTGTATGCCCCCCGGAGGTCAAGTTTAGTAAACCAACGGGCTCCTGTTAGCTGATTAAAAAGATCAGGGATGAGTGGAAGCGGATACTGGTTTTTTATAGTGATTGCATTCAACTCCCGATAATCAATGCAGGGTCTGAGACCACCATCTTTCTTCTCCACAAAGAAGAACCCGGCCCCAACTGGAGAAATGGACGGTCTGATAAACCCTTTTCTTAGGCTATCTGCAATATAGTCATTCATGGCCTGACGCTCTGGGCCAGAGAGATTAAATATTCTTCCCTTAGGGAGACGGGCATCCGGAATTAGATCAATAGGGCAATCATACTCTCTGTGAGGGGGTAGCTTTTCAGATTCTACAATAGAAAAGACATCCTCAAAATCTCTGAAATCAAACGGTATGCAGGGGGTTTTAACCTTAACTTGGTTTACTGCCAAGGATATGCAATTTTTCTGACACTGTGGGCTCCAGCGTACAACGTCACCCAAGTGCCAGTCGATGACAGGATTGTGCTGGCGTAACCATGGCATATCCAGAATAATTGCAGAGGTTAAATTGTCCATCACAAAAAATGACACAAGCTCAGTGTGTAAGGCTCCCACAGACATAGCAACCTTGGCAGTAACAAACTTAACCCCCTCCTGAATAATGGATGTGCCATTAATAGCCGTGGTTTTAATAGGGGCGTTAAGTTTTAGTAGAGTTACACCCAGATTCCTAGCAGTCAAGGAATCCATAAAATTTCCTTCAGAGCCACTATCCACATACGCGTTTAAACACAGCGTTTTCTGACCACATGAAACTGAAATGGGTAATAAAACTTTAGCCGCATCTGCGGGCAATACCTGAACCTCTGGGCAACCATAGCCAGAGTAGTTGCCCAGAGGTCGACGTGCCAGGAGCATGGATCTCTGAGGTGCAGCTCTCTCCTTGAAGACTCTAGACTGCCGCATAGTTGTGCAGGAAAATGAGCGTGATCTTCCAGGCTGTGCAGTGCACCAGGTGTTCAGGCTAAAAATCAGCTCAGTCAGAAAAAAAAAAAAAAAAAAGTTCAGGGAGACTGCTTTTGTATATGTTGGGTATATACGCAAGAAGCAGTTAATTTTATGGCCAGATATAATGTAACGTCCGTCTGCGGTTCTGGGCTGCAGCCAGGCAACACCCCGAGAAACACTGATACCCTTTACCCCTATACAGGGATCTGGATTTACAACAGAGCCCAGGAGGTACTGTCTGAATAGGAGCAGCGGCCAGAGCAGGACGGTCGTCAGAGTGAAGTACAAAAAACGGCAGGCAATAGCAGAGACAAATTCAGGCCAAGGTCAGAGTCAAAAACCAGGAGGGCGGCAGAGGTACAGAATCGTTAGGAAGTAGCAGAGTCAGAATATCCAGGCCAAGGTCACAAACCAGGAGAGTAGCAGAAGTACAGAATCGTCAGGCAAAAGAGGGGTCACAAATCCAGGCTGAGGTCAGAGTCAAACAGAAATCAATCACTAAGTAACACACAGGGGAACCAAGAATATATCCAGCGGCTTGCAAGACCAGTCCCAAGGTATTTGAGGGATCAGGTCATCCCTCACAGGTTCCTGGACTGGTGATGTCATTAGGGCCGCCCCCAGGACCAGGCCAGATGGTGATGCAGTAACCCCCTGATGACTGACAGAGGGGCAGAGCCTGCGCCCACCAGATGCCTGCGCAGGAGCCACTTCTCTGTCACCACCATAACTCACGGGTGGACCACGGCGCCTCCTAGTGGCCGAGGCAGGAACAGCCGTCCCCGAGTCTGACGGTGAAGTGGCGGTCCGGCGCCTCCTAGTGGCCGTGACCGGAACAGCAGGCCTCGAATCCAACGGTGATGTGATGGACCGGCGCCTCCTAGTGGCTAAAGCTGGGACCATAGGCCCTGAGTCTGACGGCGACATAATAGAACCACAGCGCCTCCCAGTGGCCGAGGCAGGAACAGCCGTCCCCGAGTCTGACGGCGAAGTGGCGGTCCGGCGCCTCCTAGTGGCTGCGACCGGAACAGCAGGCCCCAAATCTGACGGAGACGTGACACAGAGTAGTTCAGCAAAGCCACATTGCGGCTCCTAGCTTAGAGAGTAGCAGAGCACCTTTGGTGGCTCCCTGCTTGGAAAACGAAATGTGCTGGGAGGCGGGTGGAGTTGAGAATACATAAAAGAGTGGGAAGGTTTAGGATTACGGGTCAGTCTGAGTGAGGAAGCCACTCAGAGAGGAGTGAGGAAAGGAGATCTCTGGAAGAGGGATGGAGGAAGGAGGTGCTGCAGCAGATCTAAGTGACCTGGGTCTGCTGGCACGGGAAAGGAAAGAAGGAGAAAGACATTGAACTGAAACCTGATCTTCCATAAGAGAGAGAGATTAGAACGGAACGAAGGAGTAAAGGGAACAGAGAGGACGTGGGTTAGAGGAAGAACCCTGCCTAGAAGTTCTAAGCGCAAGGCCTAGGCCCAGTCCCCGAGGTTGTATGGACACTAATGGTTCTGCAGCAGACACTGGTGGAGTAGTGGGCTGTAAATGCACTACTCCCATCTAAGACTTGGGGGCACAACAGCAACACGGATAGAGAGCCGGGACTCAGGAGTAAGGAGTCCCTGAAGCAGGCTACAGCTGTCTGCCGTACAAGTAGAGTTCTTGGGAACATCTGTTAGGAGACACTCCAGTGTAACTCAGTACTGGGAGTACTTCACACTTAAAGGCGCTAAAGAGGAGACGTTCAGAAAGGCACATGTTGGCGGAGTGTTGGAAGGGAGCATTCCATCTTGCCTGGAGGTTGACTGAGTCCCTGACCCGGAGGACACAGCACAGAGGCAGGCACCTGTGTGTACTACAGACTGTGAGTAAAGCTTTGGAACTACAAGCCCTGGTGTCCTCCATTCATTCTCGTGCCAACGCACCCAGCACCACTACATCTGGGTACCAGCTTCTACACCGCTTGTGCCTCTCCTCTAATTCCACATCTACACTGCCCTGGGACTACAGCTCCACCTGTGGGGAGCTTCACCATCTTGGCTGCAACACACCATCAGTCCCAGAGGATCTGCATGCAGCATCGGCCTAACACCTCACTTGCCGAACACCACAGGTGGCGTCACGAACTATTCATTTAACTACATTCCACCACCATTTCAATTCCCCCATTACTTGGGCGCCCAGGGCCACGGTCCGGGTCACCGCTGCTGTGACACATCCCGCTGATACCGGCCCGGTACCGAGTACCCCACGGCCCTGGGAGGGCGACCCACAGGCCCTGTGCAAATGCTGGCACCGGGCACCCCCAACTCACAGGCCCCATAGTGTGCTTGTGTCCCCAACAGTGAGTGAGCCCCCCAATCTGTCCAGGACCCCGGCACTTGCCCAGGTGCAGTGAGTGGTAACGCCGGCCCTGGATATCAGGAGACTGTTATGAGGATCCTAAGGATAATGACTGTGTCTAACCATTTTATGGGGGTTCTTTGAATAACAATGTTCTGGGAAGGCATGTGTCTGACCCTGATATCTGGGGGTTCTGTAGATAGCAATGTGCAGTGCTGTATTGACCTTGTTATGGTTAGCAGTACTACAGGCTGAGCTGTGTTTGGTCCTGCTATGGGGGTGCTTTGTATACAGTGCTCTAGTTATGGCTGTATCTGACTCAGTTATAAGGTTCTTAGTTATAATTATGATGCTGATGTTGATACAAGGTATGACACTATTGTGCAGTGTCCATGATTGCATGCTGTGAGCACTGTTATGCAGAATACTCTTAAGGGTAAGTTCACACTGGGCGTTTTTGATGCGTTTGTTTATGCTAATTGTCAGCTGCTTTTTACAGTACCAGCAAAGCCTATGACAGTGATGGCGAACCTTTCTGAGACCGAGTGCCCAAACTGCAACCTAAAACCCAATTATTTATGACGAAGTGCCAACACGTGCCAAATGCCCCATCATGATCCCCTTCTTGTAGAAATGCCCCGTCATGATCCCTTTCATGCAGAAATATGCCCCATCATGATCCCCTTCATGCAGAAGTATGCCCCATCATGATCCCCTTCATGCAGAAATATTCCCCATCATGATCCCCTTCATGCAGAAATATGCCCCATCATGATCCCCTTCATGTAGAAATATGCCCCATCATGATCCCCTTCATGTAGAAATATGCCCCATCATGATCCCCTTCATGTAGAAATTGCCCATTCCACCACCTCCATCATTTCCTTCTCCCCATCATTGTCCCTCTCCCCATCACTCCCATCATTGGTCCTCTCCCCATCATTGGCCCTCTCCCCATCACTGGCCCTCTCCCCATCACTGGTCATCTTCCCATCACTGTCCCTCTCCCCATCACTGGCCATCTCCCCATCACTGGCCATCTCCCCATATCACTGGCAGGGCCGGTTTTAGACAAAGTGGGGCCCTAGGCAAACATTTAAAGTGGGGCCCCAAATGCTAACATTGTAAAATCACACATTTAGGTTACATTACATGAGCAGGATGTGGATACAGGTGGCAGAGGGGCCTGTGCTGGCACTGTGGCCCTCATATTCAGGGGCCTTATATCAGCCAACAGGTCTGCCACTATTAGCATTACACAGGAGCGTTGCTAGGGTAAGAAAAGATTGGGGAGCCCAAGCCCCAAGACAAAGAGCTGTCCCCCAAACCCCTCTTAATTTTGTTTTTAACACTGCAGATAACACGGCAGGGCTCCCTACTGTCCTGGATCCAGCGGGACAGTCCCGATTTTGACACTCCCACCCGTTATCCCGGCCGGGATTTTAGATTTCCCGCACTGCGAATCAGCCACCACGCCCACCTGTCATTTCAGAAGGGGCTGTGTACTGATCGCCATACAATTCCCTCTATGCACAGCACACTGCGGAACAGAAGCCCTCCCCGGCTCACGTGACCAGTCACATGACTGTGACCTCATCCTATGTAGCACCAGAGATAGCAGTGATATCTCTCTGAGAACAGATAATATAGAAGATGTCACCTGCAGTCTTATGTAACACCACAGTCTTACTCTGAAACGCTATGGCTATGTTCACATGCATTTTTTTTAGTAGCCAAAACCTGTTCTATTGGCAGTAAAAATGTTGCGCTCAAAACACCTGTTTTTCAGCTTGTTTTCTGGTGTTCTTTACACTTTTTTTCAGCGTTTTTTTTAAAGTGGGGATGTTTGCTTTGTCTACAGTATGTTTAAGGCCACGTTCACATGTTGAGTATTCGGTCAGTTTCCTCTGATTGTTCCACTGCTGTTTCTGCATTACAAATACTGATGTGAAATACTGACCAAATACTGAACATGTAAACGACACTTAATAGTTTAATTCACCAAAACCACTTAAAAAATTGCAGTGAAAAATGCCATTGCAATATCTGCAGCTTTCTTTTTTATATTCTTTCATTGCTTTCTATGGGTGAAAACACTGAAAGAAGTGACACACTGCAGATTTAAAAAGCGCTGCAGTTCTGAAATTCAGTCAGAAAAAAAACAAGCGCATGCAGGAGACTTCGGAAATCTCATGTTTTGTTGGCACTTTAAAAAGCTGCTTTTGGCCACGTTCATAGGCAGAATTTCTGCAGCTTTTTCTTCTGCAAATAAGAAGTTTACAGCATTTTATAGCACAAGCAAAGACTGAGATTTTCAGAGATCTCCTGCACACCCTTTTATTTTCTCCTGACTGAATTTCACAACTGCAGCGTTTTTTAAATCTGCAGTGTGGCATTTCTTTCAGCAATTTTTTCACCCGTAGAAGCAATGAAAAAGTTTTAGAAAAGCTGCAAATGTCACAACGTTGTTTTTATCTTTGTTTTTGGTGAATAAAACAAACTTTATTAAACATGAACTGTAGACAAAATGAATACTATACAAAAAAAACAGCAAAAGCTCTAAGGGTATGTGTCCACAATCAGTAAAATCTGGATGCTGCGTACATCCGCAGCATCCAACCCGCAGCGGCCAGATGTTACAGCATAGTGGATGGGATTTCTAGAAATTCCATGTCCACTATGCGTGCACATATGCCCGCACCTCACCCGCAGAGACGGACATGCGGTGTCAGGGGTGTACTAGAACTGATTGGACCCCATAGCAAACTTTTAAACGGGGCCCCCTCAAAGACACACCCCCTCAAAGACACACCCCCTTCAAGACATTCCCAGAGGTCCATGCTTCAGGCAGCTCTGCAGAGAGCTAATAGACAGCGAGGGCTCAGGGAAGGGGCAGGACTGAACTAGTCTGAAGCAATACACTCTGTGACTGGCTGCAGGCGGGCCCAATATGTGCTTCACTCCACACAGCAGGCACAGAAATGCAGCGTAGGCTGCGAAATCATAGTGTACATTTTTTTCCGCCGGGGCCCCGAATCCCCTACACTACACGCACCGGGCCGGCGGGAGCGCCGCAGTAATGTACTTGAGCCCTTCACCCCCAAGGGTGGTTTGCACGTTCATGACCGGGCCAATTTTTACAATTCTGACCACTGTCCCTTTATGAGGTAAAAACTCTGAAACGCTTCCATGGATCCCGGTGATTCTTGTTTTCTTGTGACATATTGTACTTCATATTAGTGGTAAAATTTCATTCAAATAACTTGCATTTATTTGTGAAAAAAACGGAAATTTGGCAAAAATTTCGCAATTTTCCAACTTTGAATTTTTATGCCCTTAAATCACAGAGATATGGCACACAAAAAACTTAATAAGTAACATTTCCCACATGTTTACTTTACATCAGCACATTTGGGGAACCAAAATTTTTTTTTATTAGGATATTATAAGGGTTAAAAGTTGACCAGCGATTTCTCACTTTTGCAACATCATTTTATTTTTACGGACCACATCACATTTGAAGCCACTTTGAGGGGTCTATATGATAGAAAATATCCAAAAGTGACACCATTCTAAAAACTGCACCCCTCAAGGTGCTCAAAACCATATTTAAGAAGTTTATTAACCCTTCAGGTGCGTCACAGGAATTTTTTGAATATTTAAAAAAAAATGAACATTTAACTTTTTTTCACAAAAAAAATACTTCAGGTTCAATTTTTTTTATTTACCAAGGGTAACAGGAGAAATTGGACTGCAAAAGTTATTGTGCAATTTGTCCTGAGTACGCCGATACCTGATATGTGGGGGGGGGGGCCACTGTTTCGGCGCATAGCAGAGCTCAGAAGGGAAGGAGCGCCGTTTGACTTTTTCAATGCAAAATTGGCTGGAATTCAGATCGGACACCACGTCACGTTTGGAGAGCCCCTGATGTACCTAAACAGTGGAAACCCCTCACAAGTGACCCCATTTTGCAAACTAGACCCCACAAGGAACTTATCTAGATATGTGGTGAGAACTTTAAACCCACAAGGGCTTCACAAAAGTTTATAACGTACAGCCGTACAATTAAAAAATCATATTTTTTCCACAAAAATGATCTTTTCATCCTCAATTCTTACTTTTCCAAGGGTAACAGGACCCTAAAAGTTATTGTGCAATTTGTCCTGAGTACGCTGATACCCCAAATGTGGGGGTAGACCACTATTTGGGCGCATGGCAGAGCTCGGAAGGGAAGCAGCGCCATTTGACGTTTTTGGCTGGAATTGAGATCGGACACTATGTCGCGTTTAGAAAGCCCCTGATGTACAAAAACAGTGAAAACCCCCATAAATGACACCATTTTGGAAACTAGACCCCCCAAGGAACTTATCTAGATGTGTGGTGAGCACTTTGAATCCCCCAGTGCTTCACAGAAGTTTATAACGCCCGGGCGTGAAAATAAAAAAATCGTATTTTTTCAACAAACATGATCTTTTAGTCACCAATTTTTTTATTTTCCCAAGGGTACCAAGAGAAATTGGACCCCAAAAGTTGTTGTGCAATTTGTCCTGAGTACGCTGATACCCCATATGTGGGAGAAAACTACTGTATGGGCACACGTCAGGGCTCGGAAGGGAAGTAGTGACGTTTTGGAATGCAGACTTTGATGGAATGGTCTGGGGGTGTCATGTTGCTTTTGGAGAGCCCCTGATGTTCCTAAACAGTGGAGACCCCCCACAAGTGACCCCATTTTGGAAACTAGACCCCCTAAGGAACTTATCTAGATGTGTGGTGAGCACTTTGAACCCCCCAGTGCTTCACAGAAGTTTATAACGACCGGTCGTGAAAATAAAAAAATTGTATTTTTTCAACAAACATGATCATTTAGTCCCCAATTTTTTTATTTTCCCAAGGGTATCAGGAGAAAATGGACCCCAAAAGTTGTACATTTTGTTCTGAGTATGCTGATACCTCATATGTGGGAGAAGACTACTGTATGGGCACACGTCGGGGCTCGGAAGGGAAGTAGTGACGTTTTGGAATGCAAACTTTGATGGAATGGTCAGCGGGTGTCATGTGCGTTTGGAGAGCCCCTGATGTACCTAAACTATTGAAACTCCCCACAAGTGACCCTATTTTGGAAACTAGACCCCCCAAGGAACTTATCTAGATGTGTGGTGAGCACTTTGAACCCCCAAGTGCTTCACAGAAGTTTATAACGCCCAGGCGTGAAAATAAAAAAATTGTATTTTTTCAACAAACATGATCTTTTAGTCACCAATTTTTTTATTTTCCCAAGGGTACCAGGAGAAATTGGACCCCAAAAGTTGTTGTGCAATTTGTCCTGAGTACGCTGATACCCCATATGTGGGAGAAAACTACTGTATGGGCACACGTCAGGGCTCGGAAGGGAAGTAGTGACGTTTTGGAATGCAGATTTTGATGGAATGGTCTGGGGGTGTCATGTTGCTTTTGGAGAGCCCCTGATGTTCCTAAACAGTGGAAACCCCCCACAAGTGACCCTATTTTGGAAACTAGACCCCCCAAGGAACTTATCTAGATGTGTGGTGAGCACTTTGAACCCCCCAGTGCTTCACAGAAGTTTATAACGACCGGTCGTGAAAATAAAAAAATTGTATTTTTTCAACAAACATGATCATTTAGTCCCCAATTTTTTTATTTTCCCAAGGGTATCAGGAGAAAATGGACCCCAAAAGTTGTTGTGCATTTTGTTCTGAGTATGCTGATACCTCATATGTGGGAGAAGACTACTGTATGGGCACACGTCGGGGCTCGGAAGGGAAGTAGTGACGTTTTGGAATGCAAACTTTGATGGAATGGTCAGCGGGTGTCATGTGCGTTTGGAGAGCCCCTGATGTACCTAAACTATTGAAACTCCCCACAAGTGACCCTATTTTGGAAACTAGACCCCCCAAGGAACTTATCTAGATGTGTGGTGAGCACTTTGAACCCCCAAGTGCTTCACAGAAGTTTATAACGCCCAGGCGTGAAAATAAAAAAATTGTATTTTTTCAACAAACATGATCTTTTAGTCACCAATTTTTTTATTTTCCCAAGGGTACCAGGAGAAATTGGACCCCAAAAGTTGTTGTGCAATTTGTCCTGAGTACGCTGATACCCCATATGTGGGAGAAAACTACTGTATGGGCACACGTCAGGGCTCGGAAGGGAAGTAGTGACGTTTTGGAATGCAGACTTTGATGGAATGGTCTGGGGGTGTCATGTTGCTTTTGGAGAGCCCCTGATGTTCCTAAACAGTGGAAACCCCCCACAAGTGACCCTATTTTGGAAACTAGACCCCCCAAGGAACTTATCTAGATGTGTGGTGAGCACTTTGAACCCCCAAGTGCTTCACAGAAGTTTATAACGCCCGGGCGTGAAAATAAAAAAAACATTTTTTTCCACAAAAATATTTTTTGCCCCCAATTTTTTATTTTCCTACAGGTAACAGGAGAAATTGGACCCCAAAAGTTGTTTTGAAATTTGTCCTGAGTAGGCTGATACCTCATATGTGGGGGTAAAACACTGTTTGGGCGCATGGCAGAGCTTGGAAGGGAAGGAGCACCATTTGACTTTTTCAATGCAGAATTGGCTGAAATTGAGATCAGACGCCATGTTGCATTTGGAGAGCACCTGATGTGCCCAAACAGTGGAAACCCCCCAATTATAACTCCAAGCCTAACCCCAACACACCCCTAACCCTAATCTCAGCCCCAACTCTAGCCCTAGCCCTAGCTCTAACCCTAGCCCTAATGGGAAAATGGAAATAAATACATTTTCTTTTAATTTTATTATTTTTCCCTAACTAAGGGGATGATAACGGGGGGTTTGATTTACTATTTATGGAGGTTTTAATGTTTGGCAGCAGTCACACGCTAAAAGACGCTTTTTATTGTAAAAAAAAGTTTTTGCATCACCACATATTGAGAGTAATAATTTTTCCACATTTTGACTCACCGAGTCATGTGAGGTCTTATTTTTTGCGAGACGAGTTAACTTTTTATTGGTATCATTTTCGGGCACGTGATATCTTTTGATCGCTTTTAATTCCAATTTTTGGGATGCAGAATGAACAAAAACCGGCGTTTCATGAATTTCTTTTGGGGGGTGCGTTTACACCGTTCCGCGTTTGGTGAAATTGATAAGACAGTTTTATTCTTTGGGTCGGTACGGTTACAGTGATACCTCATTTAGGTCGTTTTTGTATGTTTTGGCGCTTTTATGCAATGAAAACAATTTTATATAAAAAATAATTATTTTTGCATTGCTTTATTCTGCGAGCTATAACTTTTTTATTGTTTTACTCATGATGCTGAATGGCAGCTCGTTTTTTCCGGGACGAGATGACATTTTCAGCGGTACCATGGATGTTTATATGCGCCTTTTTGATCGCGCGTTATTGCACTTTTTGTTCGGCGATATGATAATAAATCATTATTTTTTGCTTCGCTTCTTATTTTTATTTTTTAAGGGGTTCGCTAAAGGGGTTAACTAATGGGACAGTTTTATAGGGCGGGTCGTTACGGACACGGCGATACCAAATATGTGCACTTTTATTGTTTATTTTTTTTATTTCCAAAAAATGAATTTATTTGGGAATTTTTTATTTTTTTTTAATTTATTTAGCGATTTTTTTAAAATTATTTTTAAACACTTTTTTTTAACTTTATTACATTGTCCCAGGGGGGACATAACTGTCATGTGACAGATCGCTGATCTGTCACATCACAGATCACTGTGACAGATCAGCGATCTGTTCATCGTGTTTGATCGCGGTGTGCAAGGGGTTAACGTGTCGGGGCAGTCCGTGACCGCCCCTGACACATTGTGCCAGGTGTCAGCTGTGATAATCAGCTGACATCTGGCCGCGATCAGCGGCGCTCACTATGTGAGCGCCGCTGATCGCGCTACACATACTATCCCATCCATAGGCATAGGGGCCCGGGTCCCATGGACGGGATAGTACGTCTGATATCAGAAAGGGGTTAATTAAATTGCACTACCGGGTAGCGCAGGGGCCGACACTGACAGCTTGGGGCCCTTGTGCAAGAAATGTGTCTGGGCCCCCCTCCTTTTATGGAGTCAAAGCTATATATATATATATATTGATATTATATAGCCACACATACATACATGTATATATATTACATAGTCTCCTTTATTATGTATATTGCTGTCCCTTACACAGTGCCCTCTCTTATGTACAGTACCGTCCCTTACATATTGAATTATATAGAGCCCTGTTTTTTATTACATACCGTCCTGTCTTGTTAGCTGTATAATGCAATGATGGCTGATGGAGCATGGGAAAGTTTCCTTTCTAATGGAGGAGCTGATGGACTGGTAGTTTGGTCACCGGCAGCTCCATCAGCAGTCATTTTATATCTAACAAGAGAGGGGACTATGTAATAAAAGAGGGCACTGTAAATAACAAAATTAACAAGAATACACTATGTAAGAGACAGCACTATACATAACAGCAGAGGAAGCTATATAATAAAGGACGGCACCATATATAACTAGAGAGGATGGTACATAATAAAGGACGTGTTATACATAATAAAAGAGGAAACTATGTAACTAAGGGTGGTGTTATACAGAATTAGTGAGTCCACTATATACTAAGGGACTGTGTTAGACATAGTGAGTACACTATATACAGTTGTGGCCAAAAATATTTTTCATTTAATTTGTCTTAAATGAAAAAACACAAAAAGAATTGTCCTAAAGCCAAATTGGATATAATTCCACACCAAACATAAAAAAGAGGGTGGACAAAAGTATTGGCACTGTTCGAAAAATCATGTGATGCTTCTCTAATTTGTGTAATTAACAGCACCTGTAACTTACCTGTAGCACCTAACAGGTGTTGGCAATAACTAAATCACACTTGCAGCCAGTTGATATGGATTAAAGTTGACTCAACCTCTGTCCTGTGTCTTTGTGTGTACCACATTGAGCATGGAGAAAAGAAAGAAGACCAAAGAACTGTCTGAGGACTTGAGAAACCAAATTGTGAGGAAGCATGAGCAATCTCAAGGCTACAAGTCCATCTCCAAAGACCTGAATGTTCCTGTGTCTACCGTGCGCAGTGTCATCAAGAAGTTTAAAGCCCATGGCACTGTGGCTAACCTCCCTAGATTTGGACGGAAAAGAAAAATTGACAAGAGATTTCAACGCAAGATTGTGCAGATGTTGGATAAAGAACCTCGACTAACATCCAAACAAGTTCAAGCTGCCCTGCAGTCCGAGGGTACAACAGTGTCAACCCGTACTATCCGTCGGCGTCTGAATGAAAAGGGACTGTATGGTAGGAGACCAAGGAAGACCCCACTTCTTACCCCGAGACATAAAAAAGCCAGGCTAGAGTTTGCCAAGATTTACCTGAAAAAGCCTAAAACGTTTTGGAAGAATGTTCTCTGGTCAGATGAGACAAAAGTAGAGCTTTTTGGGCAAAGGCATCAACATAGAGTTTACAGGAGAAAAAAAGAGGCATTCAAAGAAAAAAACACGGTCCCTACAGTCAAACATGGCGGAGGTTCCCTGATGTTTTGGGGTTGCTTTGCTGCCTCTGGCACTGGACTGCTTGACCGTGTGCATGGCATTATGAAGTCTGAAGACTACCAACAAATTTTGCAGCATAATGTAGGGCCCAGTGTGAGAAAGCTGGGTCTCCCTCAGAGGTCATGTGTCTTCCAGCAGGACAATGACCCAAAACACACTTCAAAAAGCACTAGAAAATGGTTTGAGAGAAAGCACTGGAGACTTCTAAGGTGGCCAGCAATGAGTCCAGACCTGAATCCCATAGAACACCTGTGGAGAGATCTAAAAATGGCAGTTTGGAGAAGGCACCCTTCAAATATCAGGGACCTGGAGCAGTTTGCCAAAGAAGAATGGTCTAAAATTCCAGCAGAGCATTGTAAGAAACTCATTGATGGTTACCGGAAGCGGTTGGTCGCAGTTATTTTGGCTAAAGGTTGTGCAACCAAGTATAAGGCTGAGGGTGCCAATACTTTTGTCTGGCCCATTTTTGGAGTTTTGTGTGAAATGATCAATGTTTTGCTTTTTGCTTCATTCTCTTTTGTGTTTTTTTCATTTAAGACAAATTAAATGAAGATAATAATACCAAAGAATTTGTGATTTCAATCATTTTCAGGAAGAAACTGAGTATTATCTGATAAAATTGAAGGGGTGTCAATACTTTTGGCCACAACTGTACTAAGAGACTGTGTTAGACATAATAAGCGATAACGTCTTCCTCCACCTCCCCCTGTTCCTAAGGCCATTAGGCCATTATAAGTCCCCCTTCCTAACATCCCAATCCCCCACACCCCTCATAGTCCTCCTCCCCTCGCATCCCATTATTGTCATCTCCCCCACCCCATCATTGCCCTCTTCACCACCTCCATCATTTTCTTCTCCCCACCACTATCTTTGCTTTCTCCCCCACCACTCCCATCATTGCCCATTCCACCACCTCCATCATTTCCTCCTCCTCCACCACCCCCATTATTGCCCTCTCCACCACCACCAGTGCATTCTCCTCCACCACCCCATCATCATTTCTTTTTCCCCCACCACCCCATCATTGCCCTCTCCATCACCCCCATCATTGCCTTCTCTCCATCACCCCATCATTGCCTTCTCCCCATCACTCCCATCATTTCCTTCTCCATCATCCCATCACTGCCTTCTCCCCATCACTTCCATCATTGCCTTCTCTCCATCACTCCCATCATTGCCTGCTCCATCACCCCATCACTGCCTTCTCCCTATCACTCCTATCATTGCCTACTCCCATCATTGCCTACTCCATCACTCCATCACTCCTATCATTGCCTTCTCCCCATCACTTCCATCATTGCCTGCTCCATCACCCCCATCATTGCCTGCTCCATCACCCCATCACTCCCATCACTGCCTTCTCCCTATCACTCCCTTCTCTCCATCACTCCCATCATTGCCTTCTCCCCATCACTCCCTTCTCTCCATCACTCCCATCATTGCCTTTTCCCCATCAATGCCTTCTTTCCATCACCCCCCATGGCCTTCTCCCATTACCCCTCATGGCCTGCTCCCATCACCCCGGCATCATGGCCTTCTCTCCTCATCACAGTCTTCTCATGTCCACATCTCCTCCAGGGCCAGGCTAACCTACACACACACACAGACACACACATACTGTACATACACATAGACATACAGACATACATACATACACACACACAGACACACACACAGACAGACATACATATATACATACACACACAGACATACATATACACAGACACACACACACATACATACATACACACACAGACACAGACATACACACATACATACACACACATACACACAGATATACACACACACATACATACACACACATACACATGTGCCGCCCCTGAGGCTCAGTCGCCACAGAGGTACTGCACCTTCTCCTAAGGTGTGATGCCCCACCATCCAGGTAAGTTGGGAACTCCTTTCCACACTTCAACACTCACATCCCACATGACAGGGTAGTTCAGCACAACCACAGTGAGGGTTCTCTCTCCTCCTAGACATTAGGAGTGCTCTGGTGGTTCCCTGCTTGGAACACCGGATGTGCTTGGAGGTGGGTGGAGTTGAGATCCATATAAATGGTTGGGAAGGTTTAGAATTAGAGAGCAGTCTGACGGTAGGTCAGGCGGGAGAAGGACAGTCAGTCAGAAGAGTCTGAGGATGGGTCCAAGGAGAAGGAGTGCTGCAGCTGCCTCAGTGATCTGAGCCAGCTGGCACGAGAAAGGAACAGAAGGAGAAAGACGTAGAACTGCAACCTAAGCTTCCATAAGAGAGAGAAAGAACAGTGCGGAACGAAGGAGTAGGAGAACAGAGAGGAGTTGTGGGTCAGAAGAGGAACCCTACCTATTGGTTCTCAGCGCAAGGCCGGGGCCCGGTCCCCGAGGTTGTATGGACGCTTATGGTTCTGCAGCAGACACCGGTGGAGTAGTTGGCTGTAAATGCACTACTCCCATCTAAGACTTGGGGCACAACAGCAACTGAATAGAGAGCCAGGACTCCGGAGAAGGGAGTCCCCGAGAGAGGCTACAGCTGTCTGCCATACAAGTAGAGTTGTTAGGAACATCTGACAGGAGGAACTCCAGAGTACCACGGTACTGGAGCTCTTCACACCTTAAGGCGCAATAGAGGAGTCATTCAGGAAAGGTACATGTTGGCGGAGTGTTGGAGAGGAGAATCCTGACTTGCCGGGGAGGTTGATTGAGTCTCTGCCCCGGAGGGCACGGCACGGAGGCAGGCACCAGTGTGTACCATGGACTGTGAGTAAAGCTTTGGAACTGCAAGCCCTGGTGTCTTCCATTCATTTGTACGCTAACACCGTCAGCACCGCTAGATCTGGGTACCAGCATTCCTCACACTGCCTGTGCCTATCCTCATCTATTGCAATTACACTGCCCTGGAGTTACAGCTTCACCTGTGGGAGCTACACCATCTATGCTGCAACACACCATCAGCCCCAGAGGATCTGCACGCAGCGTTGGCTTAACATCTTGCATGCCAAACACCACAGGTGGCGTCACGAACTGTTCACACAAACTATATCACAAACCACCATTGATTTGGGCGCCCAGGGCCACGGACCGGGTCACCGCCGCTGTGACACACATCTCCCTGACACCGGCCCGGTACCGAGTACCCCACAGCCATGGGAGGGCGACCCACACACATACATACACACACATACACACACACACACACATATATACACAAACATACACACACATACATACACACATACATACGCACACAGACATACACACACAGACATACACACATACATACACACAGACACACATACAGACCACACACATACATACACAAACAGACATACACACACATATACATACATACTGTGGTGTAGTAACCACTATGTCCGCTAGGGGGCGCTGTGTGGGTGTCCCAGGACGGGTGTACAGGCACATTCAGTGTGGTAACAGGAGCAGGGTCCTAAATGACCATTATGGGTCTCAAGGTGGGTGGCCTTGGGATGCAGGCTCCAGGGTGTATTAATCAGCAGAGGTACTGCTGATATTTCTGTTACACTGTGTCAGGGAAGCCTGTGTGTGTCTATGGGCAATAGAACCTTTAGTGAGGTCATAGCCATGTGATCACCTGTGGGTGTGGTTACAGGGCTATGTAATTGAGGTGTTTGGCACATGAGAGTGTGGAGGGAGTCTGTCAGAGTGTGGACAGACTTCCCTGTGTCCAGGTGGGACACTACAGAGAGTGGCCTGTGTGCTAAGGAAGGAGAAGCCTTCCTGTGTCTGCGGCTGCAGATAGAGCGCTGCTCGGGACATTGCCCTGGCCGGTGTATAAGTTGTATATGGGGAGGACTACACCTCCCAGCATGTGCTGAGACTCTCGGTCCGAGTCTGAAGCCACGGACGTTTATGATCTTTTGGCCTAAGCTAGAGGCTATGTTGGTGATATGCTGAGTTATGGTTTATGAAGCAAATAAACCTCATGGACTTTGGGAAAACCTGCCTCATAATTGTCTCCCGCTGCACCTGAGCGAGTCGAAATCCCTACAATTGGCGGAGAATGCCGGCAGCGATTCCCAGAAGCACGTGTGGCAGTGCTGGCGATTCTGAGCCAGGAGAGCAGACGGTCTGACAACCGTGAGTAATACTGACCGAGGTCAGAGAAAGTGACTGTATTAAAATTTGTGGGATACCTCTGAGGAGAAGGTAACAGACAGGAGTCCGTGTTGCACTGACCAGAGTCAGTGTGAGACTGCATGTGTTTTTTTTTGTTTCCTTTTTCCTCTGCAAAACCTGAAAGTGCTTGCTGTGGCTCAGTGCGGTCACGAAGGTCTCGCAGCACAGGGACCTGGTGTCTTCTTTTTGGGATCTGCCCTGGGAGCATTGGTAGCAGACGCTGTCTGTCTACACCATCCTGCTGCAGCTTTATTGTGTGTAACTAAGCGGATACAGTAGTTGTGGCTTTACACAACTATTGAGGGTGAGTACCCTGTATTATTTCTTTGGACCCGTTATACCTGCACTGGTAAGGCCCTATGGGTGCTCTTTTGTGTTTTTTTTATCTTTGAGGGTGACAAGCGGCTTCCAGTAACCCGGCAGGGTTACGAAGGGGACAAGCGGCTTCCGGTGGACCGGCGGGTCCACGAAGACGGCGCAGCAGGAGCTGTGTGTGTGTGAACAGCAGCCGGAGGTGCCGGTGGTTTGTGAAAGCAGGAGCTGTGGCAGTGCCAGAAGGAACTGGTGTGGTGTTGTGCTTAAAGGGCCAGTACCAGCCTGAAGGAAAAAACTGTACTGTGTGAACTGTGGCATAAGAAGTTCTGCAGAACGGTCATGGGGAAATCCCGAAAGGGGGTGGAGTCCCAAAAGGGGGCGGTGACCCAAATCGGGGTGGTATCCCAAAAAGGGGTGGAGTCCCAAATTGGGGTGGTAACCCAAAAAGGGGTGGAGTCTCAGAAGGAGGAGGTAACCCAAATTGGGGTGGTGGTCCAGAAAGGGGCCGAGTCTGAAGAAATGGCAGCACTGGTTGGCTCAGTGGGTATGTCTGGGAAACCGCAGTGTTCATGTATGTCATTTCCAGAATGTGGGATATTCTTTCCAAGTGATGACTGGCCGCAAGTGTGTACTGTGATGCGCACCGGGAAGGAATCTCGGGACGGTTGGACTCCAAGAGTCAGGTGACTCTGGTAGGAACTCTTCTCACTTTCTGTCTGACTGAGAAAATGGCTCAGGGTCGCTGTAAACATGGGGTCACGGTGAACTATGTGCTAGACAGAGTGGTGTTTGAGGGGCGTGGAGGCAGTGAGGGCCAAGGGGGCAGTATACCATCAGACTTAGTGTATGCCTTGGAGTGGGGCCGGGACTTTGTCAGGTTTGATGATATAGGCCAGGAGGGTGGAGACGTTCCTACTGTTGGGCTAACCAATACGAAGACGGTGACGGCTCCTGACGTGGAAAGGTCAGAGGTGGAAGTGACCGGGAAAAGGGGTACGTCAGCCCAACGGACGGACCAGACATCTCATGACAAAACTGACGCTGACATGGTGGATAAGACGGCTGAAGTAGTCGCACGGTTAATGGGTAGCTGGAAGGAGTACTCGGCAGGTCGGGGTGACTCAGACTCTGGGGGTGACTGTGACTCTGAGATAGACAGGGAGCACAGACTAGAGGAGCTAGAAAAAGAAGTCTCTGAGCTCAAAGGTCACATGGTAACGTGGCAAGGACTGAATCAGGCCCTCAGAGAAGAGGTGGATGAACATGTCAAACGAGAAAGCGTACTGAGACAAACGGCCGAACACAGGGTCGAGGAGCTCGAGAAAGAAGTTCTTGGAGTTCAGAGGTCACCTGTCCACCTGGCAAAGTGTGAACAAGAACCTCAAGGAAGAGATGGAGGAACTCAGATGAGTAGTTAACAGTCTTCTTCGGGAGAAATTGGACGAAGACTTACCGCGGGTGAGCGTGAGGGATAATAAGACAGAACTGCCAGTAGCCATAGTGGCCAAGGGTCATGAAGTGATCCAATCGAGTGAAGTTGATGAGTTAAGAACTGAAGAAGACAGTCACCCGGTCGGGTCAACTGTAGTGAGGGAAGTGTCCTTGGTAAGGCCAGAGCCTCCTGGCTTGGAAGAGAGCAAGACCACGTCCTTCAAGACTGTGATTGATGTTCCAGAAGACATGCAAGACCCCTGTGTGGAGGAAGGTGTACATGAGGCTTTCAAAGAGGCGGTCAAGGCATGTGAGGTGCACTGGGCACCTGAGACTCGGCAGTTAGTGATAATATCCGCCAGAGAAGATACAGCAAACTGGGTAGCTGTCCTGAAAGAGATGCATTTGCAGTGTCTCCACGTCAAACAGTTGGTCAGGCAGAGTAATGTGAAAGCTGCTCGACGCCTGGAGTTAGCCAGGGAGGCTATGGATCGGCTGGGTTTGCGGAAAGACGTGGTTCCGGTACCCAAAGCTCTGATTGGGAGAATCATTGGAAGATCCGGGAAGGTGATGCAAGACCTCGTGAAAATCCCCGGTGTGGTGAGGGTGAGGATCCCTCCTGATAATGAAGACCCGGTATCCAGTGAAGTGGGTAGAATTCCCATCATCGTGGTTGGCTCCATGGAGAGCCTGAGAGACTTTTGGATGCTCGTGGAGTATCGCGTGGGGTACCTGCAAGAAATTGAGCAGTTGAGGCTGGACCGTCAGCGAATTAATAAAGAAGTAGGGAATACCAGGTGGCGGCCGCCTCCAACCCAAGATGTAAGGACCCGAAGGGTTCCTCCAAGTAGTGACATGGCAGGTGGCCGAAAAATGTCAGCAAGTGGCAGTTCAATGGGCCGTGCGAGGCTGAGAGACCGCAGTTCCTGTGAGACGCTGAATGGGTCAGGCGCAGGCCAGACAGTAGGACCGATTAAGACTGATGACCATACCAACCGGGACAGCCGGTCAGTGGGAGAACGGTCAGGTGACGAAGCGCACTCTAGGAGGGTGGTGACTAAACAAAGTCTGATGACGCAGACAGGCTGCAACTGGAGGGTCAAAGACAATGACCGATATTATGACCGCTGGGGGCGGGGGAGGCCTAACGTAGAAATATGGCCGGATGACAGAGGGAGACGGTTCTCTCGACCTATGGGGCAAGGTGTAATGAGTGCCCGGTCTCGAGATCCTGGTGTAAGATTGTGTGTTCAACCCCACAAGTTTGAACAGAGGGGCGGGGTATGTGGTGTAATGACCACTGTGTCCACTAGGGGGCGCTGTGTGGATGTCCCAAGAGAACGGGTGAGTGGCAGAATCCTGAAGGATAGTTATGTATCTCAAAGTGGGTGGCTTTGAGATGGAGACTTGTGTATGTGTGATCAGCAATATCATGGCTGAGGTGTTGTTTCTAAGTATAAGGGAGAAGTCTTCAGGTAACTAGAGAGATGGGCGGGTTCTGGTTACCTACAAATCCACCCAGGGGTGTGTCTGATAACACCTATAGTAAAAGGCTATATGAGTATGTGAAGGACCTGTGATGAGGTCATAGTCATGTGACCCGGTGGGCGTGGCTACGGACCATATATGGTGGTGGCCAGGGTAGGTCACATGGGGGAATGCTGGGACCTGATTGGTCCAGTTTGGAAGGTCCCGTAAGAAGGATCTCCTGGCTAACAGCCAGTGGAGCGGCTGTGTGAGCATTGGCGATGTGTGCCTGAGAGCTCCCTGGAGGGAACTAACATATGCGATGGTGAAGCCGCATAAGGAACCCTGACGGATGAGATAATGAACTTTGTGGTGCTTCCTTTGGTTTATGCTGAATAATAAACCTCACGGACTGATATGGTTTTATGGAAAACCCGTACCGGATGTGATTTATTTGCTGCCAAGCGAGTGTCCCCCAACCTTGAATGACAGCGCTACCTCACAATATATACTACATTCATACAGCATACATACTACATATATACAAAATTCATACAACATACATACATACTACATACTACATACATACTTCATATATACTACATTCATACAACATACATACTACATATATACTACATTCATACAGCATACATACATACTACATTCATACAACATACATACTACATATATACTACATTCATACAGCATACATACTACATATATACAAAATACATACAACATACTACATACATACTTCATATATACTACATACATACATACATACTACATATACACTACATTCATACAACATGCATACATACATTCTACATATATACTACATTCATTCAACATACATACATACTACATTCATACAACATATATACATACTTACTACATACAACATGTTACAGACATACAACATACATACTACATACAATACATTCATACAATACATACATATAGACATACAGTAGATATAACAGAGTACATACTCATGAATACTTGTCACTTTGATCCCCGAAGCCAGTGTCACTTGATGGTGAGTATGTACTCTGTGTCATATGTACTGTATGTATTGTATGAATGTATTGTATGTAGTATGTATGTATGTTGTATGTCTGTAGCATGTTGTATGTATGTAGTATGTACTATGTATGTATGTTGTATGAATGTAGTATATATGTAGTATGTATGCGTTGTATGAATGAATTTTATGTAGTATGTATGTTGTATATAGCATGTATGTTGTATGTATGCAGTATGTATGTAGTATAAATGTAGTATATATGTATGTATGCTGTATGAATGTAGTATGTATGTATGTTGTATGAATGTAGTATGTATGTAGAATGTTGTATGAATGTTGTATGTATGTTGTATGAATGTAGTATGTATGAATGTAGTATGTATGTAGTATGAATGTAGTATGTATGTTGTATGAATGTAGTATATATGTAGTATGAATGTAGTATGTATGTAGTATGTATGTAGTATATATGAATGTAGTATGAATGTTGTATATATGTAGTATGTATGAATGTTGTATATATGTAGTATGTATGAATATTGTATATATGTAGTATGTAGTATGTATGTAGTATGTTGTATGTATGTAGTATGTATGAATGTTGTATATATGTAGTATGTATGTTGTATGAATGTTGTATATATGAATGTTGTATATATGTAGTATGTATGTATGTATGTAGTATGTATGTAGTATGTATGAATGTTGTATATATGTAGTATGTATGTTGTATGAATGTTGTATATATGTAGTATGTATGTAGTATGTATGAATATTGTATATATGTAGTATGTAGTATGTATGTAGTATGTATGAATGTTGTATATATGTAGTATGTATGTTGTATGAATGTTGTATGTATGTAGTATATACGTTGTATGTATGTAGTATGTATGAATGTTGTATATATGTAGTATGTATGTTGTATGAATGTTGTATATATGTAGTATGTATGTAGTATGTATGAATGTTGTATATATGTAGTATGTATGTATGTAGTATGTATGAATATTGTATATATGTATGTATGTAGTATGTAGGTAGTATGTATGAATGTTGTATATATGTAGTATGTATGTTGTATGAATGTTGTATATATGTAGTATGTATGAATGTTGTATATATGTAGTATGTACGTTGTATGTATGTAGTATGTATGAATGTTGTATATATGTAGTATGTATGTTGTATGAATGTTGTATATATGTAGTATGTATGTAGTATGTATGTATGAATGTTGTATATATGTAGTATGTATGTAGTATGTATATATATATTTTTTTTTTACATTCAACATATTAGCCGGATGATGGGACTACTACTGTCCCATCATTGGCTAATGTGTCAATCACTGTCATTGTAGCAGGCATTGTCCGATGGGACTACATCGGACAATGCCTGCACACACAAAAGACCCCCAGCAGGCCCGCACAGACCCCCAGCAGCCGGCACAAGCTCCCGGCAGGCCCGTACAGACCCCCGGCAGCCGGCACAAGCCCCCGGCAGGCCCGTACAGACCCCTGGCAGCCGGCACAAGCCCCCAGCAGGCCCGTACAGACCCCAGGCAGCCGGCACAAGCCCCGGCAGGCCCGTACAGACCCCCGGCAGCCGGCACAGGCCCCCGGCAGGCCCATACAGACCCCCGGCTGTCGACACAGACCGCGCATCATGATGCGCACAGACCGCGCATCATGATGACATCATTTCAGCAGCCAATCACGGCCACAACAGTGGCTCATTGCATTATGGGGACTTCCAATTCCGGTATCCGATATTGAAAAAATATCGGTACTCGGTATCGGAATTCCGATACAGCGAATATTGGCCGATACCCGATATTTGCAGTATCGGAATGCTCAACACTAGTGACCACACGCGGAATCACCTGCGTTCAACAGATGGCAGCACTTTAGACGGAGCACATGTCCGCTGCGTCCAAAGTGCCATTTCCGGATCGTCTGCACATACCCTAAAAAATGGGTGTTTTGAAAGCAGTGTTTTTAATGCCAAGAGAGAGGCTTTGGCTGCAAAAAAAAATGCACCAAAAACGCTGATTCATATGCACACCTATACTATATATGTGTATGGTTTACCCTTATTATTTCACATGGGAATTCATTTATTTCTATATCATAAATCCCCTGATTCAGCAGACAATATTCCTGTCTTGTGTCATCCAGACAGTAGTGACAGGAGGTCGCCCTGTCACATTACAAGCAGTGATTAGTGACTGTGGTCAGAGCTGATGCTGATCGCTGCTGTATGTGTCTGTGAATCCTGATCCTACAGCAATCAGCACAGAGCTCTGGGACCACAGTGAGTAAATCACTGCACTCTAACATGTTATTGCTGCTCTTACTTACCAGGTTCTGCGGCTTCACTTGGCATATCCATTCTCAGGACAGTGCTAAGAGCAGCCATGAACAGGACTCAGGAGGAGACAGAGCTGCAGGCATTGTCCTGTGCTGTCACTGTGCTGTAATCGGCCCCTTCCCCTCACTCTCAATTTTTTACCTAACTTCAGGGAGAAAGAGACAGGGGGGCTCAAGGGGCTTTGCGAGAGACACTCCAAGACTTCACAGCAATGCACAGCATTATTCATTGCTGTACACCGTCTGGGCACTTCATAAATGGACTGCAGATGCAGGGGGCCCCCTTTGTAGGTGGGGGCCCCAGGCATCTGCCTGGTCCAAAGCCCTGATCACTGGCCCTCTCCCCATATCACTGGCCCTCTCCCCATATCACTGGCCCTCTCCCCATATCACTGGCCATCTCCCCATATCACTGGCCATCTCCCCATATCACTGGCCACCTCCCCATCACTGGCCTTCTCCCCATCATTGGCAAATACACACACACCACAGCGGCCACACTCACCGCCACACTCACCACACACACACACACCAGCGGCCATACACACACACACACATACCAGCGGCCACACACACCACACTCACCGCCACACTCACCACACACACCAGCGGCCATACACACACACACACACACACACATACCAGCGGCCACACACACACCAGCGGCCACACACACATACACACACACACCAGCGGCCACACTCACCTCTCCGCGCGCCGGCAGCTTCCTCGGCTCTCACTTCCTCTCACACATTGAGAGGCGGGGCCGCAGCTGGATGACATCATCATTCAGCTCCGCGGCCGCGACGCTCAATGTGTGAGAGGCAGCCAGGAAGCTCCAGCTCTGGATCAGTGAGGCGAGGCCGCGTGCCAGCTGAGAGGGCTTTGCGTGCCATAGGTTCGCCATCACTGGCCTATGAGATTTCAGAAATCTTATGCAAACACCTTGTTTTTTTTGTCATCAGGATTTTGTGCTTTGCTGCGTTTTTGGGACATAGAGCATGTCACTTCTTTCAGCATTTTTGCAGCGTTTTTCACCCATTGGCTTGAATGGGTGTTGAAAAAACGCTGCAAAAACGCAGGTATCATTATTTGCAGCAGTTTTTCTGCAGAAAAGTCATGGACATTAGCATGGACAAAGAGACACAAAAAAATGCACCAAAAACGCACCAAATCTGCACCAAACCAGCACCAAAAATGCACCTAAACCTGCGTTTTTGCCGAAGCTTCTTTCCTGACAAGAAATCAGGTTTTGCTGAAGAAAAAAAGCAGCAAAAACGCCCAAAGTGAACTTACCCATACTATATAAGTATTACTAGTAGTGCTTACTAAGCCTGATGAAGATGTCCGCAGGATTGTCCTCCACGCACACCGGACGAAATTCCTCTGGGAGTATTGGACTATGGCACGCTTCTTTTGCTGCAGCCTCCATGTCATTCCCGAATCCATCCAAGAAATGCTTCAACTTCAGCACTGAATCCAACATAAATGTGAAATCTCCGACCTGTAAACCAAGAAGTGTCCACTATGTCATACTATAATATCCAAGCTCTGTATTAGACCTGTGTTTATAATGGTGTGCGGTGAAATACTGACCTGTATCTTTAGTGCTGGAGATCCAGGGACCAGGAGAAGAAGGGCGCACAGCAGCAGGGCGGACCTCATATTGGATGTTGTGTGTCCTCTTTGTCTATAGTAACTTGTGTCTGCGCTGTTCAGATTACTCCCTTTTTTGTTCTGACCAAAGTTACTTATAAACTGTTTAACCTCTTCATGTCTTTGCCCAGTCGGCTGGAAGCGCATTACATGTCTCACAGATGAGGATGAGCCTATCTGGTGCTGATAAGAAAGAGTCTTCTCTGTCACTGTCACTCCACCTTCCTATAATCACAATCCAAATAACAGGCAGAAGATGGCAAAGGTCACTATCTGTGCCTCTCTGCCTGGGACAGCTTAGTTTCCCAGCTAATTTCCAGAGAGATGCCTCAGTCCCGCATCTGTCATCTATCTTACAGTTGTGGCCAAAAGTATTGACACCCCTGCAATTTTGTCAGATAATGCTCAGTTTCTTCCTGAAAATGATTGCAATCACAAATTCTTTGGTATTATTATCTTCATTTAATTGGTCTTAAATGAAAAACACAAAAGAGAATGAAGCTAAAAGCAAAACATTGATCATTTCCCACAAAACTCCAAAAATGGGCCAGACAAAAACTGCTCCAGGTACCTGATATTAGAAGGGTGCTTTCTCCAAACTGCCATTTTTAGATCTCTCCACAGGTGTTCTATGGGATTCAGGTCTGGACTCATTGCTGGCCACCTTAGAAGTCTCCTGTGCTTTCTCTCAAATAATTTTCTAGTGCTTTTAGAAGTGTGTTTTGGGTCATTGTCCTGCTGAAAGACCCATGACCTCTGAGGGAGACCCAGCTTTCTCACACTGGGCCCTACATTATGCTGCAAAATTTGTTGGTAGTCTTCAGACTTCATAATGCCATGCACACGGTCAAGCAGTCCAGTGCCAAAGGCAGCAAAGCAACCCCAAAACATCAGGGAACCTCCGCCATGTTTGACTGTACGGACAGTGTTTTTTTCTTTGAATGCCTCTTTTTTTCTCCTGTAAACTCTATGTTGATGCCTTTGCCCAAAAAGCTCTACTTTTGTCTCATCTGACCAGAGAACATTCTTTCAAAACGTTTTAGGCTTTTTCAGGTAAGTTTTGGCAAACCCCAGACTGGCTTTTTTATGTCTCGGGGTAAGAAGTGGGGTCTTCCTGGGTCTCCTACCATACAGTCCCTTTTCATTCAGATGCCGACGGAGAGTACGGGTTGACACTGTTGTACCCTCAGACTGCAGGGCAGCTTGAACTTGTTTGGATGTTAGTCGAGGTTCTTTATCCAACATCCGCACGATCTTGCGTTGAAATCTCTTGTCAATTTTTCTTTTCCGTCCACATCTAGGGAGGTTAGCCACAGTGCCATGGGCTTTAAACTTCTTGATGACACTGCGCACGGTAGACACAGGAACATTCAGGTCTTTGGAGATGGACTTGTAGCCTTGAGATTGCTCATGCTTCCTCACAATTTGGTTTCTCAAGTCCTCAGACAGTTCTTTGGTCTTCTTTCTTTTCTCCATGCTCAATGTGGTACACACAAGGACACAGGACAGAGGTTGAGTCAACTTTAATCCATGTCAACTGGCTGCAAGTGTGATTTAGTTATTGCCAACACCTGTTAGGTGCCACAGGTAAATTACAGGTGCTGTTAATTACACAAATTAGAGAAGCATCACATGATTTTTCGAACAGTGCCAATACTTTTGTCCACCCTCTTTTTTATGTTTGGTGTGGAATTATATCCAATTTGGCTTTAGGACAATTCTTTTTGTGTTTTTTAATTTAAGACAAATTAAATGGAGATAATAATACCAAAGAATTTGTGTTTGCAATAATTTTCAGGAAGAAACTGAGTATTATCTGACAAAATTTCAGGGGTGTCAATACTTTTGGCCACAACTGTATTTCTCAACATATTTACACCAAGCATTGGTGGCGCATCAATAAAGGCTGTGTACCCTTCTACCAGTATCTCATCTTTATCCTGAGTGATTATGTATGTTATATCAGGGTCTGATGACACTTGTATAATTATTATTATTATTATAGCGCCATTTATTCCATGGCACTTTACATGTGAGGAGGGGTATACATGATAAATACAAGTACAGTAATCTTAAACGATACAAGTCACAACGGGTACAGGAGGGGAGAGGACCCCGCCGGCGAGGGCTCACAATCTACAAAGTATATGAGATGACTAAAAGGCATCTAGTGCAGAAATTCAGCATAGCCAATATTTCTATTTCCCACATTTCATATTTGGTGCTGAAATTTCAGAAAGGCCATATTAGCCAGAGCCCTATCATCTCCAACACATTCATCAACAATAACAAGAACATGGCCAATCCTTTTAATCATAGTTTAAAGTTTTGCAAGAATTTACTTTAAAATATGTCACTCTTTATATCATAAAATAATAAACAGAAACAACTTTTCTAATAGACTGGCATGTCCAGAAGCGATCCCTTATTAGCAATCATCTCGTTATCATAACAAGCAGGATAACAGAATCCACAACAGAGATAACGGAATCCACCATTCACAGTAGGTAGTGTCACAGCTCACCTCTTCCCCCTTCCTGCACAGTGACATCTGCATGTGACTCCCTCTAAGAGGTGAAGTCATGATTGGAGGCAGAAAGGGGACCCCCATGCCAGGTAACATAGATTAAATCAGAATTCCTGCTGCAGGTCAGAAAAAGGAGCTGCCTTATAAATTCTGGCCAGTAGAGGGGGTTGGTGAGTCAGCTAGAAATGAGCTGAGGGAGTTGTCATGGAAACGAGAGCAGCTGTGAGCAAATGACAAGTGTCATGATCCAGGTTGGATTTTGACAGATTTTGCACAAGAACCTTTATTTTCCTTTAAGCTGTTGGCTTAAAGTTAGTTTCGCCCCTGGCGGCCGTTAGGGTCATTACACTGTGGTTGTTTTAGCTCTAGTTTTGCCCCCGGTGGCCGTTAGGGTCATTGCACTCTGGTTACTTTAGTTTAGTTGCCCCCGGTGGCCGCTAGTGTTATTGCACGTGATAATGAAGCAGGTGTGATTCCCTGGCTGCTACCTATATAGGAGTAGCAGGTGGTCTCACTCACGTTTTGGTGATATTGCTCATTTCCAACCAAGTCTGGTGAAGGAAGGAACTACAGAGAGGAGTTCCTGGCAGTTAAGGGGAGCTCTGGTGTAATAGTTTCAGGCAGAAGCTGAATACAGGTGTCGAACTTCAGGGGTGAAGCTGAACTTTGGTGTCGTACTCTGTTGCTGGGAGCAATAGTAACAGAGCTAAGCTAAGTGGTGTTTTTCCCTGTTTGTGACTTTCCTTGTGTGTGTATAAGTGCAGTGGTGGGATTAGTTTCTGCACCGTCCAATTCACTAGAAAGGGATAGGTGCAGGGCGAGCTAGGGATTTGAGGAATCCTGCTCGTCACCAGGTGCGGAACCTGCCTAGGGATCGTCAGGAGTGTAGGGACACTGACTCAGGGGAGTGCAGGAGGTCTCCACATCCCCGTTCCCTTTTGCAGGGCCCTCCATTGTAACTGTTTCCCCGGTGTTTCTCTTAACTCTGTTTAAATTCGCCCTGCTGGAGGCGGCGTATCCAGGTTCACAGGTGTTATAGAAATTCGCCCTGCTGGAGGCGGTGTATCCAGTCACATGTGAAATTACAACAAGACAGTTAAACGTGAGGTAAAAAGATCTTTCTGGAAGATCCAGTCAGTTCAAGACAGGGAGCTGATCTGTGAGGAGCTGGTGAGGGGAAGCTGATCTGTGAAGAGGGAAAGGATACGAGCAGAGACAGATAAGCTCTGAGGAAGCTAAAAAACTTCAAATAGCAGACCCCAGAGCGAATCGCTAATAGAGAGAAAGGGACGCCAGAGTCCTGGATGGGCAGGAGCTGTATGTCCTGCCACCGAATCTGGAAGTAGAGGGGATTGTAAACTCCTGAGCGACATTGAATACCTGAGGGCATGGCAGCAGATAAGGAGCCCGGGGCTGATGGTGAAAAGGACGGTACCCGTGGAATAGGCTCATGCTGACAGCCGTTCAGGTTAGTGAAATCATCACGCAATTGAGGGTCTCAGCTTAGTTACAAACACTAGAGACCCACACAAAAAGCGCAGAAGGAAGCTCCTAAACCCCCACCTGGCAAGGTGGATCCCCTGAATGCCTCCAGGCGAGCCAGACTCAAGCCATCACCTGTATGTGGTACTTCGGATGGCAACCAATTGCCAGTAAAAGGTAAAGAAACTGCACCTCTCTGTGTCCTTCTCTCATTACTCTGCACCCCAACGTTCACAGCCATCTTAACTATTAATCAAACATCTTTGCCCTGGGACTATTGCTCTACCTGTGGAAAGTTATTTTCACCTCAGCTGCGACACACCAACAGTCTCAGGGGAACAACACTGCAGCGCTGGTCACCTCTCACCAGAATACCACAAGTGGCGTCACGTATTTAATCATCTATAAACTTTATCTTCATTTTTACTGAATCTAACAAACAACTTTTCCCCCTATTTTATTATTTAATGGACGCCCCAGGGCCACGGACCGGGTCACCGCCGCCGTGACACCGTCCCCCATTGAAGTCGACGTGCCCGGTACCGAGTACCCCACGGCCCTGTTGCACCGAGCGCGGGGCGCTCCATATACATGTCAATGTCCATATCTCCAAACAGGCAATATAATGGCTGTGTACACTTCTACCAGTATCTCATTGCTATCCTCAGTGGTTAAGTATTTTATACCAGGTGCTGGTGACCCTTGTGTAATGGCCGTGTACACTTCTACTGGTATCTCATAGCTATCCTCAGTGGTTATATTTACAGTATTTTACCAGGGGCTGGTGACGCATGTATAATGGCTGTGTACACTTCTACCAGTATCTCATCGCTATCCTCAGTGGTCTTGTATATTATACCAGGGTCTGGTGACGCTTGAGGGTTCTTTCCTGGAAGTTGGGACCTAGGTGTCACAAGGTTCCCGCGACAGTGTGGAGCCAGAAGACCACAGTGTCGGATTGCTTGAACTCCGGCGCTGAGAAGAAGCACTTCTTCATTTTAAATGTTGTAAGGTTTGTACTCACTCAGCTACTAAGGGAGGGAAAACAGGAGGCGTGCTTCTTTAAAAGAGTCCATGAGAGTTTATTTGCTCCATAAACCTCACAGCAACAAAACAAGGTTTCCAGCCTTCACAGCAGTCGAAAGCAATATAAACAGTCCTTAGCTGGGCTTTGTTCCCTCAGGCCCTGTGCACACACAGGCTAGGGCAATGTCCAGCCCGGAGGCTCTGTCTTGAGCCATACACACAGCCCACTCTGTAATGTCCAGCTTGTGTGCTCACAGGACCTGAGGGAATAAAGCCCAGCTAAGGACTAAGGACTGTTTATGTTGCTTTCGACTGTAAAGGCTGGAAACCTTGCTTTGTTGCTGTGAGGATATGGAGCAAATAAACCCTCACGGACTCTTTAAAAAGCATGGACTCTTTTAAAGAAGCATGCCTCCTGTTTTCCCTCCCGTTGCAGCTGAGTGAGTACAAACCTTAACCCCTTTCTGCAATTAGACGTACTATCCCGTCCATGTGCCCTGGGACTTAATTCCCAGTGACGGGATAGTACGTCTATTGCGATCAGCAGCGGCAGGGTGTCAGCTGATTATCACAGCTGACACCCGACACAATGTGTCAGGGGCGGTCACGGACCGCCCCCGACACATTAACCCCTTGTACACCGCGATCAAACACGATCGCGGTGTACCGGGGGTTAAAGGGAAGCATCGGCAGGGAGGAGGCTCCCTCCGTGCTTCCCTGAGCCCCCCACGGCAGCGCAATGTGCAGCGCTGCTGCGGGGGTCTCCTTCCCTACAGGCCCCCGGATCCAAGATGGCGACGGGGGCCTTCGGGGGCCTGTAGGGAAGTGACTTCCTCACTGCCTGCAAAGCGCAGGCATGAGGAAGTCTGCAGAACTGCCTGTGACAGATTGCTGATCTGTCACAGTTATCTGTGATGTGACAGATCAGCGATCTGTCACAGGACAGTGATGTCCCACCTGGGACTATGTAATAAAGTTAAAAAAAAAGTGTAAAAATAATTTTTAACCCCTTCACTACCAAGGGTGGTTTGCACGTTAACTCCCGGGCCAATTTTTACAATTCTGACCGCTGTCCCTTTATGAGGTCATAACTCTGGAACGCTTCCATGGATCCTGGTGATTCTGACAATGTTTTCTCGTGACATATTGTACTTCATGTTAGTGGTAAAATTTCATTCAAATAACTTGCGTTTATTTGTGAGAAAACAGAAATTTGTCGAAAATTTTGAAAATTTCGCAATTTTCCAACTTTGAATTTTTATACCCTTAAATCACAGAGATACGGCACACAAAAAACTTGATAACTAACATTTCCCACATGTTTACTTTACATCAGCACAATTTTGGAACCAAAATTTTTTTTTGTTAGGAAGTTATAAGGGTTAAAAGTTGACCAGCGATTTCTCATTTTTACAACACCATTTTATTTTTACGGACCACATCACATTTGAAGCCACTTTGAGGGGTCTATATGATAGAAAATACCCAAAAGTGACACCATTCTAAAAACTGCACCCCTTAAGGTGCTCAAAACCACATTCAAGAAGTTTATTAACCCTTTAGGTGCGTCACAGGAATTTTTTTGAATATTTAAAAAAAAATGAACATCTAACTTTGTTTCACAAAAAAAATACTTCAGGTTCAATTTTTTTTATTTTACCAAGGGTAACAGGAGAAATTGGACTGCAAAAGTTATTGTGCAATTTTCCTGAGTACGCTGATATCTAATATGTGGGGGGGAACGACTGTTTCGGCGCATGGCAGAGCTCAGAATGGAAGGAGCGCCGTTTGACTTTTTTGCAAAATTCGCTGGAATTCAGATCGGACGCCATGTCACGTTTGGAGAGTCCCTGATGTACCTAAACAGTGGAAACCCCCTACAAGTGACCCCATTTTGGAAACTAGACCCCCCAAGGAACTTATCTAGATATGTGGTGAGAACTTTGAACCCACAAGGGCTTCACAGAAGTTTATAAGGTACAGCGGTACAATTAAAAAATCATATTTTTTCCACAAAATATTTTCACCCCAATTTTTTATTTTCCCAAGGGTAACAGGACCCTAAAAGTTATTGTGCAATTTGTCCTCAGTACGCTGATACCCCACATGTGGGGGTAAACCACTATTTGGGCGCATGGCAGAGCTCGGAAGGGAAGCAGCGCCATTTGACGTTTTTGGCTGGAATTGAGATCGAACATCATGTCGCGATTGGAAAACCCCTGATGTACCAAAACAGTGGAAACCCCCCACAAATGACACCATTTTGGAAACTAGACCCCCTAAGGAACTTATCTAGATGTGTGGTGAGAACTTTGAACCCCCAAGTGCTTCACAGAAGTTTATAACGCCCAGGCATGAAAATAAAAAAATATTTTTTTTTCCACAAAAATGATATTTTTGCCCCCAAATTTTTATTTTCCTAAGGGCAACAGGAGAAATAGGATCCCAAAAGTTGTTTTGCAAATTGTCCTGAGTAGGCTGATACCCATATGAGGGGGTAAAACACTGTTTGGGTGCATGGCAGAGCTTGGAAGGGAAGGAGCACCATTTGACTTTTTCAACGCAGAATTGGCTGGAATTGAGATCAGACGCCATGTTGCGTTCGGAGAGCACCTGATGTGCGCAAATAGTGGAAACCCCCAATTCTAACCCTAGCCCTAACCCTAACCCTAACCCTAGCCCTAACCCTAACCCTAGCCCTAACCCTAATGGGAAAATGGAAATAAATACATTTTTTTAATTTTATTATTTTTCCCTAACTAAGGGGGTGATAACGGGGGGTTTGATTTACTATTTATGGCGGTTTTTATGTTTGGCGGCTGTTGCATGCTAAAAGACGCTTTTTATTGTAAAAATAGTTTTTGCATCACCACATATTGAGAGCTATAATTTTTCCATATTTTGACCCACCGAGTCATGTGAGGTCTTATTTTTTGCGGGACGAGTTGACGCTTTTATTGGTATCATGTTCGGCCATGTGACATTTTTTGATCGCTTTTTATTTCGTTTTTTGGGATGCAGAATTTACAAAAACCAGCGTTTCATGAATTTCTTTTGGGTGGTGCGTTTACGCCGTTCCGGGTGCGGTAAAATTTATAAGGCGGTTTTATTCTTCGGGTCAGTACGGTTACAGCGATACCTCATTTAGGTCTTTTTTTTATGTTTTGGCGCTTTTATGCAATGAAAACAATTTTATATAAAAAATAATTATTTTTGCATCGCTTTATTCTGCGAGCTATAACTTTTTATGATGCTGTATGGCGGCTCGTTTTTTGCGGGACAAGATGACGTTTTCAGCGGTACCACGGATATTTATATGCGTCTTTTTGATCGCGCGTTATTGCACTTTTTGTTCGGCGGTATAATAAATCATTATTTTTTGCTTCGTTTTTTATTTTTATTTTTTAAGGGGTTCGCTTAAGGGGTTAACTATTGGGACAGTTTTATAGGGCGGGTCGTTACGGACACGGCGATACCAAATATGTGTACTTTTATTGTGTTTTTTTTTTTTTTATTTCCAAAAAATGAATTTATTGGGGAATATTTTTTTTTTTTTTTTAATTTATTTAGCGATTTTTTCTTAATTATTTTTACACTTTTTTTTTTTTTTTTTTTTTTTTACTTTACTACAATGTCCCAGGGGGGACATAACTGTCCTGTGACAGATTGCTGATCTCTCACATCACAGATCACTGTGACAGATCAGCGATCTGTCACAGGCACTGCACAGGCTTCCTCATGCCTGCGCTTTGCAGGCACTGAGGAAGCCAGCTTCCTGCAGGCCCCCGGAGGTCCCCGTCGCCATATTATATCCGGGGACCTGCAGGAAAGGAGTCCCCCGCAGCAGCGCTGCATATTGCGCTGCCGTGGGGGGCTCAGGGAAGCACGGAGGGAGCCCCCTCCCTGCCGATGCTTCCCTTTAACCCCTGGTACACCGCGATCATGTTTGATCGCGGTGTGCAAGGGGTTAATGTGTCGGGGGCGGTCCGTGACCGCCCCTGACACATTGTGCCGGGTGTCAGCTATGATAATTAGCTGACACTCGGCCGCGATCAGCGGCGCTCACCACGTGGGCGCCGCTGATCGCGGTGACGTAATATTCCGTCCATGGTAATTAGGTCCAGGGTCACATGGACGGAATATTACGTCAATTGTAGGTAAGGGGTTAAAAAATCGCCAAATAAATTAGTAAAAAAAAATAAAAATATTCCCCAATAAATTCATTTTTTGAAAAAAAAAAAAAAAATGAAAAAATAAAAGTACACCTATTTGGTATCACCGCGTCTGTAGCGACCCGCCCTATAAAACTGTCCCATTAGTTAACCCTTTTAGCGAACCCCTTAAAAAATAAAAATAAAAAACGAAGCAAAAAATAATGATTTATTATCATACCACCGAACAAAAAGTGCAATAACGCGCGATCAAAAAGACGCATATAAATATCCATGGTACCGCTGAAAATGTCATCTTGTCCCGCAAAAAACAAGCCGCCACTCAGCATCATCCGCAAAAAGTAAAAAAGTTACAGCTCGCAGAATAAAGTGATGCAAAAATAATTATTTTTTATATAAAATTGTTTTCATTGCAAAAAACCGACAAAACATAAAAAAACGACATAAATGAGTTATCACTGGAACCGTACCGACCCGAAGAATAAAAGTGCTTTATCAATTTTACCGCACGCAGAACGGTGTAAACGCACCCCCCCAAAAGAAATTCATGAAACGCTGGTTTTTGTTCATTCTGCGTCCCAAAAATCGGAATAAAAAGCGATCAAAAAATGTCACATGTCCGAAAATGGTACCAATAAAAACGTCAACTCGTCCTGCAAAAAATAAGACCTCACATGACTCGGTGGGTCAAAATACGGAAAAATTATAGCTCTCAATATGTGGTGATGCAAAAACTATTTTTACAATAAAAAGCGTCTTTTAGCGTGTGACAGCTGCCAAAAATAAAACCCCGCTATAAATAGTAAATCAAACCCCCCGTTATCACCCCCTTAGTTAGGGAAAAATAATAAAACTAAAAGAAAATGTATTTATTTCCATTTTCCCGTTAGGGTTAGGGCTAGGGTTAGGGCTAGGGTTAGGGCTCAGATTAGGGTTAGGGGTGTGTTGGGGTTAGGGTTGGAGTTATAATTGGGGACAAATTGGACAACAACTTTTGGGGTCCAATTTCTCCTGGTACCCTTGGGAAAATGAAAAAATTGGTGACTAAAAGATCATGTTTGTGGAAAAAATACGATTTTTTTATTTTCACGCCCGGGCGTTATAAACTTCTGTGAAGCACTGCAGGGTTCAAAGTGCTCACCACACATCTAGATAAGTTCCTTGGGGGGTCTAGTTTCCAAAATGGTGTCATTTGTGGGGGGTTTCTACTGTTTTGGTACATCAGAGCCTTTCCAAACACGACATGGTGTCCGACCTCAATTCCAGCCAAAAACGTTAAATGGCGCTGCTTCCCTTCCGAGCTCTGCCATGCGCCCAAATAGTGGTTTACCCCCCACATGTGGGGTATCAGCGCACTCAGGACAAATTGCAAAATATCTTTTAGGGTCCTATTACTCTTGGAAAAATAAGAATTGAGGGTGAAAAGATCATTTTTGAGGAAAAAAATATGATTTTTTAATTGTACGACTGTATGTTATAAACTTCTGTGAAGCCTTTGGGGGTTCAAAGTTCTCACCACATATCTAGATAAGTTCCTTGGGGGGTCTATTTTCCAAAATGGGGTCACTTGGGGGGGTTCCACTGTTTAGGTACATAAGGGGCTCTCCAAACGCGACATGGCGCCCGATCTGAATTCCAGCCAATTTTGCATTGAAAAAGTCAAACGGCGCTCCTTCCCTGCTGAGGTCTGCCATGCGCCAAAACAGTGGTTCCCCCCACATATTAGGTATCAGCGTACTCAGGAAAAATTGCACAATAACTTTTGCAGTCCAATTTCTCCTGTTACCCTTGGTAAAATAAAAAAATTGAACCTGAAGTATTTTTTTAGTGAAAAAAAGTTAAATATTCATTTTTTTTTAAATATTCAAAAAATTCCTGTGACGCACCTAAAGGGTTAATAAACTTCTTGAATGTGGTTTTGAGCACCTTAAGGGGTGCAGTTTTTAGAATGGTGTCACTTTTGGGTATTTTCTATCATATAGACCCCTCAAAGTGGCTTCAAATGTGATGTGGTCCGTAAAAATAAAATGGTGTTGCAAAAATGAGAAATCGCTGGTCAATTTTTAACCCTTATAACTTCCTAACAAATAAAAATTTTGGTTCCAAAATTGTGCTGATGTAAAGTAAACATGTGGGAAATGTTATTTATTAAGTTTTTTTGTGTGCCGTATCTCTGTGATTTAAGGGCATAAAAATTCAAAGTTGGAAAATTGCGAAATTTTCAAAATTTTCGCCAAAGTTCCATTTTTTTCACAAATAAACACAAGTTATTTGAATGAAATTTTACCACTAACATAAAGTACAATATGTCATGAGAAAACATTGTCAGAATCACCGGGATCCATGGAAGCGCTTCAGAGTTATTACCTCATAAAGGGACAGTGGTCAGAATTGTAAAAATTGGCCTGGTCATTAACGTGCAAACCACCCTTGGGGCTTAAGGGGTTAAAATTGGCGCTAGACTGCGGGGCAACGGTCCAAGAAGCACATGTTGCAGTGCTGGCTAGGCTGAGCCATAGGAGTCGACGGTCTGACAACCGTGAGTAATACTGACCGGGGTCAGTGAGAAATGTTTGTTGGATACCTCTGAGGAGAAGAGGCATCCGGGAACCTGTGTGGCTGACACCATCAGGTAACGGACAGGAGTCCGTGTCGCGCTGACCGGGGTCAGTGAGAGACTGTGGTTTTTTTAAAAAAACATGTGTGAGGTGTTTGCTGTGGCTCAGCGGGGTTACGAAGTTTTTTTTTTTTCAAGACAGCTTGCTGTGGCTCAGCGGGGCCACAAAGGTGACAAGCATCTGGCTGTAACTCGGCGGGGTTATGAAGCTTGCGGTGGATCGGCGGGTCCACGGAGTCTGTGGTGTAGAGCCGTGCAGGGACTTGCGGGAGCTGCAGTTGCAAGAGGTTCTGCAGCAGCAGGAGCTGCAGTGGCAGCAGCAGCGGCTAGTGAGAGGCAGTTGGAGGTGCCATGGTTTGTGGCTGTAGCAGGAGCTGTGGCAGTGCCAGCAGGAGCTGGGGAGGTATCATAAGAGGACAGTGTGAACCAGGTCACAAAACTTTTAAAGGGCCAATGCAAGCCCAGAAAGACCTGCTGTGTACAGGCTTGTAGAGGGGACATGGGGAAATCCCAAAAGGGGGCGGTGACCCAAATGGGGGTGATGGCCCAAAAAGGGTGGAGTCCCAAAAGGGGATAGTGGCCCAAAAAGGGACAGATCTTTCAAAAGGTGCTGCACCGGTTACCCCAGTGGACATGTCTGGGGAACAGCGGTGTTTGTGTTATTCTTATTCCGCATGCGGCATAGACTTTCCATATGACGACAGGTCGCAGGTGTGTACTGTGATGCTACACCATGAAGGAGTCTCTGCACGGCTGGACTCAAAAAGTCAGGTGACTCTGACAGGAACTCCTCTCGTTCTCTGTCTAACCGAGAAAAAGGTCAAGGTTCACTGCAACCATGGGGTCACTGTGGACTATACTGTGGACAGAGTGATGATTGATATGTCCAAAAGTGTTGAGTGCGAAGGTGGCAGTATACCACCAAACTTATTGTACCCTTTTGAGAGGGGCCGTGACTTTGTGTTGTTTGAAGATGCATGGGAAGTTGATGTGTGGGGTGGCTCAAAGGAGGAGGTAGCACCCCCTAAGGTCGATAGTCTAGAGTTCCGGGAGAAAGTCTTGGTCTGACCAACTCGAGGACTTAGCTGGGGTGACCAAACATGTAACCGTGGGAAACGGGGTACCTCCAGGCAAGGGGTCCGACACTTGTTTGTGTGGGGACTTGCTATTCCAGGATGACAGGGTGAGTGGGGGTGACTCCAATTCAGACTGTGACTCGAACGCAAGGGAAAGAGTGTGTAGTAAGGAGGTCACATTATCTCAGACAAATCCCAACACAGAGGGAGTTGGTGATGGGCTGGAGTTAAAACAGACCTGTAGTAGACCCGCAGAGACCATAGAGGCGGATGCAGGAACAGGTTGAGCTCTGAAGAGGCAGAGTATGGGTGGGCAAGAGAGTCCCTCTGAAAATCTGATTAAAGAACTGATGGTGCGACACATGCTGGCTAAAAGAGAGCAGGACCATGAGATAGAGCTGTTTAAAGAGACTGTAAAAGAGCATGTTGAACAAGAAAGGGTCCTAAGACAAGCAGCTGAGCACAGAGTGGATGAGCTGGAGAAGGAAGTCTCTGAGCTCAGAGGTCACCTGTCAGCATGTCAAACTATGAACAAAGCTATAATGAAAGATATGGAGGTGCTCAAAGAGGCCCAAGAGAAGCGTCAGCAGGAGTTTCTCCGGAGAGAGGATGAGCATCGCTGCCTGGCAGAGGAGTGAGAAAAAGTTCTTAGAGAGCTCAAGATAGAGAAGGAGACTAATGCCCAGTTCCAGAAATCCACGGATGACCGGGAAATCGAACTGTCACACTCTCCCGATCTGATCACAATGAAGGAGAGTGAACTGGAGAGGCTGACCACAGAAGGGGCCTCCACAGAGGAAGAAATCCAGCAGGGAAAGTGCCACGCAGATGGCCATACAAGGGACGTTGATGTCTTGGAAAACTGTGCTGATGCTCAGGACAAGGGGGTCCAAAAGTATGTCCAAGATGGGGAGACTTCGCTTTTCAAGTGTATAATAGAGGTACCCGAAGACATGCGAGAAGCGTGTGCCATTGAGGATGCGCATGACGTCTTTAGAAAGGCTATAGAAGCATGTAGTGTGAACTGGGCACCAGAGACGAAGCAGTTGGTCATACTGTCAACTAGGGAAGTCACAGTCAAGCGGGTGGCTGTCCTGAGGGATATGCATCTACAATGCCTCCGCACGAAGCAGATGATCCTGTTGAGGAATAAGGAAGCTGCTCGACATCTAGAGCATGCGAGGAAAGTTCAAAGTCAGCGGGGCATTGCAGAAGACATCATTCAAGTGCCCAGAGGTCTGGTGAGGAAAGTTATCAGTATGTTTGGGAAAGTAATGCAGGAGATGGTGAATAGGTAAGGTGTGATGAGAGTGAGGATTCCGGCTGATGACAAAGCCCAGGACATGGGTGAAGATGGGTTGGTTCCATTCGTCGTTGTCGGATCCTTGGAGAGCCTTGGGAATATCCGGATGCTCCTGGAGTACCGTGTGGCCTTCCTGAAAGAAGTAGAGCAGCTAAGACTTGAGGGAGAGCAGATCAACAGAGAGCTGCAGGAAATGGGAAGAAGATGGCCACGTCCTTCAACTCGCGGTATAGAGAGGCGAAGAGGTTCGCTTAAGACTGGAAGTCCTCAAGCTGGAGATAACAGAGCACATAGAGATAAATGGAAGGACTGCTCTCCAGGCAATAAAGACCATAGGAGAAGTGGTCAGCAGCGAGATATCAGAAGGTGGCCTGCTGGAAGAGGTAGAAGCAGTGATGAATCAGTTAGCTCAGGGCTGAGTGACCTAAGCGAGAGACCCTGTAGCAGACGAAATGACAAAGAGTCAGACCAGACAGGACGTATGGGTGCAAGGAATTTATGCCTTCATACTGACTGATGGGGTCGGGGAAGACCTAATAGATTTCTGACACTGAAACATGAGGCGACAAAGTCTGATAGCACATTGTTCACAGACAGGGATGTGGTGACAGTGACAGACTATGTCTCAGGAGCTGACACTCGAAACCAATTGGGAAGGCCCTCTAGACTGGTAGGGCAAGGTGATATGGGTGCCCTGTCTCAAGGCCCTCGGTTTAGGGCAAGTGTTCAATCCCACAGGTTTGAACAGAGGGGGGGAATTTGTGGTGTGACTGGTGGTCGCGTGGTTAATGGGAGGTATTTGTCACAGAAATGGATGCTCCCTGCAATGCAACCCGTAGTATTTTGTTGTTAGTGCACATGAGCACTAATACGGCGTTTAGTGCACCTGGGTCCGGGTTGCGGGTAGCTATGAGAGATGGGAGGGTCTGGCTACCCATATTGCCTCACCTCTGGGTGACGGTGTTGACTGTACCCCTGTTTTCCTTCAGGACCTGCAGGTGTCAGGACCTGTAGTGAGGTCATGACCATGTGACCAGCCCATGTGATCCATACCTCACCTATGGGTGTGGTTACAGGGCTATGTAACAGAGGTGTTTAGCACATGTGAGAGAGTGTTTTGGGAGTCTGGCAGTGTGCACAGACTTCTATGTGTCCAGGTGGGATACTACAGAGGGGGGGTATGGGTGCAGAGAAGGAGAAGCTCTCCTGTGTGTACGGCTCAAGATGGAGCCTCCGGGATGGACACTGCCCTGGCCTGTGTGTGCACAGGGCCTGAGGGAACAAAGCCCAGTTAAGGACTGTTTGGTGTTGCTTACAGACTGTTTACCTTTCGGTTGTGGATTTCATGGTTTATGAAGCAAATAAACCCACATGAACGTTGAAGAGAATGTGCCTCCTGTATCCTCCTACACAGCTGAGTGAGTACAAACCTTACAATGTGTTTATCCTTTCTAGCAGAAGAGTGGTTAATCGGCCATGTTGGAAATCCCTGTGCTCACAGCTGAGCACGGTTATCCACTCCTTTTCCCATTATAATCTGGGTTCTGATACAAATCCTTGTCAAAGCTAGCTTTATTGCTGCATGGATAAAGAGGGAGAGGAATTCTTATGAGAAGGAGAGTTGGAGTTGTTAGTGACTGTTGCTTGGTAATTCCTTATCCATCTCTATTTTGGTTTATTCCCTTACCTTCACACCCCGGTGCATTCCGTTGTTAAATGTGAGTGACTATTTTGTATGCCTGGAGTTTTCTGTTAACCCTTGTTTGTGTTGCCTTGTTTGTCGGGTTGGTGTTCTATGGTACACAGTAGCGCTCCTCTTCCCTTTGTGGGGGAAGAGAACAGGAGATAAGGCAAGGGCGAAGGCCCGGCATCGTCACCTTCGAAAGTATCCCGGTGAGTATATTGATATGTTATTTTTGGCTCTAGTGAGCGCAATGGAGATACAGTGATCTAGTTTGGACATTGAATTCCCACTGATGTATGGAGTAACTGTATCTACAACTCTATATATCTTACATTGCCTTTTGATCTGTGGTTCTATCCTAGTAGCTCTCACTATCTCATATCCTTTAGTATGAAGATGGAAGGTGCCAGATCTGGACCTGTGACTCCCATTGGACCGGACCGCCCCCCAGGTGAGTATAATAAAACACGTTTTTCTTATCTTTCAGGTTAGATCGGGGGTTTATCTTACAGCATTATAGAATGCTGTAGATAAGCCCCGAAAGGCAGTAGCCGCAGCTTATAGCTGAAAAATGAGGTGACAAGTTCCCTTTAAGGTAATGAATATTCACCTCTCTCCACTCCCATAGGCGTGGAGAGAGGCAAATATTCATTTCCTTAATGAGTGGGACACGTGATCACTCAGCCGCAGATGCTACTGGCACAGAAACAAGGTGCTGCATGCAGGGACAGTAAGTAGGATGTTTTTTTTTAATGCTTTTCTCATGGTGGCCATATATACAAGGATAGGGATGAGGAACCATGCATACCATGATAGGGATGAGGAACCATGCATGTGTAGGGGAAGTGGACTGACCTATGGACCTGTCTGCAGCAGGAGGGTTAATGTACAATGTGCTGGACATGGACTGCTGTATATAAAAGTGGGGGACAGCTGAAGATAGTGAGGGATGGTGGAGTACTGGGTCTAGCCACTAGGGGGAGACCAAGGACAGCAGAAATAGAAGAAGGCGTAGTACTGAAGTTTGGCCACAAGATGGGAGCAGGGAGCAGTGAGGACAGGGCTTAACAGCAGCTTAAGGCTAGGAAACCGCAGAGTCAAGGGGGGCGGGGTTACAGGAGCTCTAGAGGGGGAATTACCCGGGGAGGGGAATAAATAGTTGCAGATAGTTCCAGAAGAGTCTGTCCAGAGAGAGGAGCTTAGAGGAAGAAGAGACGGAAGGAGGAGACAGACAAAGAACAAGCTCCAGCAGGGACTGAGGAGGGAGACAGTCAGGGGGTGGCCCTGACAGGAGGAGCCGCAGAACAGAGACAGCCTGGGGGTACCACAAATGGATGGACTCGGACCGGTGAAGCGCTGTGGTGGTAGGCCTAGGGCAGCCACAGTGAAAGCGCCGCGAGGGACGTCAAACAGGAAAAGGAAGCAAGTGAAAGATGCCAGGGCCTGTGTGCGGAGTTTGTCGTGCAGCTGCTGTGTGATGCTGCGGTAGTCAAAGGGACGGCCAATAGAGAGAACCTGTTGGACGCACATCAGTCTCTGTCTCAGTCTGTTCGCGGCTGAAAGAGGACCACCCCCCAGTCGGCTCACCTACCTACACATGCAAGGATAAGGATGAGGAACCATTCATGCAAGGATAGGGATAAGGAACCATGCATACAAGGATGGGGATAAGGAGCCATGCATACCAGGACAGGGATGAGAAGCAATGCAGACAGGGATGGGCATAAGGAGCCATGCTTACAAGGATGGGGATAAGGAGCCATGCATACCAGGACAGGGATGAGAAGCAATGCAGACAGGGATGGGCATAAGGAGCCATGCTTACAAGGATGGGGATAAGGAGCCATGCATACAAGGACAGGGACGGGGAGCCACGCATGCAAGGATATGGATAAGGAGCTATACAGACAAGGATGGGGATAAGGAGCCATGCGTACCAGAATAGGTATTAGGGGACAATGCATACCTGGCATATACTCGAGTAAATACGTTTTCCCAGTTTTCCGTGTAAAAATTAGGTGCCTCGGCTTATACTCAGGTCGGCTTGTACATGAGTATATACAGTATTTATTTAGTGAGCATATTATATAGTATGAAACACTATGTGGGGCCATTATACAGTATGGAGCATCACTTAGGGCCATTATACAGTATGGAGCATCGTGTGGGACCATTCTACAGTATGGAGCACTATGTGAGGCCAGTATACAGTATGGAGCACTATGTTGGGCCATTCTAAACTATGGAGCATCGTGTGAGCCCATTATACTGCATGGAGCACTATGTGAGAGCCATTATATTATATGGAGATCTATGTGGAGCCATTGTACTGTATGGAAGACTTTATGTGCCCGTTATACTGTATGGAGGGCTGTGTGGGGATTACAGTTGGAGAATCATACTGTGATGGGGTCATCATTCTTTGTTGGGGGAACTGAGGGAGGGGGGTACAGGAGGGTCATCATACTATGCGTGTGGAGTTCACTGTGGGGGTATCATACTATGTTTGGGAGCACTTTTGTTTGCATCATACTTTATTATCTGTTTTATTGAAGGTTTTTTTATCCTTTGTTATTACATATTTAAATTAGGCCATTGGGCCATATGCTTTTTACTGCTGTTACATAACATATTATATTATTCCACTATAATTCCAAAAGTTAATAATTTTATTTGATAAGGAAAACCTTCAATTGTAGACATTTTTTTTAACAAATATCAAGGTTGGCCTGCAATTTTCTGCAAGATTATAAGTTTGGACCTCTGTGTATTTGAGTTTGGTATCCCTGCCTTAAAGGGTTTGTTCTCATTCATGATAAAGGGTTAAAATTGCAAAGAGGTTGTAAAAACAGACAATTTTGCAATTTTACTTTTGAATAAAAATCCTCTCCATTCTCAAGAACAGACCTTCACTACAATTGGTTGCTAGTATCTTAGGCTTGGAGTGCAGCGCTTACAAGCTCTTTGATATTGACTCTATAGCGAGCTAATGTACGAGTTGTCTTTCCATTCTAAAACCTCAGTATTCAGGGCACTTTGCGAAAAATAAGTGGGTTTTGGATTGCAGTTTGGTCACTCGGTCTCTACAAGGTTCGCCATCACTGTCCTAGATCCATCACAGTCCGGCTTTCGTTCCCTACATTCTACAGAAATTGCACTCATCAAAGTGACCAGCAAGCTTTTGACAGTAAAACATAATGGTGACTACTCTCTGCTCATTTTTCTCGACCTTTCTGCAGCTTTCGACACTGTTGACCACCATCTCCTACTCTCTATACTCCACTCAATAGGCATTAAGGACACTGCTCTCTTCTGGTCCTCTTCCTATCTTTCTGACCACTCCTTTACTGTTTTGTTCTCTGGCTCCATGTTTTCTCCTCTTCCTCTCACTATTGGGGTTCCTCAGGGTTCAGTCCTTGACCCCCTTCTCTTCTCGCTCTACACGACCCCAATTGGACAGACCATAGCAGATTTGGCTTTCAGTACCATCTTTATGCTGATGACACACAACTATTCATCTCCTGACCTTACTCCTGCTGTACTACAGAACACCAGTGACTGTCCGCAGTTTCCAACATCATGTCCTCTCTATATCTGAAAATCAACCTTTCCAAAACTGAACTTCTGCTCCTGCGCTCTATTCACCTCCCTAAATCTGACATCTCCCGTTCCGTGTGTGGCACCACAATAACAGAGAGATGGCCTGCTGCCTGGGCATTATGTGTGACACCAATCTTTCCTTCACGTCTTATATACAATCTCTTGCCCACTCTTGTCGATTGCACCTAAAGAACATCTCCCACATTGACTATTGTAATTCTCTATTAATTGGCCTCCTCCTCATTTAACATTCCCCTCTCCAGTCCCTCCTTAAAGTGAACCTGTCTGCAGGATTATGCTCAGTATACTACAGAGAGTGTCAGGTAGGCGCCGTTATACTGATTAGGCTGGAGTCAGAATTGCGAGAATTCAATTCTGTCAATTCTTTCTGCGGATTCTCCTGCGGTTTGCCATCTCCTCTATTGAGGAGATGAAAAACCGCAGGGCAAAACCGCAGAGCAATCCGCAGGTAAAACCGCAGGTCTTTTGACCTGCGGATTTTACAAAATCCGCGCGGATGAATCCGCACCTAATCCGCAGCGTGTGCACACAGCCTTAACGACGTCGGCGAAATCTCGCGAGATTTCGCCGACGCCATCTTGCATTCGTGAAATTGCGTCATTTACCTCACGCCGACTTGCTGTGCGGACGCTTGGCATTGCCTGTACCACCATAACTACTGCTGCCTTGGTCCTATGCCTGTTTACTGCCGGTGTCTAATTACAGGGCCAATTTGCCTATAGTGCCATAACTATTGCTACCTTGCTACTCTGCCGGTGTCTAATTACAGGGCTAATTTGCCTCTACCGCCATAACTACTGCTGCCTTGCTCCTCTGCCGGTGTCTAATTACAGGGCTAATTTGCCTCTACCGCCATAACTACTGCTGCCTTGCTCCTCTGCCGGTGTCTAATTACAGGGCTAATTTGCCTATACCGCCATAACTACTGCTGCCTTGCTCCTCTGCCGGTGTCTAATTACAGGGCCAATTTGCCTATACCGCCATAACTACTGCTGCATTGCTCCTCTGCCGGTGTCTAATTACAGGGCTAATTTGCCTATACCGCCATAACTACTGCTGCCTTGCTCCTCTGCCGGTGTCTAATTACAGGGCTAATTTGCCTCTACCGCCATAACTACTGCTGCATTGCTCCTCTGCCGGTGTCTAATTACAGGGCCAATTTGGCTATACCGCCATAACTACTGCTGCCTTGCTCCTCTGCCGGTGTCTAATTACACGGCTAATTTGCCTCTACCGCCATAACTACTGCTGCATTGCTCCTCTGCCGGTGTCTAATTACAGGATCAATTTGCCTCTACCGCCATAACTACTGCTGCCTTGCTCCTCTGCCGGTGTCTAATTACAGGGCTAATTTGCCTCTACCGCCATAACTACTGCTGCCTTGCTCCTCTGCCGGTGTCTAATTACAGGATCAATTTGCCTCTACCGCCATAACTACTGCTGCATTGCTCCTCTGCTGGTGTCTAATTACAGGGCCAATTTGCCAATACCGCCATAACTACTGCTGCCTTGCTCCTCTGCTGGTGTCTAATTACAGGATCAATTTGCCTCTACCGCCATAACTACTGCTGCCTTGCTCCTCTGCCGGTGTCTAATTACAGGATCAATTTGCCTCTACCGCCATAACTACTGCTGCATTGCTCCTCTGCTGGTGTCTAATTACAGGGCCAATTTGCCTATACCGCCATAACTACTGCTGCCTTGCTCCTCTGCCGGTGTCTAATTACAGGGCCAATTTGCCTCTACCGCCATAAGTACTGCTGCCTTGCTCCTCTGACTGTTCACTGCCTGTGTCTAATTACAGGGCCAATTTGCCTCTACCGCCATAACTACTGCTGCCTTGCTCCTCTGCCGGTGTCTAATTACAGGGCCAATTTGCCTCTACCGCCATAACTACTGCTGCCTTGCTCCTCTGCCGGTGTCTAATTACAGGGCCAATTTGCCTCTACCGCCATAACTACTGCTGCCATGCTCCTCTGCCGGTGTCTAACTACAGGGCCAATTTGCCACTACCACTTCATAACTACTGCTGGGCAATTACAGGGTCAATTAGTATCTGTTTACTCTACAATACTCCAGGACGCCTTCTTCACTGCCAGATAACTGCCAAATAGACTCCTTTACCTGTGCCAACATGAGTCATAACAAAAAGTATGCCAATGCCAGTGAAAGGAAAGCAGCTTTAGCACTATGACAAAAACAACGCCGTGCTAATGAGACTCCTGAGGAAAAACACCATCGCCTTGAGAAGATTAAGGCTTATAAACGCCGTCGCCTCACACACGAATCCCCTAACTCTAAATCCATAAGATTGGCTGAAGAAGCCTCTGCACGCCGTCACCGCCGACAACAGACGGCCTCTTCCTCATCATTATTATTAGACTCACAACAGGATGCTTCCACATCAGCATGTGGAACAATTTACTGATACACTTCATCCCATATGCCGTTCACTGACATAACTAATCAGCAATCTGTTTCTGCCCTATCAATACCACCATTCAATACCGATGCACAGTATGCCAATGCCAGTGAAAGGAAAGCAGCTTTAGCACTACGACAAAAACAACGCCGTGCTAATGAGACTCCTGAGGAAAAACAGCATCGACTTGACAAGATTAAGGCTTATAAACGCCGTCGTCTCACACACGAATCCCCTAACTCTAAATCTATTACATTGGCTGAAGAAGCCTCTACACGCCATCACCGCCAACAACAGACGGCTTCTTCCTCATCATCTATAATAATAAATGCCCTAAGCAGCTTCCGGTTGTAACAACTTCCGTCCAGTTGTAACCGGTGACGTCACCACACACACGCACATGTTAACCCTCAACACACCACACCGCCTCAACACACACTCCTCTCACCTTTCACCTCCACTCACGTCCACTCACTCTTTCACTCCACATACGTTCCTTTCTCTCACTCCATTTCTCATACTCACACCGTCATCGTCGCTGCCCCGACATCTTCCTCCGCCGCCGCGATCCTGGATCCAGACGTTCTCCAGGCCGCCGACATGTTCTTGCGGCGACGCCATCTTGGATTTCGTGAAATCCCGCGAGATTCAAGATGGTGTCGCCGCAAGAACATGTCGCTGGCGTGGACGACTCGGGATCCAAAAAGATGGCGTCGGCGAAATCTCGCGAGATTACGCCGACGCCATTTTGGATCCCGATGTCGTCCACGCCGGCGACATGTTCTTGCGGCGACGTCATTTTGGATCGGCGAAATCCCGCGATAGTCAAGATGGCGTCGCCGCAAGAACATGTCGCCGGCGAGGACGACGTCGGGATCCAAAATGGCGTCGGCGAAAACTCGCGAGATTTCGCCGACGCCATTTTGGATCCCGACGTCGTCCACGCCGGCGACATGTTCTTCCGGCGACGCTATCTTGACTATCGCGGGATTTCACGATACTCAAGATGGCGTCGCCGCAAGAACATGTCGCCGGAGTGGACAACGTCTGGATCCAGGATGGCGCCGGCGGAAGAAGATGTCGGGGATTGTGGAGCAGCGGCGATGACGGCGTGAGTATGAGAGACAGAGTGAGAGAAGGGGTCGTATGTGGAGTGAAAGAGTGAGTGGAGATGGTGAAAGGTGAGAGGAGTGTGTGTTGAGGAGTGTGTGTGTTGAGGGTTAACATGGCAAGAGGTGTGATGCTATCGCATCCTCCCGATGCGATAGCATCGGGCCATAATCTAGTTGTAAATAAGCCCCTGTACTTTGTGTCTCCCCCCCACCTCATTGTAGATTGTAAGCTCTTACAAGCAGGGGTCACTGAAAGCTCACCCAACCCGCAGGCACAGGACCCTTTGTGTTTCACCCCGGGGGGTGGCTTCACCCCCCCATGGCTACGATCGCTCTGATTGGCTGATAAAAGTGAAACAGCCAATCAGAGCGATTGTAATATTTCATCAATGAAATTTGGTGAAATATTACAATCCAGACATGGCCGATGCTGCAATAGCATCTGCCATGGCTGGAGACCAAGATCCGACCCCCCCCTACCAACTGACAGGGCCGATTGGCCGCCGCCACCGACTGACGGCGCTGATCGGCCGCCGCCGTCATCACCTGCTCTCCCTCCCCTTCCCTCCACTCCCTCTACCTTCCGATCACCCCCCCCTTCACATTCCACGGTGCCTTCGATGTCCCTCTGGCCGTCCCGGTGTCCCGCCATCCCGGATCATGGGCACCGCCATCTTGGAAAATGGCGGGCACATGTGCGGTGCGCCCGCCGGAATCTGCAAAGCTGCAGATTCATTCATTTTATTTTGATCACTGTGATAAACTCTCACAGTGACCAAAATAAAAAAGGAAATCACCACCCCCCTTATCAACCCCATAGGCAGGCACAAATAATAAAGAAAATATTTTTATTTTTCCATTAGGGTTAGAATTAGGGTTAGGGTTGGAATTAGGGTTAGGGTTAGAAATAGGGTTAGGGTTGGAATTAGGGTTACTGTTGGAATTAGGGTTGGGATTAGGGTTAGGGTTGATATTAGGGTTAAGATTAGGGTTGGGGTGGGTTGGGGTTGGGATTAGAGTTAGGCTTGTGGTTAGGGTTAGAGTTGGGATTAGGGTTAGGGGTGTGTTGGGGGTTAGGGTTGTGGTTAGGGTTATGATTAGGGTTAGGGGTGTGTTGGGGTTAGGGTTGGAGTTAGAACTGAGGGGTTTCCACTGTTTAGACACATCATGGGGTCTCCAAACGCGACATGGCGCCACCATTTATTCCAGCCAATTTTTCATTCAAAAAGTCAAACAGTGCTCCCTCCATTCCGAGCCCCGACGTGTGCCCAAACAGTGGTTTCCCCACATATGGAGTATCAGCATACTCAGGAAAAATTGCACAACAACTTTGGGGGTCTAATTTCTCCTGTTACCCTTGGGAAAATAAAAAATTGGGGGCTAAAAATTTATTTTTTTTGGAAAAAAATGATTTTTTATTTTCACGGCTCTGTGTTATAAACTTCTGTGAAGCACTTGGGCATTCAAAGTGCTCACCACACATCTAGATAAGTTCCGTGGGCGGTCTAGTTTCCAAAATGGGGTCACTTATGGGGGGTTTCCACAGTTTAGGAACATCAGGGGCTCTGCAAACGTAACATGACGCCAGCAGACCATTCCATCAAGTCGGCATTTCAAAATGTCACTACTTCCCTTCCGAGCCCCGATGTGTGCCCAAACAGTGGTTCCCCCTCACATATGGGGTACCAGCGTATTCAGGACAAACTGGACAACAAATTTTGGGGTCCAATTTCTCCTGTTACCCTTGTGAAAATAAAAAATAGCGGATTAAAAAATCATTTTTTGAGTAAAAAAAAATTATTTTTATTTTCACGGCTCTGCGTTATAAACTTCTGTGAAGCACCTGGGGGTTCAAAGTGCTCACTATGCATCTAGATAAGTTCCTTAGAGGATCTAGTTTCCAAAATGGGGTAATTTGTGGGGGAAGTCCAAAGTGTAGGCAGACAGGGCCTCTCCAAACACGACATGGTGTCCGCTAACGATTGGAGCTAATTTTCCATTCAAAAAGTCAAATTGCGCTCCTTCCCTTCTGAGCCCTTCCGTGCGCCCAAACAGTGATTCCCCCCACATATGGGGTACCAGCGTACTCAAGACAAACTGAACAACTTTTGGGGTCCAATTTATCCTGTTGCCCTTGAGAAAATAAAAAATAGCGGGCTAAAAAATCATTTTTGAGGAAAAAAAAATGATTTTTTTATTTTCACTGCCCTGCATTATAAACTTCTCTGAAGCACTTGGAGGTTCAAAGTGCTCACCACACATCTATATAAGTTCCTTAAGGGGTCTAGTTTCCAAAATGGTGTCCCTTGTGGGTTTTTTTCACTGTTTAGGGACACAGGGGCTTTCCAAATGCGACATGGTGTCCGCTAACGATTGGAGCAATTTTCCATTCAAAAAGTCAAATGGCGCGCCTTCCCTTGCGGGCCCTGCCATGCGCCCAAACAGTGGTTTACCACATATGAGGTATCGGTGTACTCAGGAGAAATTGCCCAACAAATTTTAGGATCCATTTTATCCTGTTGCCCATGTGAAAATGAAAAAACAGGCTAAAAGAAAATTTTTGTGAAAAAAAAAGTACTTTTTTTTTTTAATGGATCAATTTGTGAAGCACCTGGGGTTTAAATTTGCTCACTATGCATCTAGATAAGTTCCTTTGGGGGTCTAGTTTCTAAAATGGGGGAGCTAAAATGTTTAGGCACACGGGCTCTTCAAACGCGCCATGGCAACCCCTAAATATTCCAGCATATTTTCCATTCAAAAAGTCAAATAGTGCTCGAAGGAGAGAAGTCTTCTGAGCCCTGCCGTGCGCCCAAACAGTGGTTTATGACCACATATGAGGTATCGGTGTACTCAGGAGAAATTGCCCAAAAAATTTTAGGATCCATTTTATCTTGTTTCCCATGTGAAAATGAAAAAATTGTTGCTAAAATGTGAGGTGGTCCCTAAGAAAAATGGTTTTGTAAATTTTGTTGTAAAAATGAGAAATCGCTGGTCAAATTTTAACCCTTATAACTTCCTAACAAAAGAAAAATTTTGTTTCCAGAATTGTGCTGATGTAAAGTGGGAAATGTTATTTATTAACTATTTTGTGTCACATAACTCTCTGGTTTAACAGAATAAAAATTCAAAATTTGAAAATTGCTAAATTTTCAAAATTTTCGCCAAATTTCCGTTTTTTTCACAAATAAAAGCAAAAATTATCGACCTAAATTTACCACTAACATGAAGCCCAATATGTCCCGAAAAAACTCTCAGAATCGCTAGGATCCGTTGAAGCGTTCCTGAGTTGTTACCTCATAAAGGGACACTGGTCAGAATTGCAAAAAATGGCCCAGTCATTAACGTCAAAATAGGCTGGGTCATGAAGGGGTTAATTATTGTATTATCTTCAGCTATGTAACTTATGACTGTTGTGTATGAACCTCTGAATTGTTAAGTGTTGCGGAATTTGCTGGCGCTACATAAAAAAAGCTTATTATTATTATATCTTCTGATTTTGATGAGAACTAACATGAAGTGTCTTTTTTCTGCTGCACTAAGTTTACTTGGCTGATGACTGCATCTGCAGTCCTAAACATTGCCCATTTCTTGGTGTCCTCAATTCTGAGAACTATAGCCATTTAATTACCATCATGCATTACCATCAGAGTAGTTTGAGAGCACCACATTTACACTGTAGCAGGGCAGCGACCCCGAACTGATTTGATCAGCTGACATGTGCTGCCAACAGCGGCAGGTGGAATCGCGATTCACCCCATCTGTTAACATGTTAAATGCCGCTGTCAATCTCCAACAGCGGCATTTAACATGGCCGTGCCGGAAGCATGTCGTAAGTCCCGCCCATCGGAGCATCTGTCACATGATTGCGAGGCGCCAATGGGTTGGCATGACAGCCTGAGGTCTGCTGGAGACCCCTGTGGTTGCCATTGCTGCTCTGCTATGAGCGCCGCCCTGTTCCCTCTTGAGAAAGCGGCTTGAGACGCCGCGAAACGCGCATCGGGGGTGGTACAGCCAGGTCTCCCTTTTCCTCCCAGCCCCGGTAAGTGCCACTGAGGTTTCCTTTCTCCATACTCTTCTGCTGCTTATAGCGGCAGTCTATTTCACCATACTGACGCCCTTTATTATTGTCAACCTCATGATGATTACATTCAGGTCACTATGCTCAGGCGTTCCTTTTACCTTGCATTGATGTTTATGGATTTTCTCAGGGACATGGTCTGGGGCTATGTTTTCCATCTACATGGAGGTTTAGGGCACTTTGGGTGGATACTGTCTGCTTTTGTCTTTATTAGCACATCGTTATATACTGTACATGTTATTTGTAGTACTTTACTCTAATAAAATTTGACTTTTTTTTTTTATTGCATGCTCTGAGTTTTCTCCTGGTTTTCATTCGATATCTTGAGCTTATGCACATTGGCGTTGGTGGTTGGGTGGTCCCCTTCCCCATTACGCCATAATATGTTTAAGGGGTTTTTGTTTTCAAGAACAACATATGCAAGGAGTTTGTATGTTCTCCCGATGTTTTATGGGTTTCCTCTGGGTTCTCCAGTTTCTTCCCACTATCCAAAGACTGATAGGGAATGTAGATTGTGATCCCCAATGGGGACAATGATGATAATGTCTGTACAACGGTGTTGAATTAATGCCACTATATAAGCAAGTAAATTTCTGGGGGGACACTGCGGTTTTCATGTTACATTCAGTAGGGAATGCTGTGGCTTCATGATATATTCTGAGGGGCACAGTGGCGTCATACTATAATGACAGAGCTCAGTGGCCTCATGTTATTTGGGGGGTGGAAATTTTGGCTTCATATTATATCCAGGGCAGGAATGTGACACTATGGCTTCATGTTATATTCGGGACGTGGGGGTAGGCACTGTGGTGTTATATTTAAAGGCTTCTATTGAGGAATTGACTGTATATATTTAAGTAATCAGGTTTCAGTTTAAAAAAAATAAAACTAAAGACTTGATTCCAAGTGTGATGTGTAGATACTATGTGTTGTGTTTTTGGTAGACTGCAAAATGGTATTTGGTACAGCGCTGGCAAAAATTAAGAGACCACCACATCAAAACCCTGTCATGGGCAGCCCATTCTCCAGACCTGAACCCTATTGAAAACCTCTGTAATGTAATCAAGAGGATGATGGATAGTCACAAGCCATCAAACAAAGAAGAACTGCTTACATTTTTGCGTCAGAAGCAGTGTGAAAGACTGGTGACAAGTATGCCAAGACGCGTGAAAGCTGTGAATAAAAATCATGGTTATCCCACAAAATATTGATTTCTGAACTCTTCCTGAGTTAAAACATTAGTATTTTTGTTTCTAAATGATTATGAACTTGTTTTCTTTGCATTCTTTGAGGTCTAAAAGCACTGGGGTCTTTTTTTTTTTGAGTTTTCACCATTTCTCATTTTCAGAAAAAAAAAAGAAAAAATTATTGCTTGGAAATTCGGAGACATGTTGTCAGAAGTTTGTAGACTAAAAGAACAAGTTACATTTTACTGAAAAATATATCTATAAACAGAAAAATCAGACAAACTGAACATTTGAAAGTGGTCTCTTAATTTTTGCTAGAGCTGTAGCTAAAAAGTTCTGGAAACACTGCCAAAATGGGGTACATTATCATGTTCATTATATATGTATTTTCAATATATTTTACAGAGCTTATACAGCTATGATAGGACCCAGCATTATCTGACAATCACGTTATCGCCATGAATGGAGCAGTATATAGCACTGCTTGCTCATGTGTTGCATGTACGGCTTTCAAATGTGTGATCGGGCAGCATGGACGGTAGTGATACTGACAGCTTGCCTCTGCAGCCACACGATTCCTGTGTATCTGCAAAGACGTTTCTAATCATGGGCCGTCCGATGTTATTCATTAGATCCAGCAATTGGTTGTCCCTGAAAATATTACTTCCTGTAATTATTACGAATCTAATAATACCGGAGTGTAGATGATTTGTCAATCTTCCCTTGATTGGTCCTGCCCCGTCCTCCATCACTTCATTACTAGCAATCTCACTAAACTTTGTAGTAGATGAATAGAAGCGACTCTTTAGATGTGTACATGGTTATAGGTGATCAAGACAAAATGGCTGACCTTCCTGGACTCAGGATCAGCTTTCAGTTTTAATTCCCTAGCCCCTATCTATCAATTCTGGTCCAGATTAAGGCTTGTTGATGTCCTTTCCAGCATTCAGGTACAGGGTTACATGGGTCACTGACATGTTGTTCCGTATACTATGGCATAGTATATCATCATTAGTTTTATAGCATGATTAGTGATGACATATGTTGAGTTATGCATAGAGTATATTGTGTTCACTATCTTGCCTAGTCAAGGTCATGGTGATTAGGAAGTGCAAAGTATAGATTCTTGTCATTGTTTGTCGTTTAGCTAAGATCAGCTAAACACAAGGTACACAAACAGCTTGTGTGTCAGCCAGTGCTCGGCACATGGAAGGGTTTGGTCTTGTGATTGATCTGTGATCACGGGACTAGGCGGCCATGACACCAATCAGGAAAGGTATGTATTCTGTATCTAGAGATGATCGCACTAGACACCATGGAGCATGCGGCCATCACACCAATCAGGAAGGTGATGCATTCTGTCTCTTACCCATAAACATACTAGATACTATTGAGCTTGCAGCAATCATATCTTTCAGTAAGTAGACGTATTCTGTACCTAGAGATGACTGTTCTAAATACCATGTGTGCCATAATAATCTTCAGGAAAGAGAGGTATTTTGTATCTAGACATGATTGTGGTAGACACCATGAGAGCACACGGGCATCATACCAGGAAAGAGACGTGCTCTGTTTCTATAGAAGATTATACTAAATACCATATGAGAACGTGGCCATCATAATGTTCAGAATAGACTTGTGTTCTGTATCTAGACATGAATGTTCTAGACACCATGAGAGCACACAGTCATAACATTCAGGAAACACGTTTTCTGTATCTAGACATGAACATGCTAAACATCATGGGAGCACAAGGCCATCATATCATTCAGGAAGAAGACATGTTCTGTAGTTATAGATAAGTCTTCTCAACACCATGGAGAACTCAGCCAGCATACAGTTTAGGAATGAGTCCCTTTCTGTATTCAGAGATTATGTAACACCCATGCTGGTGCCCGTGCATGGTTCCCCTTCACCCTCCATGCAGGGATGCCAACATACTTGACGTCCCTGCCGCATGGCGGCCTCCCTGTCTCCTGCTTCCTGTGCATGACGCACAGGCTTCCCAGCAACACGCCTAGTGTGAATCGCTCTCCCCTCTTTGTAAAGAGGCAGCGCTCATAGCTTGAAATTGCCCTCAGCCAAGAGCTGGGAGGCATCTCGTGTAAAAGGCACCCTCCCCAGTAAGGAGGTGCCTGAGCAACCCCTGTAGTTCCTTCATGTATTATGTGTGCAACTGTACGTTGCTATGTCCCCAGTCATAGTATCCTGTGTAGTTGAACATGAACCTGATCCCCTTGTGTGGCCAGGGCCTTAACCTGAAACCACGTCTGGCAGTCCCTGAACCCTAAACTGTACCTGGCAGTCTCTTGAACCCTGAAGCTGCGCCGGCGGTACCTGAATACTGAAGCCACACTGACGGTACCAGAACCCTGTAACTATTTCGTCAGTACTAGAACCTGCACGCATGCCAGTCCCAGTTAGTATTCCAGAGTATTGTTGGAGCCTGTTCCAGTATCTGAATCCAGCCTTGTCTGTGACTCTGTCAGTATCTGTTTTGCACTAGGACCCAGAGCATGTGTTGACTGAACAGAGCCCGAATCCTGTCCTGCCTGTGACTCCGAGCCCAGTCCGTGTCAGTGTACCAGACCCCTGTGGTTAGCATCTGAAGTACCGGGGACTGCCAAGAGTGGAACCTGGTGGCTACCTGGAGCTCAAGTCTGACTCCACCATTAGACGCTCCAGTGAAAACCAGATAACCGCTTAGCCATCCCCTAGGTAAGCCCAGCCCTATGGCACAGTGGGTCTTCCTCCCATCAAAAGATCCATGATGAGAAAGTTCCAGCTGCAGTGTCTCCATTGTCCAAATATGAATATTGGGGTTTTATATCGATCCAATATATAAGGGATATAGATTTTCGGTGTCATAGTGAAGGGATGGATTTTACATACTCACATTGCTGTGGGTCCACTAGAATCCCTCCAATTGAATTACAGTCTGATAAATGATGTGAACCGAGTCATATTTGGTTCTGTGTGTAAAGGTAAATTCACATTAGAAAATATGACAAGATCTAAAGCCTGCAACCTTTAGGAGCGAAGATATCGTAAATGTTGTGAAACCCAGAAAATTCTAACATACCCAGAACATCCAAGAATCCGACCCACTTGAATCAATCAAGGGGAGGTGTGTGGGCATAACTTAGGAGCTAATATAATGTTGGGGAGGACAACAGCTGCAGGAACCTTTCCTTCCAACCAGAAAAAATGTAAAACCTGTCCATTTATAATGACCACGGACAAGATAAAGATCCCCAACTCACATCAGAACTACAAGATCCCAGGTACTTTCAACTACATCACATCTAATGTGGTGTACTTAATTATTTGTACTAAATGTCCAACTGGGGATCTGTATGTGGGGAGAAACTGAGAACAAGGATGACTTCTCATCGCCACGCAATAAGAGAAAAAAGAATGGATCTACCTGTAGCAATACATTTTTGTATCCCCGGTCATAACATGATGGACGTTAAATTACTTGTATTAAAAGGTAACTTCAAGTCTCAAAGAGACACGAGGGTCTGGGAGTATAAATTTATGACAACCTTTGACACACAGTGCAGGAAAGAATGTGTCGCATGGATTTATGGATTTTTACATCAATTGAGGAATTTGCTCTTCAGACCTTCTGGGGGCATCACACAACACAGAACCAGAACCCAATCAGAGGACAATAAAACTTTCACACTCCTTATCTATGAACTGGTCCAATATTTATGTTTATCCCTCTCCCATAATGACAATTCTGCTTTACGTCACTTGTCTTATCTATTGCGTTATTTCTGTGCTGTTTTGTGCATAAATATGTGATTCTTCCGATGTTGTATTAGTCCAGCCTGATGAAGAGACCTGAGTAGTCTCAAAAGCTTGCAATTTGTTACCATCTTTTCAGTTAGCCATTAAAAGGTATCAACCACTGAGGACTCTCAATTCTAAATATTATTAAAGTCCATATATGAAAAGATTGAGAGCAGATGGGAGCTGGTACAAAAAAGTGACTATATATTATAATATTACAACGTTTCGACCCGTCCCCGGTCTTAATCATTTAGTCGCTGTTTTGACAGTAAGGTGTCATGTAGAAGGAGGGAATTCCCTTAAAGGTTTCAAATTTGGCATCACACCACCATCACCAGCAAGGCGCGGGAGCGCCGCTAATCCAAAGCAGCAATTCAGGTTACGCTACCACTCCTCACCTAACAAAGTCATGGCATCACCAATTTGAAACCTTTAAGGGAATTCCCTCCTTTTACATGACACTTTACTGTCAAAACAGCGACTAAATGATTAAGACCCGGGACGGGTCGAAACGTTGTAATATTATATATAGTTGCTTTTTCGTACCAGCTACCATCTGCTCTTAATCTTTTCATGTATGGATTTTAATAAATCTTTTTTGCAACCTATACTTATGAGTTTGCAGTGAATTTACATTGACGTGGGCTAAAATAGCCCGTTTCACTAGCACCTTGCCCTCTGACAGTGTGCACGCTAATATCTACTCTACTACATTTTCCAATAGAAGCGCTTCCCTTCGCTAAGCTCTGAGCGATTTTTGTGACCAAGTTTAGTAAGTTTTTTGATTATTCTTTTACTTTATGTAATTGTATATACTGTATTGTTTTGTCCCCTTTGTAAAAAAAATTGTATATTTTTATAAATACTATCTATCTTTCTGGATTATACACCAACACTGGAGCACGTTCTGTGCAGTATACCCTATCCTTGTGATTAAAGCAACATTTGAAAAAGACCTAGGAAAAATGTACATACAACTTGTCGCTCTACATTCTTCTACCCAGCACTTTGGTGAAATATTCTACTGTAACTAAATAAGTACAATTGATCATTTATAAAAAAAATTCTCAGTGCGAGTGCTGCTGATTTCCTGCTATATAGCTTAATTTGGATTCTACGGTTCAGCCTGCACCCCTTTCTGCCCAACTCTGAGTGCACACCTTATGTCTCTATCTTCCTGTATTATTAAGTGTAAAATGTAATAGTTCTGTTACTCTTAGGCTGGAGTCACACTAGAGAGGAATGCGGACGAGTGCTATCCGATAAAAAAATCGCATGGCACTCAGACCAATGTTAATCTATGGGGCAGCTCCCATCATCCTTTTTTTTCGCCCGTATTATAGGTGCCAGAGAAATCACAGCATGCTGCAATTTACACCATATTATGGATGAGACTCGCCAAGGCAAGTCTATGGGTGCGAGAGAAAAAAATGGATTACACACGGACCATGCATGTGACTTGCGAGATATATGAACCAGTGTCCTTTAGAAAAGCCGGCAATTCAGGGCGCTGTAATGTAAAATCACACTGACAGGTTAAAATAGACTAGATAAAATAAATGTATACACATAGTAAAGGTATATATATACAGGGGTGAACCTAGCCTCTCTGCTGCCTGAGGCAAACTACAAAATGGCACCCCCCCATAGTAAAATCAGTACAAATAAATCTGGTTTACTCTTTTTTAGCCTAACCTGATGCACATGTAAAATACATACACTGGATTATATTTGAAACATTGATCTTTACACTTCTTCAGGGACTCAATGCCGCCTGAGGCGAAGTTATCAACTTGCTTCATTATAGGTGCGCCCCTGGCCGGGGAACAGTGCTTACTGTAGCGCTTCTTCCCCGGCAACCGTCCGTGTGGTACTGATGCGGCACACAGTTGTCACACGTATTACACACATGGACACGGATATCTCCAGTGCCGGTTTTTCCAGTACCGGAAATATCAGGATGTGTGAATCCAGCCTAAAGCCACATTCACACGTTCAGTATTTCGTCAGAATTTTACCTCAGTATTTGTAAGCCAAATCGGGAGTGGGTTAGAAATCCAGAAGTGATGACGAGTTTCTATTATACTTTTCCTCTAATTGTTCCTTTTCTAGTTTTGACTTACAAATACTGAGGTAAAATACTGAACATGTGAACGTGGCCTGATAGCTTGTTTCTGTTACTTCTGACTTCCCGCAGACAGAAGTTGCAGTCACAAAATGGTGCTGATAAAAGGTGAAGATGGTAGCAGGGACTATAGGAGCACGGCAGAGACCTTAGGTTAGAAGCACCACTCCAGGGCAACCCCCCAAAAAAACACAAAGTGGAGCTTAGAGTGCAGAATCCCAGCATTAAATCTACACCTAAATACATACACTGGGAAACATAAAAAATACAGCAATGACCCAATAATCGGAGCAGATTGTGAACAAAAAAAATATATATATTAAAGATGAAATGTGGAAAAACACTGTGTTTCTGCATTTAGAACCATGGCACTGGGGGCAGACATCCTGGATATATGGGCAGTGCCCAGGGTGTATGATTTGGGGCCATTTTGCTGACACAAATTACTTGTGACTAAAACTGGTGATAAATCGTATAAATTAGTGCTTAGTAATAGTGTAACAAATGGAGATTTCTCCTGTTTTGTCCCGGCTCAGCACCTTCCTGGGAGCACATATTGCCCATGTGCACACAGATAGGGCTGCCACTAGGAATTTCAGGGCAATATAATTTTTGGGGCCCACTTGAGACTCCGCCCAAGCTCCACCCCTGCCCCGCCTCCACCCCTAAAACTGTCCACAGTCCCACCCTCTCTTGGAAAAACTGCACTACTCACCAATCACACATTAACAGTTCCCATCACTAGATCACACATATAGCCAGCAACTTTTGTTTTGGCCAAAAAAATTTTAAAGGGAATCTGTCACCTATTTTTTGGTATATAAGATGCGGCCACCGCCATCAGGGGCTTATCTACAGCATTCTGTAATGCTGTAAAAATAGGTGACAGATTCCCTTTAAGGCGCCACCACAACAAGGTAGACTCTTTTGGCCGGGCTACTGTGTGGGAAACAAGTGGTGTGTACTGAAGCCGAGGCTTGTAGCGCTGATGGTGGGGGCGCCTGCGCTGTGTGCTGGAGGTAGAAACAACAAGGAAAAGACCAGACAGAAGAAAAAAAGGGGGAGGGAGCACTGGGGGAAGGGAAGGGTAGAGAGAGAGGAGAGAGTGTCAGACTGAGCCAGGAGCAAGATAGAAGAGGAGAGAGGGAGGACACAAAACAAGGAAGGAGAAGAGGAAGGGAGATATAACAGAAGCAATAGAGGAGTGAGAGGAGACCATAAAAAGAAGGAATTAATGAATGAAGTGAAAAAAAATGAGTATAATGAAAGAAATGGATGAAATGGATCAAAGGGATTGAAATGGACAAGGAAATAAAATAGAATGAAATAAGAGGGGATGAAATGAATATGGAGTAAAAATGATAAATGAAAAACGGGAAATAAAAATGAAAAAAATGCTGCAGAAAATTATGAAAGAGTGAAAAGAAACTAATGAAAAGAAAAAGAAAAAAAAATGAAGAAAAAAAATGTTAGAAAAATATAGAAAAATATATAAAAAATAAATAATGAAATGGTAATAGGACAAATGGAAAAAAAATGAAAAAATGAAAGAAATGAAGTAGAAATATTGATAATAATAAAAATTAAAAAAATAATAAATGAAATAAAATAATAAGAATAATGAAAAAATGAAATGATGAAGATGAAAAAATGGAAAAAAATGGAAAAAATATAAATGGAAAAAAATATAAAGCAAATGGGAAAAATGGGAAAAAAAATGAAAAAGGAAAAAAAGATAAAAATAAAAAATAGGAATAGAAAAATACCAGTACTTACCCTGATGGGTGTAAAAAGGAAGGGTCAAGGTGCCTGAAAAATTAGGAAGTGTTAGTATACAGAAGAAGTGAAAGTCAGCATGCTATACACATACCTGCAAATATAAAGTTCACATTTTACATATGCAACAGAATCAGATAACAAGCAGGCAAGCAAGAAACCAGTGCTATTACTTATCTGAAAACCATATCTAGTTCCCTGTTAAGGCCCTTGGGTGATAAGGTCTGTAAGGTGTAAATCCAAAAGGATTCCCTTTCTCGTAAGCGTTTAATGTAGTCACCACCCCGTCGTGGTTTTTCGACCTGTTCCAATATTTGGAAGCGTAATTGAGAAACCGAGTGGTTAGTGGCTACGAAGGGATGGGGAAGAGGAAACTGTGATGGTGTGATATGTTATGTGGATATCACTTTTTGTATATTCCTATTTTTACCAATTCCAGTTATTTTCATAGTGTTTTTCTTATCACATTGTAAGTCTACAGCCTCACTGTATCTGTCTCTTGATGACCCCCTGTAGTGCATTAATCCCTAAGGCCCTTTGTTCTCCTCTGGGAGGCCATGAAACCGCCCCAACTGGTTTGACTACCCCTGGACAAGGAAGGGGGTGGGGAGAACAGCAGATGGACAGTCAGTTCCGGAGTGGACAGGATTGTGTTCAGACAGCACTTCAGACAGAGAAGGACCCATTTTATCCTCTGGTGCTAGAGTTTTGGAATCTCGTTTCCCTGGACATTTTATCTTGTTACTGGACTGCATTCTTATTCTGGACTATCTTATCCTTTGTGTGGTGGACTGAATATGGACCTTTTCGTATTTTTGCCTGAATAAAGGTCTTGGAATTGTTCACTGTTCGCTTGCTCTGTTGATTGTGTGATACCAGCGAATGACCCCGTGACAACTGGTGGCAGCAGTGGGATCAACAGAGCGTAACCCAATGGAGAACCACCCACAGAGTGAGTACAGAAATTGGACTGTATGCAGTTTACAGGAGAGAGCCAGAGACCTGGGCCTGAACTACCAGGTACTGACTAAAGAGGTCTTAATCAATCTACTGGTGGGCACTAGCCCGGCCACCTCCTCCCAGATGTCTGAAGGACGAGCACTGGAGACAGGGATCCCCTTCCAGAAAAGCCAGTGGTTGGTATGGTACGAAGAAGAGATGGCGGTTCTGGGCCCCGGCGTTTCTCAGGAGTACAAGGAGGAGGCTGCCCGCCGGGCACAGCGGAGACAGGACGCAATGGAGCTTGAAAAAGGGAGTAACGCAATGTGGAGTGTAACCCCAACAATCCGGGAGCCTGTACGAATCACCCGGACAGAGTTTAAGCCATTTGATGAGGCTTCTGGAGATGTGGAGGGGTTCTTCAAAGACTTTGAGCAACAGTGTGCTGTGATGGAGGTGCCCCACTCTAGCTGGATGCGTTTGTTAGTGGGGCTCCTGAATGGAAGCATGGCGGAGGCTTACCGAACCATTTATGCACTGCGGAATCGGGATTATAACATTGTAAAGCGGACTATCCTGGATTACCATGCTATCACCCCAGACTCATATAGGGCCAAGTTCCGAGACCTCCCATGCACCATAGGGGGATCATTTAGGATGTATGCACATAAGATGTCCGAGGCATGTCGGAGATGGCTGGAAGCAGAAAACGCCTTTACTGTGGAAGATGTTATACAGGCGTTCCTTATAGAACAATTTCTTGCCAAGTGCCCTGCAGAGGTACGGGATTGAGTCCGGGCGCGCACGCTGTGTACCGTGGATAGAGCTGCAGCCCTGGCCGATGAAGCCCTTACTATCCGGCCGCAATGGAGGAGGCTTCTGGACAATAAACCACGGCCTGCTCCCGCGCCCCGTCCCCCTCCAATTATATCTTCCCTTCCACCTAGTCGCAAGACGATGACAATCACGCCTCACAATCCTAGGCCCCAACAGTTCCGACCACGACCTGGGGGTATCACAGAGAGGAGGTGTTATGGGTGTGGGCAACCTGGACATTTGCAGTCTGGCTGTCCCTCCATGATTCGGAGGGTGCCCCACGCAGCCCCACCTCGTCCAGTGCATCTTGTACACTCCACCATACCTGAGGAAGAGCTACCACCACCCCCACCAGAGTGGACCACCGACCACGGCACCATAGATACCCCTCCTGGAGTGTACGGACTCCGGCCTCTGTCCTTTAGCTACTCAGAGCAACGGCAACGCCACCTGCAAGATGTCTTTATTGATGGATACAAAGTGTCAGGATTTAGAGACACGGGGGCATTCTTGACTATCGCTGACCCCCGTGTGGTTCGACCCGAGGCAATTTACCAGGGTCTGGGAATTCCCATTGTCCTGGCGGGGGGTGCCCGCAAATATATACAGCGAGCTTCTGTGCGTTTGGATTATGGTTGTGGAGAAAAACTGTGTTGGATTGGAGTTATGGGAGGATTTCCTGCAGATATCCTCCTTGGGAACGACATTGGGGAGTTACAGTGCCAATTTGTGGGAGCAGTCACCCAACTACAGGCCATTCAAGCACTACGTCATCCGGACCCCACCGGGGAGCAACCTCCACGAACCGCATCAGAGTCAGTAAGCAATACTTTCGCTGCTACTACATTGGGAGAGTCTTGGGACAGAGAGGAGTTTAGGAGAGAAATAGCGGGTGACACTACCTTAAGTAGCCCTTAGGCGAAAGGCAGAAACTGGGCACATGGGAGATAATGGGGATGGCTTCACTCGAGAAAACGGACTGTATTATCGTGTAACAAAGGGCAGTGACCAGGGCAACCCTGACGCAACGACCAGGCAACTCATTGTCCCTCAGAAGTACAGGGCACAGCTACTTCAACTGGCCGATGACATCCCCTTGGCTGGGCATCAAGGGAGAAAAAGGACTGAAAAGAGACTCACCCAAAGTTTTTACTGGCCGGGCGTCTCGCAGTCGGTAGCCCATTATTGCCGCACCTGCGGTGTGTGTCAGCGAATGCGGCATCCAGGAGCTCGACATAAGGTACCCCTGCAATCCCTGCCCATAATTGAGGAACCATTTCAACGTGTAGCCGTCAACACCATAGGTCCTCTGGCCCACCCCAGCAGGTCGGGGAAAAAATATATCCTGACCGTGGTGGACTATGCCACTAAGTATCCTGAAACTGTGGCCCTGTCCAGTATTACAGCAGTAAAGGTAGCCGAGGCCCTTGTTACCATCTTTACCCGGGTAGGGTTTCCTAGGGAAATATTGTCAGATCAAGGCACTCAGTTCATGTCAGATCTGGTCCAGTCCCTATGGCATACCTGTGGTGTTCGAGCCATTTGCACCACCCCATACCACCCGCAGACCAACGGACTATGTGAACGCTTTAATGGAACCCTAAAAAATATGCTGAGGGCTTTTGAAAAAGACTGGGAAAAGTACCTGCCACATCTCCTCTTCGCCTATCGGGAGGTTCCCCAAGAGTCCACAGGGTTCTCTCCCTTTGAACTACTGTTTAGCCGGAAGGTCCGTGGGCCTCTCACTCTTCTGAAAGAAGATTTGGAGGGAGACATCTCAGATACTGGAATGCCCATCGTTCCCTATGTTCTAGAGCTCAGAGACCGTCTCGCCCAGCTAGCTACCTTCGCTAATGAACATCAGCGAATGGCCCAGTCCAGACAAAAAACCTGGTATGACCGTAATGCCAGGAACCGGGAATTTATGGAAGGACAGGAAGTGCTCATGATTACTGCTTCCCCTGCCAACAAGCTTCAAGCAGGGTGGGAAGGCCCTTATCAGGTTGTCAAGAAAATTAATGACACTAACTATGTTATTGCCCTGGACTCTAGCGGTCGACGACAGAAAACCGTCCACATTAACATGCTGAAAGACTACCACGACCGATCTCTGCCTGTTCTAGCTGTCTGCCACCCCCCTAGTGATACCGCCGATGACGAGTATCTCCCAGATCTCCTCCAGGTTGCCCAAGCGGGAGGATCACTGGAACAAGTGCCCCTGGGCTCCCATTTATCGGATATACAAAAGGACGGTATTGTCGTCGTACTAAGGCCGAGGGCTGCTGCTTTCTCCTCAAAGCCGGGGATGACTACTCTCACCAGCCACCATGTGGAAACCCGCGGACAACGCCCCATCCAGCAGGCTGCCTACCGGGTTCCAGAGGCTGTTCAAGGCATGATAAAGAACGAACTGGAGGAGATGAAACAACTGGGAGTTATTCAGCCATCTCTGTTATGGATGAGTCACCGAAGGAGGAAAAAACAAAAATTATAGCTAAGTCCAGAAAACCAGAGAAGTTGGAAGCTATCGGATTGCAGACCCCTGAACCTATCCACAACAACTAGCAGTAGCCGTGGGGGGGTTCCTACAGTGCCCTAGACCCCTCGATCACAGCCAGAGAACTAAATTAGCCTAAAGACAGAAAGGGGAAATCTAAACTGCCCCAGAGCAGACTCCAAAGCAATAGGCAGCCCCCAACATATAATGACTGTGAAGCAAGATGAAAAAACACTAACACAGATAGAAAGATAGGTTGAGCAAATGATGGGGCCCAAGCTAACTAAATAGGACAGGATAGAAAAGCTGCTGTCTGCAATCCGCAAAAACCCTATCCAAAAATGAACCAACAGACTGATAGGAAAAACAGGCCCTGAAGTCGCTAGCCTTAAAAAAGACTATATCAGCACTCAGGTATATTCTGAAGACAGAGCCAGAGATCAACAGATCAGAGACAAAAATGGAATTCAGCTCACCCCCGGCCGGGGATGGCTGAACTCCAAAAAACAAGGCAAACAAAACCAGAACTAAAGTGTACAAAAGGCAGAGCAAAACTTAGCTTTGAGAAGCAGAAATCAGACTGGTCTCCAAGAATCCAGCAGCAAACTCACCGGCAAGGCAGCAGGGCGTCGGCTGCCTTATATCCAGTCATCAGTTCCTGTGACCCAGTCATCATCTACCTGCTCAGCTGTTTGGTAATCAGCCTCACTACCTTCCTTCGCCAGAAGAGGGAGTTCATCAGACCTCACTGGTGAAGGGAAAAATGAGCTCATGTCATGGTTTGAACAGGGTTCTTGCCCTGCACTCACAGGGTTAAGTGTTCGTGGCCTCTTTCTGGATCTGGGAGGGGTATTTATACTCACTCTTTACCAGGGTTCTCTGTCAGCTATACTGTTGTTCTGGTGTGTCTGACCCCTGGTGTGCGTGTATTCTGCGTTGCTTGTTTGATTCCCGTGTATGACCCGGCCTGTTCCCTCACTCTGTACTCCGTCTCTCGCTTTGGTACTACTGTCTTCTCCGGTTCTGACCTCCTGGCTTGGCTATAATTACTCCGTTACAGTTTGTCCCTATTGTACCGTCTATTGCCCGTTCTGGTTTTCTGACCTATTGCTACGTCCTGACTATCCTTTCTGTCTAAACCCCATGGTACTGTATTGCTATCTGGTGCTTTGACCCTGGCTTCGTCTGGTTTCTGTCTCTGTCTATGCCCCTTGGTAACATTGCCCCGTAGTTACCTTTCTAGGAGTTTCCCTGCAGCTCCTAGATCTGTGGAGCTTAGGCCACGCCCACAGCAGTCATGTGCTTCAGGTCCCGATACTCTGAAGCACGCATCGTCACCGCTGCTGCCCTGCTCCACAGGTATCTGTGAGTACTGTCTTTGTACTCAAGACACCCGCACTGGCAGTGAGCAAGTGCAGTGCGGTGTTCCTGAAATTATAGCTGACCATTTCAGTTTTTTTTTTCCCCCTCTGAGAAAAAAAAAAAAAAAAAGTGTGTTATCCTCATGGATCCCATACAAGCCTTGGCTGATCAGGTCAAGAACCTGACCCAAATGTTCCACAAACTTAATGTGGAACAGCGCATGATGGCCCAGACCCAGCAACAGTTGGTGGATACGGTACAGGGGGCTGCCTCTACAGGGGATTCTTGTGCTGGGGATAGAGATGTGTCATTGGCATTCCCAGAATCTCCGGTCAAATTGCCAGACCTTTTCTCAGGGGATAAAAAGGAGTTCAGGTCTTTCAGAGAAGGATGCAAGCTTTTTTTTTCTCTGAGGCCCCGCTCTTCCAGGGATGAGTTCCAGAGGGTGGGGGTCGTCATTTCCCTACTTCGGGGGGCTCCACAAGCATGGGCTTTCTCTCTCTCTTCCTCTGCTCCTGAACGCATGTCTGTGAATTTGTTCTTTGAGGCTCTGGGGCACATTTATGATGAGCCTGATAGAGTGCGTCTGGCAGAGGATATGGTGATGAGTGTGACACAGGGAAGGAACTCTGCTGAATGGTTCTGCTCTGAGTTCAGACGCTGGGCAGCGGAGGTCTCCTGGGATGACGCTGCCCTCCGGGGTTTGTTCTGTAGAGGCCTGTCCGAACGTTTGAAAGATGCCCTAGCCCTTCATCCTCCACCGGATTCTTTGGAGGACGCTATGATCCAGGCTGTCCGCATGGACCGTAGGCTGCGGGCAAGAGGGGTAATGCTGCAGGTGACCCCTTTATTCTCCAATCTGAGAGACTCTGCATCTAGTCCTGAGCCCATGGAGGTTGGTGCCACGTCATTGGAGGAAAAAGAGAGGAGACACCGAAGAAACAACCAATTGTGCTTTTACTGTGGATCCGCTGGACATTGGAGAAGGAACTGTCCTTCTTGCCCTTCTTCAGTGAAGCCGTCAGGAAAACGACTGAGTCTGGGTAACAATCGAGGAGGTTGCCCAGACTCCCAGGTACCCTTTTACTCGCTTACTAAAATTCTGCTTCCGGTGGAACTGGAACTTACAGGCGGTCCGGTTGGGACTACTGCCTTTGTTGACTGTGGTTCTTCTATTAATCTGATCGATGCCAAAGTTGTGACTTTTCATAAGATAGGGACAGTCAGGTTAAAAGATCCTGTTAAAATTGTGGCAATTGATTCTTCTCCTATCACCCAGGAGGGAATTTGTTTCATGACTGATACCTTTTCTCTGAAAGTGGGTTCCACTCACGTGGAAAAATTAAGATGTTTTGTCATAAATAATCTGCCGGCTGGACTGATACTGGGTATGCCTTGGCTTCAACGTCACAATCCTACTATTGACTGGGTCACAGGGGATATCATTCAGTGGGGTTGTATGGCTAATGGTCTATGTTGTAACTTGACAACCCTTGTCACCCCAGTAAAATCTGTGTCAGTGTCGTCTGTCGATCTGGAAGGTATTCCGGAGTGCCTGAAATATTTTCAAGACGTATTTTCTGAAAGTGAGGCTGAGGCGCTACCACCACATAGACCCTTTGATTGTGCCATTAATCTAGTCCCTGGAGCCAAGTTACCCAAGGCTCGCCTGTTCAATTTGTCTGGGCCCGAACGTCTAGCCATGAAGGAGTACATTACTGAGAGTCTCCGCAAAGGGCATATAAGGCCTTCTGTTTCACCTGTGGCAGCGGGTTTTTTTTTTGTTAAGAAAAAAGATGGCGGTTTGCGGCCGTGCCTCGACTTTCGGGAATTAAACAAAATTACTGTGAAAAATACATACCCTCTCCCCCTAATTCCTGATCTATGTAACCAACTCACCGGGGCCAAGTGGTTCTCTAAACTGGATTTACGTGGGGCATATAACCTTATAAGAATCCGTGAAGGGGACGAATGGAAAACAGCATTCCTGACGACTGAAGGGCTGTTCGAAAACTTGGTTATGCCCTTTGGTCTCACCAACGCTCCTGCTGTTTTTCAGAATTTTATTAATGTAATTTTCTCTGATTTAATCGGTCGTTTTGTGGTTATCTATTTGGATGACATTCTGGTGTACTCGGTGGACAGTCAATCTCACTTGCACCATTTGCGGATGGTTCTCATGAGACTGAGGGAGAATCATTTGTATGCCAAGCTGGAAAAATGCTCATTTTTCATGCAAGAAGTATCCTTTCTGGGGTTGATTGTGTCAGGAGAGGGGTTCCGTATGGATCCTAAGAAAGTCCAGGCTGTTACGGAGTGGGTGCAACCTCATGACTTGAAAGGGTTGCAACGATTTTTGGGCTTTGCCAACTTTTATAGGAAATTTATTAAGGGCTTTTCGCAGGTGGTAAAGCCTCTAACGGACCTCACTCTCAAGGGAGCTGATGTAAAAAATTGGTCTGTAGCTGCAAAAAACTCTTTCATGACATTAAAAAAGTGCTTTTCTTCAACCCCTGTATTGGTACAACCCAACCCGTCAAGACCTTTTGTCGTGGAGGTTGACGCCTCGGAAGTGGGGGTGGGGGCAGTTTTGTCTCAGGGCCCTCCTACCCTTACTAACCTGAGGCCTTGCGCCTTCTTCTCTAAAAAATTTTCCTCTGCCGAGAGAAATTACGATGTCGGCAATAGAGAGTTGTTGGCGGTAAAGTTGGCTTTTGAAGAATGGAGGCATTTCCTGGAGGGGTCTGTTCATCCCATTACAGTCATCACTGATCACAAAAATTTGGCCTATATCGAGTCTGCCAAGAGATTGACCCCCAAACAGGCTCGGTGGGCACTTTTTTTTTCTCGTTTTCAGTTTACCATCACATTCCGCCCGTGATCTAAAAACATCAAGGCTGATGCCTTATCCCGAAGCTTTGATTCGGTGTCCCCTCCAGAACCTCGCTCCTCCATTCTTCAGCCAGGAGTAGTGGTGGCCGAAATCTCATCTGAGTTACAGAGAGGGATTTTGGAGGCCCAGGCTCGGGCTCCTGGTGGTAAACCCCCGGGTAAATTGTTTGTACCGGAACGTTTCCGTCTCGGACTTATGCAGGAATTTCATGATTCTGTGTTGAGTGCTCATCCTGGGATTGCAGCTACCCGGGGGGCAATTGCGAGGGATTTCTGGTGGCCCTCTATGGTAACAGATATTAAAAAGTTTGTGACTGCATGTGGGGTGTGCGCTCGTTCTAAAAGTTCTCAGGTCCGGCCGGCTGGGGAATTGGTGCCTTTGCCAATTCCGGATAGACCATGGACACATTTGTCCATGGATTTTATCACAAATCTTCCTCCTTCCAGGGGCAACTCGGTGATATGGGTGGTGGTGGATAGGTTTTCAAAACAAGCTCACTTTGTACCTCTCGCCGCGTTACCATCTGCTGAAACCCTGGCCCGCTTATTTATGCAGCATATAATTAGGTTACATGGAGTGCCTATGAATGTGGTGTCAGACAGAGGGGTACAGTTTGTAGCCAGGTTCTGGAGGGCTTTTTGCAAAAAGCTGGGGATTTCGTTGTCCTTCTCCTCTGCCTACCACCCAGAGTCTAATGGACAGACGGAGCGCACGAACCAATCGTTGGAGCAGATTCTGAGATGCTTGGCCTATTCCAGGCAGGAGGACTGGTGTGAGGTATTGCCCATGGCAGAGTTTGCATTCAACGGTCGTGTGAGTCAGTCTACTGGGAAGTCTCCTTTTCAGGTCAACTATGGCTTTAACCCACATTTTGGAGAGTTTTCCCGTATGGATTCAGGTTGTCCTGGTGCTGAGGATGTGACACAACGTGTTAGAATTCTTTGGAGGGAGGTTCAGAGGAATATGTCCAAGGCCCAGGAAAACTATAAGCGGTTTGCTGACAGGAGGAGGGGGCCAGGTCCAGCATTTGCAGTAGGGGAGAAGGTGTGGCTATCCACCCGCAATATCAAGCTTAAGATACCTTCTATAAAGCTGGGCCCCAAGTTTATTGGCCCATACAAAGTTGTGGAGGTTGTTAACGCAGTAGCCTACCGACTGCAGCTGCCCACCTCCTTTAAAATTTCTAATGTCTTCCACAGATCCCTGTTAAAGCCTGTGGGGACGGTGAGAGAGGATCCCTCATCAAATGCTCCGCCAGTGCTGGTAGAGGGGCAGCTGGAGTATGAAGTAGGGCGCATTGTTGACTCCCGGTGGGTGCGCCGGAGACTCCAGTATCTGATACACTGGAAGGGGTACTCTCTGGAGGATCGGTCATGGGTTCCGGCCAGTTCGGTGCATGCCGATCGTCTGGTGCGGGCTTTCCACGCCAGATACCCAGACAAGCCTGGGGGTCCAGTGGCCCCCCATTAAGAGGGGGGTACTGTCATGGTTTGAACAGGGTTCTTGCCCTGCACTCACAGGGTTAAGTGTTCGTGGCCTCTTTCTGGATCTGGGAGGGGTATTTATACTCACTCTTTACCAGGGTTCTCTGTCAGCTATACTGTTGTTCTGGTGTGTGTGACCCCTGGTGTGCGTGTATTCTGCGTTGCTTGTTTGATTCCCGTGTATGACCCGGCCTGTTTCCTCACTCTGTACTCCGTCTCTCGCTTTGGTACTACTGTCTTCTCCGGTTCTGACCTCCTGGCTTGGCTATCATTACTCCGTTACAGTTTGTCCCTATTGTACCGTCTATTGCCCGTTCTGGTTTTCTGACCTATTGCTACGTCCTGACTATCCTTTCTGTCTAAACCCTGTGGTACTGTATTGCTATCTGGTGCTTTGACCCTGGTTTCGTCTGGTTTCTGTCTCTGTCTATGCCCCTTGGTAACATTGCCCCGTAGTTACCTTTCTAGGAGTTTCCCTGCAGCTCCTAGATCTGTGGAGCTTAGGCCACGCCCACAGCAGTCATGTGCTTCAGGTCCTGATACTCTGAAGCACGCATCGTCACCGCTGCTGCCCTGCCCCACAGGTATCTGTGAGTACTGTCTTTGTACTCAGGACACCCGCACTGGCACAGTGAGCAAGTGCAGTGCGGTGTTCCTGACAGCTCACAACAGTACCTCCCCCTTGAGGAGGGGTCACCGAACCCTCATCCATGCGATCAGGGTGAGCCCGATGAAAGGCACGCACCAATCTTTCGGCATGAATATCAGAGGCAGAGACCCAGGAATTATCCTCCTGACTATAACCTTTCCACTTAACCAAATACTGGAGTCTCTGTCTAGCCAGACGGGAATCCAGTATCTTCTCTACCTCATACTCCATGTTACCTTCAACCAATACAGGGTCAGAAGGTGCCACCCCAGGAACTACTGGTTCAACAAACCTCTTCAACAAGGACTTATGGAACACATTATGAATCTTAAACGTGACAGGAAGAGCCAACCGAAAAGAGACCGGATTAATAATCTCCAAAATCTTGTAAGGTCCAATAAATCTAGGCTTAAACTTAGGAGAAGCCACCTTCATAGCGATATTTTTTGATGACAACCAAACCATATCACCCACCTTAAACTGGGGACCAATGGTCCTATGCCGGTTGGAAAACCGCTGGGCCTTTTCCTGGGAGAGAGACAACTTATCAACCACTTGGTCCCAGATCTGGTGCATTCTCTCGACCACAGTGTCAACACCTGGGCAGGCAGAAGGCTCCTCCTGCCCTGAAGAAAATCGAGGATGAAACCCAAAGTTACAAAAAAAAGGTGACATCAAAGTGGCAGAACTAGCTCTATTATTTAAAGCAAATTCGGCCAAGGGCAAACATGAAACCCAATCATCCTGATCAGCCGAAATAAAACATCTCAAATACGACTCCAAAGTCTGGTTTGTTCTCTCTGTCTGCCCATTGGTCTGAGGGTGAAACGCAGAGGAGAAGGACAACTCAATTCCCAGCTTGGAACAGAAAGTCCTCCAAAATCTAGACACAAACTGAACTTCTCTGTCAGACACAATGTTCTCAGGAATCCCGTGCAAGCGAACTACCTGTTGCAAAAACAAGGGCACCAACTCAGAGGAAGATGGCAACTTAGGGAGTGGTACAAGATGGACCATCTTAGAGAATCTATCACAAATCACCCAAATAACGGTCATTCTCTGAGAGACAGGCATATCAGAGATAAAATCCATTGAAATATGGGTCCATGGCCTCTTGGGCACCGGCAAAGGCATCAACAACCCACTAGAGCGAGAACAAGGTTTAGACCAGAAGCAAGTCCCACAGGACTGCACAAAATTCCTGACATCACGAGACAAGGCGGGCCACCAAAAAGACCGACTCACCAGATCTCTAGTACCAAAAATACCTGGATGACCAGCCAATGCAGAGCAATGAACTTCAGACATCACTCTCTTCCTCCACTGGTCAGGAACATACAACTTTCCACTGGGACAACGCTCAGGTTTGTCCTGAAACTCTTCCAGAGCACGACTCAAATCGGGCGAGATGGCAGAAAGAACTACCCCCTCGCCTAAGATGGTAGCAGGCTTGGTCACAACAGGAGAAACAGCAAAGAAACTCCTAGAGAGGGCGTCTGCCTTGACATTCTTAGTGCCAGGAAGAAAAGAGACCACAAAATCAAAACGTGTGAAAAACAAGGCCCACCTAGCCTGTCTAGGATTCAAGCGTTTGGCCGACTGCAGGTAAATCAAATTCTTGTGGTCAGTAAGGACCACGACCTGGTGTTTAGCTCCCTCCAACCAATGTCTCCACTCCTCAAATGCCCATTTCAGTTCCCGATTCCCCACATCATAGTTACGTTCGGATGGGGAGAACTTTCGGGAAAAGAAAGCACAGGGATTCATTTTAGATGTCACAGTATCTTTTTGGGACAAAACAGCTCCTGCACCAATCTCAGAGGCGTCCACCTCTACCTGAAACGGGAGTGAGACATCAGGTTGCCGCAGAACCGGAGCAGAAGTGAATCTTCGCTTCAGCTCCTGAAAGGAAGAAACAGCCTCCGGAGACCAATTCAGCACATCCGCACCCTTCTTAGTCAAATCAGTCAATGGCTTGGCAATACTAGAAAAATTAGCTATAAATTTCCGATAAAAATTAGTAAAACCCAAAAACTTCTGGAGGGCCTTCAAAGAAGTGGGCTGAACCCAATCGTAAATGGCCTGTACATTGGCAGGGTCCATTTCAATAGTTGACGGAGACAAAATGAATCCCAAAAATGAAATCCTCTGTACCCCAAAAAGGCATTTCGATCCCTTGACATACAGGGAATTCTCCCTCAAAATCCGGAACACAGTCCGAACATGTTCCACATGAGAGTCCCAATCCTTGAAAAAGATCAAAATATCATCCAGATAGATAATCAAAAATTTATCCACAAAGTCTCGGAAAATATCGTTCATGAAGGATTGGAAGACAGAAGGGGCATTAGTGTGCCCAAAAGGCATCACCAGGTACTCAAAATGTCCCTCTGGAGTATTAAACGCCGTCTTCCATTCATCCCCATGCTTAATGCGAATAAGATTATACGCCCCCCTGAGGTCAAGCTTGGTAAACCAGCAAGCACCTTTAACTCTGGAGAATAGATCAGAAATCAGGGGTAACGGATACTGATATTTAACAGTAATTTTGTTGAGGGCACAATAGTCAATACAAGGCCTTAATGAACCATCTTTTTTAGCCACAAAAAAAAACCCAGCACCTAAGGGTGAAGAGGATGGTCTAATATGACCCTTCTCCAACGACTCCTTAATATAGGATCGCATAGCCTCGTGCTCGGGTACAGATAAATTGAAAAGCCGACCCTTGGGAAATTTACACCCCGGGCTCAGCTCAATTGCACAGTCATAACTCCTATGAGGAGGCAAAGACGCAGACTCATTCTCACTAAATACATCATAAAAGTCAGCCAAATAGTCAGGAACATCATGCGACTGGGGAGAGGTGGAGAAAACAGGAGCATCACTAAGGGCACACCGACAACCCCAACTCACCACAGACACAGATTTCCAATCCAAAACTGGATTATGGATTTGCAACCAGGGAAACCCCAGAACAATGGTATCATGCAAATTATGCAACACCAAAAATATGCAATTTTCTTGATGGTCTGGGGCGACCCGCATTACCACCTGGGTCCAAAACTGAGGTTTATTTTTCGCCAAAGGAGTCGCATCAATACCCCTCAAAGGGATAGGCGTCCGCAAAGGCGTCATAGGAAATCCACAACGTTTAGCAAAATCCAAGTCCATCAGGTTCAGAGCTGCTCCCGAATCCACAAAAGCCTTGGCGGAAAATGTGGACAGGGAGCAGATCAGAGTAATTGCCAGAAGAAACTTAGGTTGAACACCACCTACAGAAAACGTGTGAGCACAACGTTTCTCTCGTTTAGGGCAGACAGAAATAATATGCGAGGCATTTCCACAAAAAAAACACAGCTTATTATGCCTTCTGAACTCCTGACGTTGCACCCTGGACAAAACTCTATCACATTGCATAGGTTCAGACATTTGTTCAACAGGTGGCAACACCTCTCGTGCGGTCTTGCGTTCACACAAACGCCGATCAACCTGAATGGCTAATGACATAGAATTGTCAAGACCAGAGGGAACAGGAAATCCCACCATAGAATCTTTTACGGTTTCTGACCTACCCTTCCGAAAGAGAGCTGCCAAGGCATCATCATTCCAGGTAGTAAGGACCGCCCACTTTTGGAATTTTTGACAGTACAACTTTGCAGAATCCCGACCCTGGCTCAATGCCAACAGGGCCATTTCAGCCTGATCAATAGCATTAGGTTCATCATACAATAGCCCCAAGGTTTGAAAAAATGCATCCACATTATTTAGAATAGGATCATCAGGTTTCAAAGAAAACGCACAATCCTGGGGATCGCCACGCAGCAAAGAGATGACAATTTTAACCCGCTGCGCAGAGCTCCCCGACGAGTTAGGCTTCAAGGCAAAAAAGAATTTACAATTATTCTTGAAATTCAAAAATTTAGACCGATCCTAAAAAAACACATCAGGAGTGGGGATCTTTGGTTCAGCAGCATGTGAATGAGTAAGATAGGCGGAAATTCCCCGCACTTCCGCAGCGAGCTGCTCCACACGATCAAACAATTGCTTCATCTCCATTGAGAGAAAAAAAAATTCCCCCTACGGCCTCAGAGATATAGAGGAAAAAATATACGCAAAGAAATTCTGACACCTTTTTTTTTTTTTTTACAATTCTTTCCTGCTATTGAGTACCCTAGGATCTGCGGTATGGCCGGTGATTCTGTTATGGATGAGTCACCGAAGGAGCAAAAAACAAAAATAATAGCTAAGTCCAAAAAACCAGAGAAGTTGGAAGCTATCGGATTGCAGACCCCTGAACCTATCCACAACAACTAGCAGTAGCCATGGGGGGTTCCTACGGTGCCCTAGACCCCTCGATCACAGCCAGAGAACTAAATTAGCCTAAAGACAGAAAGGGGAAATCTAAACTGCCCCAGAGCAGACCCCAAAGCAATAGGCAGCCCCCAACATATAATGACTGTGAAGCAAGATGAAAAAACACTATCACAGATAGAAAGATAAGTTGAGCAAATGATGGGGCCCAAGCTAACTAAATAGGACAGGATAGAAAAGCTGCTGTCTGCAATCCGCAAAAACCCTATCCAAAAATGAACCAACAGACTGATAGGAAAAACAGGCCCTGAAGTCGCTAGGCTTCAAAAAGACTATATCAGCACTCAGGTATATTCTGAAGACAGAGCCAGAGATCAACAGATCAGAGACAAAAATGGAATTCAGCTCACCCCCGGCCGGGGATGGCTGAACTCCAAAAAACAAGGCAAACAAAACCAGAACTAAAGTGTACAAAAGGCAGAGCAAAACTTAGCTTTGAGAAGCAGAAATCAGACTGGTCTCCAAGAATCCAGCAGGAAACTCACCGGCAAGGCAGCAGGGCGTCGGCTGCCTTATATCCAGTCATCAGTTCCTGTGACCCAGTCATCATCTACCTGCTCAGCTGTTTGGTAATCAGCCTCACTACCTTCCTTCGCCAGAAGAGGGAGTTCATCAGACCTCACTGGTGAAGGGAAAAATGAACTCACAACACATCTCACAGTTCTTGGGCCTCTCCTGTCGTCCTGGTCCCCAAGAAGGATGGTACAACACGATTCTGCGTTGATTACAGATGACTAAATGATGCCACCAAGAGTGATGCTTATCCCACGCCCAGGATTGATGAGCTATTGGATCGTCTGGCCAGCGCCCAATTTGTGACCACGTTAGACTTGAGCAAGGGGTACTGGCAGATACCCCTAACGGAGGACGCTCGGGAGCGCTCAGCCTTCATTACTACATTTGGGCTTTATGAATTCCTGGGAATGCCCTTTGGGATGAAAACTGCCCCCGCTACTTTCCAGAGACTGGTGGATCGACTGTTACAACAATGTCAGGACTTTGCCTGTGCTTACTTAGATGACATCGCCATTTTTAGCACAACCTGGGAGGAACATCTTAAACACTTGGGCATAGTGCTGGACTGTATCCATACTGCAGGACTGACCATTCGCCCTGATAAGTGCCAAATAGGGATGGCTGAGGTGCAGTACCTCGGGCATAGAGTAGGGGGTGGGACACTAAGGCCTGAGCCTGCCAAGGTGGAAGCCATTAGCAACTGGTGTAGACCCCAGACTAAAAAGCAGGTACTTGCATTTTTAGGAACTGCTGGTTACTATCGCAAATTTGTTTCTAACTTCAGCACCTTGGCCAAGCCCCTAACCAACCTGACCCGCAAGAACATGCCTAGGAATGTGACGTGGACGACGGCATGCGAGGATGCCTTTTCAGCATTAAAGACTGCCCTCGTCACTGCTCCTGTCTTGGCTGCCCCGGATTATAAACGCAGGTTCCTCGAGCAGACAGATGCATTCACCTTTGGGATTGGGGCAGTACTTAACCAAGTGAACGCCGCCGGAGAAGATCATCCTGTTGCTTTTGCCAGTCGGAAACTACTGGATCGGGAAGTTGCCTATGCCACTATTGAAGAGGAGTGTCTTGCCATCGTATGGGCGCTAAAAAAATTGCAGCCCTACTTGTATGGCAGAGACTTTACAATTGTTACAGACCACAACCTCCTCACATGGCTGAATCGCGTATCAGGGGACAATGGAAGATTGCTGCAGTGGAGCTTGTCCTTACAACCTTACAGCTTCTCCATCCAATACAAGCGGGGAAGCCAACACCAGAACACCGATGGACTGTCTCGACAAGAAGAACCATAGGCTCCCCAGGCCGACCTACCCCTGCCACTGTACAAGGAACTATAAATAACTGAGCAATGTGGACTAAAGTGAGCAGGCCAGAGGTCTGTGTAGACTTCATGGCGTGCTCACTTATTATGGGGAGGGAGAGGTTGTGATGGTGTGATATGTTATGTGGATATCATTTTTTGTATATTCCTATTTTTACCAATTCCAGTTATTTTCATAGTGTTTTTCTTATTACATTGTAAGTCTACATCCTCACTGTATCTGTCTCTTGATGACCCCCTGTAGTGCATTAATCCCTAAGGCCCTTTGTTCTCCTCTGGGAGGCCATGAAACCGCCCCAACTGGTTTGACTACCCCTGGACAAGGAAGGGGGTGGGGAGAACAGCAGCTGGACAGTCAGTTCCGGAGTGGACAGGATCGTGTTCAGACAGCACTTCAGAGAGAGAAGGACCCATTTTATCCTCTGGTGCTAGAGTTTTGGAATCTCGTTTCCCTGGACATTTTATCTTGTTACTGGACTGCATTCTTATTCTGGACTATCTTATCCTTTGTGTGGTGGACTGAATATGGACCTTTTCGTATTTTTGCCTGAATAAAGGTCTTGGAATTGTTCACTCTTCGCTTGCTCTGTTGATTGTGTGATACCAGAGAAGGACCCCGTGACAGAAGCCATGTCTTTTTGCATCTAATTGTCGATTTGTGGCTCGCTATACGGTCACAGATGTGTTGTGTCGTTTCACCGGCATAAAGTAAAGTAAACCACATGGGCATTTTACCACGTATACAACGTTGTTGGACTCACAGGTGAGGAAACCTTTTATGGCATACTGTTTGCCAGAATGTGGGTGGGTGATAGTGCTAGATTTGATAACATTCGAGCAGCATGCACATCCCAAACAGGGAAATGTGCCATTCCTCTCGGTGTTGAGGAAAGTTTGGGGACCCGGGTAAAGCTGCCCAAGTCGGCTTTAACGACCCTGCCTCGAATATTGTGAGGTCTTCTTTTGCACATTAATGGTGGAGTCTTAAATGCCTCGACCTGCGGATGTGTTTTCGGATGATGTTATAGACTTTAGGCGTGATGGGGTGGTGGGTGTGGACAAAGGGAATACGTTCAGGTTGGATTGAACATATTGTTGAGGGATCGGGTTGAGAGCCAAAGTTTTTTCTTTATTGAGGAGATTTTGAGGGTAATGGCGAACCGGAATTTTTTTTGACATTTCAGCAAGACATTCTGGCAGAAGCTGTGGGTTCGATACTATGCGTATCACACGTTTAAACTGTGAGCGGGGCAAGCTAAGTTTGATGGAAGTAGGATGGCAACTGTCATAGTGGAGTAAACTGTTGGAGTCAGTGGGCTTTGAAAAGAGAGGAAAGAAAGAATAGAGAGTGAAAGAAAGAGGGGAAAGAAAGAACAGAGAGAGAAAGAAAGAAGGGAAAGAAAGAACAGAGAGAAATAAAGAGGGGAAAGAAAGAACAAAGAGAGAGAAAGAAACAGAGAGAAAGAAAGAGGGGAAAGAAAGAACAGAGAAATAAAGAAAGAAGAGAGAAAGAAAGAGAAAAAAGAACAGAGAGAGAGAAAGGAAGAACAGTGAGAGAGGAAGAACAGAGAGAAACAAAGAAAGACCAGAGAGAGAAATAAATAGGGGAAGGAAAGAAAGAACAGAGAGAGAAAGAAAGAACAGAGAGAAAGAAAGAGGGGATAGAAAAAGAACAGAGAGCGAAAGAAAGAACAGAGAGAGAAAGAAAGAGGGGAAAGAACAGAGAGAGAAAGAAAGAGGGGAAAGAAAGAACAGAGAGAAAGAAAGAGAAAGAAAGAACAGAGAGAAAGAAAGATGGGAAGAAAGAAAGAACAGAGAGAGAAATAAAGAAAGAACAGAGAGAGAAGAAAGAAAGGAGAGGGAAAGAGTGAGAAAAAGAAAGAACAGAGAGAAAAAGAAAGAAAGAACAGAGAGAGAAAGAAAGAACTGAGAAAGAAAAAGAGAGGGGAAAGAAAGAACAAACAGAGAGAAAAAGAAACAGAGAGAAAGAAAGATTAGAGAGGGAAAGAGAGAACAGAGAGAGAGAAAGAAACAGAGAGAAAGATTACTACTCTACTCTAACCTATTAAACATTTGTTAAAATATTCAATACAATTTAGGTATATTTTTATTTATTTTTCAATTTTTAAAATGATCAATAATATCACATAAATGAGACAAATACCACCGCACCATGACCAAACCATATATTACCACCACATAGTGACCTATAATGCCAAATACAAAGGAACAAATACCACTACACCATGTGCAGACAATATATTACCACCACATAGAGACCTATAATACCACATACAAGGAACAAATACCACCACACCATGTCGACACCATATTACCACCATAGTGACCAAATAATACCACATACAAGGAACAAATACCACCACACCATGATCAGACCACATATTACCACCACATGGTGACTGAGTAATACCACATACAAGGAACAACTACCACCACACCATGACCAGACCACATATTACCACCACATAGTAACCAAATAATACTACACCATGACCAGATACCATATTACCACTACAGTGACCGAATAATACCACATACAAGGAACAAATACCATCACACCATGTCCAGACACCATATTACCACCACAGTGTCCAAATAATACCACATACAAGGAATAAATACCACAACACCATGTCCAGACAACATATTACCACCACAGTGACTGAATAATACCACATAAAAGGAACAAATACCACCACACCATGACCAGACCACATATTACCACCACATGGTGACCAAATAATAGCACATACAAGGAACAAATATTGCCACACCATGGCCGGACAACATATTACCACAACATAGCGACTGAATACTACAATACTGATCATTAACAAAAAAACATAATACTAATATCACCTTAAGCACAATTATACACAGGAGATCTGTACTTAGTATGCAGTGTCTGTGTACAGGTAATAAAGTGATCACCGGTGACATTATACACAGGAGCTCTGTCTTGCCCATAGGATATGTCATCCACTTGCCCAAGTAAGTCACAATAACATGTATGGGTATAACATCCTTTTCTTATAAGCACCACTTTTTTGTACCATATAAATGAGATCATGTATATACTATTCATCCTATGGGCAACTATAGTCATTTTGCTAACAGGTCAGATTAATATTGAGGATCTGGGAGGCCAGTAGTGCCTTTTTAACAACCCGCCCTTTTCTGTTCATTGGTTATAGGGCACTGCCTTCACTGTGGTACCCCTTTGTTTTTGTTTGACTAATTTGGCTTTTTACAATTTTGCCTAATAAAGGTTAAGTTTTAATATCCACCTTGCTACACAGATAATCCCTTAATTAGCCCCTACGGTATATCCTGGCCCCGTGTGTCGAACTTCTGACTCCAGCCGTATGTTCTCCCATCCTGCCCTCATGAGTATGCATTCTGCCCCATGTGATGTCCCATGATCCTGCCCCATCTGTCTCCATTGTATCCATCCTGCCCCTTGATCCTGCCCCGTGCTCCATTCTGCCCCACCCATGCTCCATTCTGCCCCACCCATGCTCCATTCTGCCCCACCTGTGCTCCATTCTGCCCCCATGCTCCATTCTGCCCCATACTCCATTCTGCCCCCACACTCCATTCTGGCCCCCACACTCCAATCTGGCCCTGTGGCAAATTTTAGGCTATGCCCATGACCACACCCATTTCACAACTAGTCGCACCCATTTAGCACTGCTTATCACACTGACTGGTACTGAGGGCACAGTGGCTGGTACTATGGGCACACTGACTGGTACTGAGGAAAAGAAAGAAAAAACAGAGAGAGAGAAAAAAGAAAGAACAGAGAGAAAGAAAGGAGAGAGAAAGCAAGAAAAACAGAGAGAGCGAGAAAGAAAGAAAAAACAGAAAGAAAGAACGGAGATAGAAAGAAAGAGGGGAAAGAAATAACAGAGAGAGAAAGAACAGAGAAAGAGAAAGGAAGAACAGAGAGAGAAAAAGAAAGAAAGAGAGGAAAGAAAGAACAGAAAATGAAAGAAAGAGGGGAAAGAAAGAACAGAGAGAGAAAGAAGGGAAAGAAAGAACAGAGAGAAATAAATAAAGATGGTAAAGAAAGAACAGAGAGAGAGAGAAAGAAACAGAGAGAAAGAAAGAGGGGAAATAAAGAACAGAGAAATAAAGAAAGAAGAGAGAAAGAAAGAGAAAAAAAGAACAGAGAGAGAGAAAGGAAGAACAGTGAGAGAGGAAGAACAGAGAGAAACAAAGAAAGAACAGAGAGAGAAAGAAAGAGGGGAAGGAAAGAAAGAACAGAGAGAGAAAGAAAGAACAGAGAGAAAGAAAGAGGGGAAAGAAAAAGAACAGAGAAAGAAAGAGGGGAAAGAACAAAAGAAAGAGGGGAATGAAAGAACACAGAGAGAAAGAAATAAAGAAAGAAAGAAAGAACAGATAGAGAAATAAAGAGGGGAAGAATGAAAGAACAGAGAGAGAAATAAAGAAAGAACAGAGAAAGAGAAGAAAGAAAAAAGAGGGAAAGAGTGAGAAAAAGAAAGAACAGAGAGAGAAAGAAAGAACAGAAAGAAAGAAAAAACAGAGAGAAAGAAAGAACTGAGAAAGAAAAAAGAGGGGAAAGAAAGAACAAACAGAGAGAGAAAAAAAAAACAGAGAGAGAAAGAAAGATTAGAGAGGGAAAGAAAGAACAGAGAGAGAGAGAAAGAAAAAGAGAGAAAGAGAGATTACTACTCTACTCTAACCTACTAAACATTTGTTAAAATATCCAATACAATTTAGGTATATTTTTATTTATTTTTCAATATTTAAAATTATTAATAATATCACATACAGGGGACAAATACCACCGCACCATGGCTAAACCATATATTACCACCACATAGTGACCTATAATACCACATACAAAGGAACAAATACCACCACATCATGTCCAGACAACATATTACCACCACATAGAGACCTATAATGCCACATACAAGGACCAAATACCACCACACCATGTCCAGACACCATATTACCACCTCAGTGACCGAATAATACCACATACAAAGAACAAATACTACCACACCATGTCCAGACAACATATTACCACCACAGTGACCACATAATACCACATACAAGGGACAACTACCACCACACCATAACCAGACCACATATTACCACCACAGTGACCGAATAATACCACATACAAGGAACAAAAACCACCACACCATGACCAGACCACATATTACCACCACATGGTGACCAAATAATACCACACCATGACCAGACACCATATTACCACCACAGTGACCGAATAATACCACATACAAGGAACAAATACCACCACACCATGTCCATACACCATATTACCACCACAGTGACCGAATAATACCACATACAAGGAACAAAAACCGCCACACCATGACCAGACCACATATTACCACCACATGGTGACCAAATAATAATAACAGGATGGATATATTAGGCAGGACAGTGTGCCACATAAGAGGACTAAAAGCTGCCATAATGACAGAAAGAAAGAACTAGGTTAGTTTCACACTAGCGTTTGGCAGAGCTGTGGAGGGCTGCGGACTTCCTCTGTGAAGCTCCGCCCACTGCTGCACCTCCTCCAGTCAGCTCCGCCTACATCTGCATGTGGCCTGCATACCTATCTTTAACATTGGGTATGCAGGCCGTGCGGATGTATGCGGATGCATCCGCTTGCGTTGTTTTGACGATGCAGCGACCACAACAAATTGCAAAACGTTCGACTCAGGTTGCCAAATTGTCAAAACGACGTAAGCGGTCACAGCCGCATACATCCGCACGGCCGGCGTACCCAATGTTAAAGATAGGTACGCAGGCCGCATGCAGACATAGGCAGAGCTGACCAGAGGAGGTGCGGCAGTGGGCGAAGCTTCACAGAGGAAGTCCGCAGCCCTCCGCAGCTCTACCATCCGCAAATGTGAAGCCGGCCTAAGCTGGAAGTCAGGTTTAGATTATATATACAGCAAGGAAAAAACCTGTATACACAGTATCTTTATCCACAGCATGATCCGTATATAGCAGAGTGAGAAGTGACAACATGTACCTCAGGTATGTATCCATGATAAGTATACAGCACATTTGGACGAAGCCTTCACACAGATACCACATATATAGTGAAAGCAACCTGGTTGCACTGAATCTGTACGCACAAAATGATCAGCAAATAGCAAAGATGAGGTTACATACAGGTCACAAGCCTCCATAAATGGGGGAGAGGGAGTAATCAGCACAGCAAGGCCAATACACACAGCCTTGCCATGGAGTGCAGCCACTCCTCCTCAACACACGCCATCCCCCAATTCTTCCCCTCTCACCCTTATCTCCAGCACATGTGCCCACAGAACTAATGGCAGACAATGTATGTGTCCATGCTCTGTCCTCTCATACATATACCATCCCCAAACTGCTCTCCTCTCACCAGTGTCCAGTAAACCCAGCTCCACCATGCTAATGGCAAAACCTGTAGACCTGTAGCTGCCACACTAGTGAGCATGGTGGCGACATGAATTACTCTGAGGTAATACAAATCCCATATATGATGTAGGAGCTGATACTACACTAATACATGATGTCTGAGATGAATGTGCTCCTAAAATCATCTGTCATGTGAGGTGATGGATACATGATTCTGAGGTAATATTGATCCCATACATGATGTAGGAGCTGAAACTACGCGATGTCTGAAGTGAATGTGCTCCTATCAGCTGTAATGTGAAGTGATGACCCCATAAGTGGCTACATGAATTTCTGAGGTAATATTAATCCCATACATGATGTAGGAGCCAGCTATATTGTGAAGTGATAAACTCCCAGTATTATACTTCCCTGTCTGATCTTCTTACACTAATCCTCACCGAAAATTTATTTTTGTTTGAGGATCAATTTCTTCTACAAAGGAAAGGCATAGCTATGGGGTCCAATGTAGCACCCCATACGCTAATATATATATGGACCATCTTGAAACATCATTTGTGTACAATCACCCCCTTTTCGCCGCAAATATCATACATTGGAAGAGATTCATTGATGATATTGCTTTCATTTGGACTGGCAGTGATGATACACTTCTTTAATTTTATACAGACATCAACTCAGCCACTACGGACCTATCCTTTACTATCCATTATGATAGTAAATGGATTCACTTTTTGGATACCATGGTTACAATTACCTTGGATGGTGAAACAGATTTATACACCAAACCGACCGACAAGAACAGCCTCATTCATTACACAAGCGTCACCCCCAACACATCAAGAGGTCCCTCCCTAAATCCCAACATTATAGGGTCCATCATAACGTGTCCAACGAAAATGTCCGCCCGATTAGACACAAAGAAATGGATCTGAAATTCCGACAAAGGGGCTACCCTGATAACGTTCTGAAGTCCTCTCATTCACCATCTGAGCGGGTCAATAATAACAAGAACCAGAGATTAGTTCCATGTTTGAGTTGCCTGCAGTGCTCCAACATCTCCAAAGGAGACAGCTTCACCCACCCACAGTCGGGTAAACGTTATCCCATCAAGGGATTCTACACATGCGAATCCTCTTATGCGGTGTACCTCATCAAGTGCCCATGTGGTCTCGGATATGTTGGGGAGACCACCCAGCATATCCGCGACCGCATATCACAACACAAATCGACCATCAGGTGTGGACGGACTCTATTACCTATCCCCTTATTCATTCTCATCTGGACTATTGTAACTCTCTACTAATCGGTCTCTCTCTTACCAAATTCTCCCCTCTCCAGTCTGTCTTGAATGTTGCAATCAGGATCATATTCCTCACCAATCGTTATACCGATGCCTCTACCTTGTGCCAGTCATTACACTGGTTCCGCATCCACTCAAGAATCCAGTACAAAGTTATTACCCTCACCCACAAAACACTCCATGGCTCAGCACCACCCTACATCTCCTGCCTTGTCCCAGCCTACCATCCTACCCATGCCCTCCGTTCTGCTAATGGCCTGAGGTTAGCATCTTCAATAATCAGAACCTCCCACTCCCATCTCCAAGACTTTTCACGTGCTGCGCCAATTCTTTGGAATGCACTACCCAGGTTAATACGATTAATCCCCGATCTCCACAGTTTTAGGCATGCCCTAAAAATGCATTTGTTCAGACTGGCCTGCCGCCTCAACGCATTAACCTAACCTTCCCTGTTGACCCATTCAAATTTTTTTGCCATAATCAGATACCTCATATTATTTTCTCACCCCCTTAGTGCATTTAATAGCCCTCTATGTCTGTACTGTTACATACTTTGGCTGTTAACTGGTTCATGCAGAATTACATGAACACCAGATTCAAACATGTCCTAATAGACTACAGATCAGGTGTCGGGAACATTGTATATTTGTCCTGTATTCCCTCCCCTTTTGTTCCATTATAATTTTTTGTTTCTTTATTTTTTCATTTTTTGTTATTTTATTTTTCACTTTTTTATTTTTTTATGTGAAGTATACATACATATGTGGGTCTTATTTCATTTTTTCATTATTTATTACTATTTTTTATTTTCAATTTTTATCCCTTTTTTTACGTTAGGTTGTATTGTCCCTTGAAGTATCTATTTTACAGTCTTTTTTCTACTTAGACTTCCCCTTTTTGGTTTTGTTTGTTTTCCTCGTATTATTTTATTTTCCTTTTTTATTTTTCTTTTCCATTTTTCTCTTTTTTTGTACGTATTTTTCCTTTTTTGCATTGTGACAACCTTTTTCCCTTTTCCCATGTCCTTATTTGTTCTTTGTCTGTGGCTCCCTATTAATAATAGGTTCTTACCCTACTAATAATGTCACACCGCCAGGTTCTCCCCTGTGGGGGGCGTATTAATAACTAAAAACTTCCAGCTCTTTTAATTAAATAGCTTTGTACACAGCGTTCGGGTCTCCTTATAGCTTTAATGATTACAGGTCCTTGTGCGCAAGTGCCACCTCACTGTCGGGTCTGCCCACTGAGGCACTCGGCCTCTCGTGTCTTTGCAACCTTGCGCTTGCGCAGTATGTACCCCTGTCCCTGACTGTACAGACGGGGAATCCTTGAACATCGCAGGCTATCTAGCCTGCGCACACGCACTTCTACTTGTGACATCCTCCCTCATGACCCGGAAGCGCTTCATAGCACGGCTCTTAAAAGACTGTCAGAAAGCTGACTAACTTATAACGGCACTTGTAGCTGGCGCTCCCACACCATACAGGTATGATTTGCTACTACTTACCGTTTGTTTACCCTTTTTTTGTCTGTTACCTGTTAGCAAGGTCCTTTGGTACGGAGATCTGCTGGGCTTCTAATACTTTGGCGCATTACTGACATTTTTAAGTTACGCCCTGGGTACCTCTTGAAATGTGTCTTGCAGACCAATGCCTTTATTTTCCATATTTTTTATTATTTATTTTTTATTTTTATTTTTTATCTTTTTCTTATTTTTACTATGCCAGTCTCATTAATAGACATGTGTCATCTATCCATAGGCATGAATGGAGACTAGTTCCCATTACCTGAGACCCTTTTCCACAACAGATAACATAAGGCCTACTTTATTGTTTTCAAATAATTTTATTGGTTTTTTTTAAATAAACAGGGTAGGGAAAGGAAGGGAGGGAAGGGAGTGGGGAATAAACAACCTTGTACAGGTGGGGAAAAATTTTTTTAAAAACTAGAGAACCCACAAACAGGCATAGAATAACATATATCGAATAACAACATAAAAGAAAAAAAAAAAAAAATCGACAATCACATAAGGCCTACTTTATAACCCTGGTGCTTCTTTGCTGTTTTTGTCATTATTTATCCTATATTCCATCATGAGTCCATTGTTGAAACCTTTCTGCGCCTGTTTACGCTATGATTATTGTATATTGTGCTCTACATACAGATGTATAAATATACATACTTTTTATGGGTTTTTTTGTGGTTTTTGAACCATATTACTGCAGTGAATTTGGTTGTGGTGATCATTATTAACACGGTGCTTGGTGTTTTTATTACTGTGTATTATTATCTTTGCCGTTAATATCTTTACCACTGTAACTATCGGTGATACGTGTGCTCCCGTTAATGGTTACTGTTACTGTTTTTACAGGGTACATCTGTTGTTTATCTCTTTGGTCTATGCACGTATAAGGCTAGTTTCACACTTGCTTTTTTTTGCAGCGCGTTTTTCCCGCAAAAAAACGCATTGAAAAAACGCATACAAAAGCATACAACTGCTGCGTTTTTTTCAAGCATTTTTATGAGCATGCATGAAAAAAACGCAGCGTTTTTATGCGTTTGTATGCGTTTTTAGTGCGTTTTTACCGCGTTTGCGTTTTTTTCCAACATTAGGTGGCCCCTCACACTAACCCAAACCATGACTTTACTAACCCTAACCCTGACCCTAACCCTAACCCTGACCCTAACCCTAACCCTGACCCTAACCCTTAACCAAACCATACTTAACCCTAACCCTGACCCTAACCCCAACCCTAACCCTGACCCTGACCCTAACCCTAACCATAAACCCCCTTAACTAACCCTAACTCTAACCCAAACCCCTAAATTCCATGGTTAACAAAAAAAACCGCATGTGCAAAAAAACGCATACATGAGCATGCCAGTGCGCATGTATGCGCATCCATAGGCTATAATGGCCATTTTTAGCGCAAAACGTGCGCATACGTGCGCATGCGCTTTTTTGCAGGGCCAAAAAATGCAACATGCTGCGTCTGGAAAATACAAACGCACACCCCAAAAAAACGCAGCGCATGAAAATCGCATACATGCGCTTACCAGCGCGCAGGTATGCGCACCCATGTTAAATATAGGGGGAAAAACGCATGCGCACGTATGCGTTTTTTTACAGCGCAAAAAAACGCAAATGTGAAACCAGCCTAACTTGTTACATGCACATTTTAATTTTATGTATATATTTCTACACAGATTCAGCTTGAAAAAGGCATGTTCATGCCGAAACATTGCAGAAGTATATCTGTTTTCCTACTGGGTCATATTTTGCTTTCCATTTTTTTTGAGCGGTGGTGGTGTTTGCCTCATCGGTCTACATTGGATAATAAAGCTATCATTTGAGTGCCCAAGTTTTTTGTTATTAATTGATGTCTTCTCCATCTCTTCTCAAGAGGTAGAAAGACAATTTACCTCCTCTATATAAACCCCAACCCCCCCCTCAGAGAGTGACCAGCCCCCACCCTCCTCACAGTGGCACACCAGGCACAAACTCTTGCTTAAAATCTACACCGCTGTACACACAAAACTGCAGGAGTTAAAAGACCTGCCCAGCCCAAAAGTCATGCCCTCCTGCGCCAATTGCTCCGGTGGTTTCTTTTTAATGAATATGGCTCAAGTGGACAGAAATTATGACCTCAATTACTGTATATAGTATATGCAAAAATCCAGTCTCAGTGAACTGAAGTAAGATGTCCCAAGGAAAAGCTCAGTATTGCCTGGTCGGTGACAAGTACAAAGTTATCATCGTCCCCCTAATAAATGTGAACATATTACACAGCCATTCTCACGACACACCCAGTACTTATCATCAGATCAATGCTCCGTTCAGCCTCGGGTAGGGAAGTTCATTGCAGTGTGCATTTAATAAAGTAATAAAATGTTTTACACATTATAAAACTAGATCTCATCTCTGTTAATAGCCAGATAAGTGGACAACTGGGAGAGCTTCATGGAAAGAAAACAATAGGAGGGTGGAGGCCGAATTGTGAGTTAGGAGTTTTCTTAACCCCTTAATGACAGAGCCATTTTGCAGCTCAATGACCAGGCCAATTTTTACAATTCTGACCACTGTCACTTTATGAGGTTATAACTCTGGAACGCTTTAACGGATCCTGCTGATTTAGAAACAGTATTTTTGTGACATTTTACATCACGTGGTAAAATGTCTTCTATATGACTTGTGTTTAGTTATGAAAAAAACAGAAAATTTTGAAAATTTTGCAATGTTCAAACTTTAAATTTTTATGCCCTTAAATCAGAGAGATACTGTATGTCACACAAATTTCTTAATAAATAACATTTCCCACGTGTCTACTTGACATCATCACAATTTTGGAAACAAAATTTTTTTGTTAGGAAGTTATAAGGGTTAAAAGTTGACCAGCGATTTCGCATTTTTACAACAAAATTTACAAAACCATTTTTTAAGGGACCACATTATATTTAAAGTCGCTTTGGGTGTACGTGACAGAAAATACCCAAAAGTGACACCATTCTAAAAACTGGACGCCTCAAGGTGCTCAACACCACATTCAAGAAGTTTATTAACCCTTTACATGCTTCACAGGAACTGAAGCAATGTGGAAGGAAAAAAATTTTTACTTTTTTTTGCAAAAAATTTACTTCAGAACTAATTTTTTTATTTTCACAAGTGTTGAAAGAGAAAATGAACCACAAAATTTGTAGTGTAATTTCTCCTGAATATGCTGATACCCCATATGTGGGGGTAAACCACTTTTTGGGCGCATGGCAGAGCTCCCAAGGGAAGGAGCGCTGTTTGACTTTTTCAACGCAGAATTGGCTGGAATTGAGATCGGACACCATGTTGCATTTGGAGAGCCCCTGATGTGCCTAAACAGTGGAAACCCCCAACAAGTGACACCATTTTTGAAACTAGACCCCTTAAGGAACTTATCTAGATGTGTGGTGAGCACTTTGAACCTCCAAGTGCTTCACTGAAGTTTATAACGTAGAGCCGTGAAAATAAAAAAAATAGTTTTTTCCACAAAAAAGATCTTTTCACCCCCAAAATTTTATTTTTACAAGGGTAACAGGAGAAATTAGACCACCAAAGTTGTTATGCAATTTGTCCTGAGTACGCCCATACCCCATATGTGGGGGTAAACCACTGTTTGGGCGCACAGCAGAGCTCAGAAGGGAAGGAGAACTGTTTGACTTTTTCACTGCTGAATTGGCTGGAATTGAGATTGGAAGCCATGTCATGTTTGGAGAGCCCTTGATTTGCCTAAACAGTGAAAAAAACCACAAGTGACACCATTTTGGAAACTAAACCCATTAAGGAACTAATCTAGATGTGTGGTAAGCACTTTGAACCCCCAAGTGCTTCACAAAAGTTTATAACGCAGAGCCGTGAAATTAAAAAATTTTTCCTCAAAAATGATTTTTTATCCCATTATTTTTTAGGGTAACAGGAGAAATTGGACCACAAAAGTTGTTGTGCAATTTGTCTTGAGTACGCTGATACCCCATATGTGGGTGGGAACCACTGTTTGAGAGAGCTCGAGAGGGAAGGAGCGCCATTTTCGAATGCAAACTTTGCACAAGTGAACCCATTTTGGAAACTAGACCCCCGAAGAAGCTTATCTAGACTTTTTCAATGCTGAATTGACTGGAATTGAGATTGGACGCCATATCACGTTTGGAGAGCCCTTGATATGCCTAAACAGTGAAAAAAAAACACAAGTGACACCATTTTGGAAACTTGACCCGTTAAGGAGCTTATCTAAATGTGTGGTCAGCACTTTGAATCCCCAAGTGCTTCACAGAAATTTATAACGCAGAGCGGTGAAAATAAAAAATCTTTTTTTTCTACAAAAGTGATTTTTTTAGCCCCCAATTTTTTTATTTTCCCAAGGGTAACAGGAGAAATTAGACCCCCAAAGGTGGTAAATAGTGGAAACCCCTCAATTCTAGCTCCAACCCTTATGCCAACCCTAAACCTAATCCTATTCCCTAACTCTAATCCTAACCCTAATCCCAACCCTATTCCTAACCCTAATTCTAACCCTAACCCTAATTCTAACCTTAACCCTAATTCTAACCCTAACCTTAATTCTAACCCTAACCCTAATGGAAAATGAAAATAAATATATTTTCTTTATTTCATTATATTTCCCTAACTAAGGGGGTGATAAGGGGGGGTATTTACTTTTTTTTATTTTGATCACTGTGATAGGGTTTATCACAGTGATCAAAATGTACATTGAATGAATGAATAGAATCTGCTGGCCATTTTCTTCCCGGATCAAGATGGCGGCGCCCACCAGAGAAGGCAGGAGGGTCTGAGAACCACCGGGAGGTACCAGGGCGATCGGGGACCATATTTCTCTCTCCTCTGATGTGCGATCACATCAGAGGAGAGAGAAAGTGAAAGCAAAATCGCTGCTTTTTTTGCAGTTGCAGTTATATGCTTAATAACGGTGATCGCAAAAGAGGGGTCGGTAAAAAACAACCAGAATCATGTTCTCCGGGGGTAGCCGAGATCTCGGAGAAAATCTGACTCTGGGGGCTGTTATACACTTTTTCCACAGCGCCGTTAATCAACGGCGCTGTGGTTTAAGTACCTTTTACTACCGCTGTTAAAAGGCGTATCGGCGTTCGTTAAGAGAGTAAAGTGGATTTATAAGGAAAGATCTAAATACAAAGCAATCTGCTGGTCTGTTACACTGTTGTGAATAATGGATAATGCCATCATTCTGTCCACATACATCGTGTTATTGGCAACAAATCCCCTGTTTACACCAGATAACGTGCTGCCAGTAAAGCCAGTCTGTTAATTATTGTATGCTCTTTCAACGATTCTTGGCCCGTATAAATGCATCTTTACATCTATAACATGTTGTTTGTACTATGAATGGTAATCTGTAAAGGTCCAGTCAAGCAAATCAACCATGCAGCAAATAATGTCCACGAGACTTGCATTTATATGATTCAGTGATGGTATATTTTTTCCCAGTTGGTTGTGAGCTCGGTTGTATTCTGACACCTGTTACACGATTGGATGTGCGGCTGACAAGTGGTCATTTTTAGATAATCGTAATAACAGAAACTATTAATGGCAAGTTAATTCTCACCGGGTCAACTGACCTTTGCAATGTTTGCCTTCGACCTTTAGAGAGAATTCCACTAGATTTAATACGAGACGAGTACACTGACAAAACTCCCATGTACAACGTGAGCTTCTAGCGCCACGAGCCCTCTCTCCATATAACTCTGTAGGAAGAATTACTTAGCTTACATCAAGTGAAAGGGTTATATAATCAATTAGAATCAAGTTTCCTCCATCCTGTTGGTTGTGCTCTTTGCTTGCTTGTTATATCTGTTTGTTTTGTATTGTAGTTTAGGGTTACAATATGAATACGATGTAGGTGGAAATCATTAACCCAACAAATCTCACATTTCCTGCTGTTGATTCTCTGCCTGAGGCATCGGAGCAATTAGAAAGAAATGTTAGTTTGCTTTCCTTTTGAGTCGATTTGATAAGTGGCAGACAGACCTGTCATATGCCAGTTGTCACTTAGGGATTATAATAACTGAGGTCAAAAGCTAGCATGCTAGTTCCATCTTTTTTATGAGAGTCATTGGGAGGCTGCCTGGTTGCTTCTACAATTCTTAAAATAAAATGTGTATAGCCATCAGTAAGATGTAAAGGATAAGTAGCCACCTTCCCAGCTACAGTCTATGTGGCTGTAGTGGCACTTCTCTCATCCACCTCCAGATGGCAGTAATGTTGTTTCATTTGGGGATGTTTATACAAGAGCATAAAAAAATCGGAGTTTCATCCAGAAAAATCACAAAAACATTGGAGGGTTTGGAAATACAAACTTATTAGAGGCTTTGACTCACTACAGAATCTGAGGAATCTGCTCCAGAGACAGTGAGGGCATCAGGCCTGTGATCTTACTTGGATATTGGGACTATAAAACTTTCCCATCACTAATCTAATCCAATTAACAACTCATTCTCTGAGCTCAGTTTTTGTTTATTTAAATGTTCATTTGTTAGATCATGCCTCTTTTGTGTGCATATATTTGTGATTCTTCAGAAACTTTGTTATACCATGCATAAGGAAGGGAACTAAGAAGTCTCGAAAGCTTGCTTTGTAGCATCATTTATTTTATTTTTCTTAGCCATTAAAAGGTATCATAACTACAAGATTATCTCATTTTTTTCCCACTGAGAGCATTTTTTATCCAGAAAAATGTTAGCACCACGCCGAAGTCCTGCTCTGACAGGCAGGGTCTCTGGCGTGTCTCTTCACTCACTCGTGCTGCGGTCAGTTCTTCCCTTCCCCATGATCTGCATGCTTCCAACTGGTCCTCTGGCCATGTCCTTAGGGCACGGGCGGGTGAACCTCGCCCTCTTAAAGGGTCAGCGTGTGCACTTGCTGCCTCCCCCCACCAATAGCTGTGGGACATTATGTTTATATTGCTTCCTCCCAATGGGGAGGTGCCAGAGCAATCTTCCTGTTTTGCTGTCTAAGTTGTGTAAGGTTGCATCTGTCTTTCTGTCTTTCCCCTCTTTCTTTCTCTTTGTTCTTTCTTTCCCCTTTCTTATTGCCCTCTACTCCTCTTTGGTCAGACCTCATCTGGAATATTGTGTCCAGTTTTGGGTGCCACATTTTATAAAAGACATCAACAAACTGGAGCAAGTTTAGAAAAGAGCAACCAGAATGGTGACCGGCAAACCCTGTCTTATGAGGAAAGGTTGCATGATTTGGGAATGTTTAGCTTGCAAAAGAGAAGACTGAGAGGAGACTTAATAGCTGTCTACAAATATCTCAAGGGCTGTCACATTATAGAAGGATCATCTTTATTCTCATTTGCACAAGGAAAGACTAGAAGCAATGGGATGAAACTGAATGGGAGGAGACACAGATTAGATATTAAAGTAGAAAAAACTTTTTGACAGTTAGAGTGATCAATGAGTGGAACAGACTGCCACGAGAAGTGGTGAGTTCTTCAATGGAAGTCTTCAAACAGAGGCTGGACAGACATCTGTCAGGGATGATTTAGCAAATCCTGCTTTGAGCAGGGGGTTGGACCAGATGGCCCAGGAGGTCCCTTCCAACTCTACGATTCTATTATTCTATGATTCTTTCTCTCTCTGTTCTTTCGCTCTGTTTGTTGTTTCTTTCCCCTCTTTCTCTCTCTGTTCTTTCTTTCTATCTGTTCTCTCTTTCTGTTCTTTCTTTCCCCTCTTTCTTTCTCTCTCTGTTCTTTCTTCTTCCTCTCTGTTCTTTCTTTCCCCTCTTTCTCTCTTTGTTCTTCCTTGCTCTTTCTCTCTCTGTTCTTTCTCTCTCTGTTCTTTCTTTCTTTCTTTCGCTCTGTTCTTTCTTTCTCTCTGTTCTCTCTCTTTGTTCTTTCTTTCCCCTCTTTCTTTCTCTCTCTGTTCTTTCTCTCTCTGTTCTTTCTCTCTCTGTTCTTTCTCTCCTTTCTTTCTCTCTCTCTGTTTTCTTTGTTCTCTCTGTTTTCTTTATCTCTTTTCCTCAATACCAGTCAGTGTGCCCTCACTACCGGCCACTGTGCCCATAATGCCAGCTACTGTGCCCTCAGTACCAGTCAGTGTGATCATCAGTGCTAAATGGGTGGGGTTGGGCGTGGACATGGGTGTAACTAGTTGTGAAATGGGTGTGAATGGGGTGTGGCCTAAAATTTTCATGCCGCAGCCTTTGTCTCTCTTTCCCTTCTTAAAAAGTTGGGAGGTATGCCTACTGTCACGCCTGCCATGCCTGTCATGCCGCTTTGCCCCCAGTGTCGGGTCCCTGCGGGCAGATGGAGGTCTCTCATGTTTTATGCTGCAAGATCCCTGGAGCAGTGTGCACATGCACCTCGTGACTGTTTTGCTGGAAGATGCCTGGAGCAGTGTGCATGCACACCTCACCTCGTGGCTGCATGCCGTGGCTGTGTGACCAGCTATCTCTGCTCTGCCTGTGGCAATCCTCTGTGTTCCTGAAGACCCTGATCATGTGGCCTTTCCAGCACTGTCTGATGCAGCAGTCCTCTCTGTGTTTCTGGAGTCCCTGATCATGTGACCTTTCCTATGTTCCAGCACTGTCTGACCCAGCTAACCTCTCAGTGTTTCAGGAGCCCCTGATCATGTGACCTTCTCTATGGTCCAGCCCAGTCTGATCTGGCAATGCTGTCTATGATCCTGGAAGATCTGAACCGGAAGTCCCCTCCTGGTCCTGACCCGGAAGTGCAGGGGCTAATGCCCTATATCAGACCACCCCTTCCTATTGTCGGGGCCTGATTACCGTGTTGCTTTCCGGCATGGCTGCTTGGTCTGCTCGGTCGCTCCCCGTATTCTGTGCCCCTGCACTCTGCCCTGTCGTGCATTTCTGCACACGCTCTGTGCTTGTATTCTGCCTCTTGTCCTGTGCCATGTCTTGTGTTGTCCTTTGTGCCATGTTTTGTCTCTGCCTTTGCCAGCTTTGCCATGTCTTGCCTTTGCTATGCTTTGACTTGTAGTCCTTCCTGTGTTCTCTGCCTTTGCCTGCTTTGCCATGCCTTGCCTGTTCTCTGCCTGGTGCTCTGTTGTGCCTCCTGGCACACACACCATTCCTGCTCTGACCTATGGTGCTTCTCAAGCAGATTTCCAGGCTAGTCTCAAGGTTCTTCCTTGACCCGGCTCTGGGCTTCGGCCTACGCTCCGCTGCTAGCCCTGTTCTCTGACTGGTGCTTTGTTGTGCCTCCTGGCACACGCACGATTTCTGCTCTCTGACCTATGGTGCTTCTCCAGCACATTTCCAGGCTAGTCTCAAGGTTCTTCCTTGACCCGGCTGTGGGCTTCGGCCTACGTTCCTCTGCTAGCTCTGTATTCTGCCTTGCTTTGTGGTGCCTCCTGGCACACTCTCCTTTCCTGTATTCTCTCTGACCCTGCTCTGTGCTTCTGCCTAGGTTCCGCTCCTTGCTTTGTCTTTTCCTTGCCCTGTCTGGTTTTCCCTTCCTCTTGTCTTGTTGTTTCAGTACCGAGCTGTTGGTCGCGTCACACAGGACAGTGTCACGTCAGTCTTGTTGTTTTAGTTACCGGCCTTCAGGTCGTGTCACACAGGACAGGCATACATGACAGATTGCCCCTTGCCCGCCTCCTTTGCCTTAGTCATGCCGCTTACTTGTGTCTCAGCCGTGTGCACTGGCCAGTGAGGCGTGTCTCCTGCCTTGATCCCTGGAGTGGCTCCTAGCACGCACCCTGCCTTGAACCCTGGCGTGGCTCCTAGCACGCACCCTGCCTTGAACCCTGGTGTGGCTCCTAGCATGCACCCTGCCTCGAACCCTGGCGTGGCTCCTAGCACGCACCCTGCCTCGAACCCTGGTGTGGCTCCTAGCACGCACCCTGCCTTGATCCCTGGCTTGCCTGCCGGATTCCCGAAACCTGCCGACCGCTGCCAGAGGTCCGGAACTAGATGACTGTGGCCTGATGTCCGCAGCTGATTTCCGCAGCCTGATGCCTGGATCCTGTTGGTCGTTGCCAGTAGTCCGGAGTCCGATGCCATCGCACCCTGCCTTGGACCCTGGCGTGTCTCCTAGCGCGCACCCTGCCTTGGACCCTGGCGTGTCTCCTAGCACGCACCCTGCCTTGGACCCTGGCATGTCCCCTAGCACGCATCCTCTCTTGAACTCTGGCGTGTCTCCTAACAGGCCTCCTGCCTTGAAACCCTGGTGTATCTCCTAGCACGTACCCTGCCTTGGACCCTAGTATGTTTTCTAGCATGTGTTATGCCTTGAACATTTGGCGTGCCCCTGCACGCACTTTGCTGTGTTTCACTGTTTATGCCTTGCACCTGATTAAAGCTTGAAACCACGTTTATTGAAGAAACCCAGTGACCTTGCTTTATGTTTTGCATTCTGCTCGTTCCTGTTGTTAGACACTCACTAGTGTCCCTCTGAGCCGGCCGTCTGGTCCCAGCAGTCGTGGTGGCTCACCCCCTTGGTCTTTCCCCTGTATAGGGGGTGGTTCCTCACAAGGTCAGCTCGCCCTCGGTGGGTGGGTGCCACGACCCAGAGGGTCCACTCAAAAAATTGTCTCAGCAGAAGCTGAGTCCATCACACCTGCCTGCTGCACTCTGATATAAACACTGCCTGCTGCACTCTGATACAAACCCGGTCTGCTGCACTCAGGTGAGAACATCTGTCTGCTGCACTCTCATGTGAACTCTGCTGCATTCTAATACAAACCCTGCTAGTCGCTCCCTCCAGTCTGTCCTCTGGGTCCAGCTGCTGCTGCTGTGTGGCCGTTGGTCTGTCCTGGAGTGGCACCTGGCGTTCATCGGGAGCTAAGTATAACCTCGCCATCAGAGGCTCTAGTGAACAGTCAGATGTTTATTTAGTCACACCCTTCCAGGCTCTCCATGGTCCGTGACACAGTGGTTCCACAAACCACGTCAGTGACAAAAAATGGGACAGACCCAGACCTTAGTCTTATGGAAAATCTGTGGTCAGGCTTGAAGATCGCTGTTCACCAGAGGAAACCATCTAACCTGAAGGAGTTTGAATAGTTTTACCTCGAGGAATGGGCAAAAGTCCGAGTGGCCAGATGTGGAAAGCTCATAGAGACTTATCCAAGGCAACGTGCAGCAGTAATTGCTGCAAAAGGAGGCTCTACAAAGCACTGACTTGAGGGGTGAATAGTTATGCACACTGAGGTTCTAATTTATTTTGTAATATTTGTTGTTTGCTTCACAATAGAAGACAACCAAAATGTGCACAGTTTTAGGAACATTCTTTACATGAACTGATGCAAATCCCCCAAAAAACTGTGAAATTCCAGGTTGTGATGAAGCAATACACTAGAAATGCCAAGGGAGGGGTTAATACTTTTGCAAGCTCCTGTATATATACACTAGTGTCTTACTGTTTCTTGTGTGAAGTATACAGCAGTCTCAGCATACTGTATGTAACGTTATGTAAATACAACAGTGTCAGTGTATCTTATGTGATGTATCGTTAGGTACAGAAATATGTGGACAGTGATACAAGTTGGAAAATATTCCAGTTCTAGTTCTATAATCAGTATGAACTGAAAGCTGGTATAAGGTGTGGCATTTGCATTTGAAAGCTGTTGATGTGAACCCACATCATGAGGTCAGAGGAGCTCTCAATGGAAGAGAAACAGACCACGATTAGGCTAAAAAAAAAGCATAAATCCACCAGAGAGAGCAGAAATGTTAGGAGCGGCCAAATCAACAGTTTGGTACATTCTGCAAAAAGAAAAAAAAATAACGCGTTGGTAATCTTAGAAACTCAGACAGGCCTAGACGTGTCAGTAAGACAGCACTGGTGGATGATGGAAGTAGGGGGGGGCAGTATAAAAAAAGAGAGCAAATACTGAGGGGTCACCACAAGGTGCAAACCATTAATCAGCCAGAAAATAGAAATGCCAGATTAGACTTTGTCAAAAGAATACTAAGGGCATGTGCCCACGTTGTGGATTTGCTCTTGTAAAAATCTGCGCCGATTCTTCCTCTCTTGGCAGAAAACGCAGTTGAAAATCCACGCATTTTTTATGCAGATTTTTCATGCACATCTGTATGCGTTTTTGTAAGCTAAATAAAGATATATTATTAGACAAAAAAAAGAATTGTGATGTCATTTCCTTGTCCAACCTCTTCTTTTACATTCTCCATTGAAGACCATAATATCATTAAATACCATGTTCAACTATAAAATTTACACACACAAAACAAATATATGTGACTATTATATATATATATATATATATATATTTCCTCTAACATTTGCTATACCACCATATCAGCATATAGTGCTCATATACTGCCATATAGTGTTCACCTACCGCCATATAGTGCTTATATACTGCCATATAGTCCTCACATACAGCTATATAGTGCTTATATACTGCCATAGTGTTCATATACTGCCATATAGTGCTTATATGCCCTGCCATATAGTGCTCATATACCACCATATAGTGCTCACATACCGCCATATCATGCTTATATACTGCCATATAGTGTTCACATTCTGCCATACAGTGAACACATAAAGCCATACAGTGCTCATATAAAGTACTGCCATATAGTGCTCACATACCACCTTATAGTGCGTGAAACACAATATCTTTAAGATAAAAAAAATTTGCGTGGGCTCCCACATAATTTTCATAACCAGCAGAGGGAAAGCCAATAGCTGAGGGCTGATGTTAATATTCTGGGAAGGCGCTAATAGCCATAAAGGTTCCCAGGCTATTAATATCAACTTACAGTTATTTGCTTAGCCTTTACTGACTAGTTTACAGGGGAACCCCCCCAAAAATTGACATGGGTTCCCCCTATAAAATTGAACCAGCAAAGGCTAGGCAGACAGCTGTGGGCTGATATTAGTAATTTGGGAAGGGGCCATGGATATTGGCACCCCGCCAGGCTAAAAACATCAGATCTCAGCCACCCCAGAAAGGACACATCTTATAGATTTGCCAATTCTGGCACTTAGCCTCCGCTCTTCCCACTTGCCCTGTAGCGGTGGCAAGTGAGGTAATATTTGTGGGGTTGATGTCACCTGTGTATTGTCCGGTGACATCAAGCCCACAGATTAGTAATGGAGAGGTGTCAATAAGACGCCCCCATTACTATTCCTATAATTGTATGGTAAATAAAGACACAGCCAGAATAAAGTCCTTTGTTAATCTTAATTAATCATGCTTACTGCATAGCCTAATCCCCAAATCCTTCAATATCCTGCAACAAAAATAAAATAATAAACCAGCAAAAATACTTACTGTCCAAAGTAGTCCTAAATAACGAGTGTCCCACGGCGATCACACGTGTAGAACAGTCACATCGGGAGATGTGTTCTGAGGGCTCCGGTGACAAACTGACAGGAGATAATCGCTCCTGCGGTGCATCACTGAGAAGTCACCGTAGTTTGTGCTCTCACTTTACGGCAGTACCGCTGTGTGAGAATTTTCTCATGCAGTGGTGCCGCAAGTGACAGCACAAACTCCAGTGACCTCTGATGGTGGGGCAGTGATACAGTGCGGGAGAATACCTCCTGTCACTGTATCACCGGAGCCGTGTAGAGCGGTCACATATCCCGATGTTACCTCTACCTGGAAGATCGTCGTGGGACACTTGTTATTTAGGACTACGGCGGACTAGGGAGTATTTGTGTTGGTTTATTATTTTATTTTTGTTGCAGGAGATCGAGGATGTCGGGGAACTAGGTGTTTGGTGAGTATGAATGTGTTTTTTTGTTTTGTTTTACAATTTAACACAGTTGCCGGATGATGGGACTACTATCCCATCATTGGCTCGTGTTGTCACTGTAGCAGACATAGCCAGATGGGAGTAGTAATCCCATCAGATGATGCCTGGCTACACACAGACACCTGTAGACAGACCCATACAAACACACAGGCGCACACGCAGACACCTGCAGACAGACAGGCACATATTCTCCACTCACATATAGTCTCCGCTCACACACATAGTCTCCGCCCTCACACTCTTCCTCCTTCTTTTCCACAGTAATTTTGGCACGCAAATCTGCAGCTAATCCACAGAACTTTTTACACCTGCGGTTTTGCTGCATATTTGACTGACTCAATGTAAGTCAATGGGTGTGGAAACGCTGCAGATCCGCAAAAAGAATTGACATGCTGCAGGAAATAAAACACTGCGAATCCGCGCGGAATTTTCCGCAGCATGTGCACAACAATTCTGGATTCCCATTGATTAACATTGGTTGGGCAATACATTGTGGATTTGGTGCAAATCCCCTTGGAAAAAACACTGCGGATCCACATAAAAATCCACAACGTGTGCATATAGCCTAAAGAAGCTGCCCAGCTATGGAAAAGCAAAATTAAGATAAACCAATACCAAAATGATGAGAAGAAGAAAGTGTGGTGAAGGCTTGAAGCAGCTCCTGATCCTCAGCACATCCTGTGTAACAAATGGTGGAGGCAGTGTGATGGTGCTGGCATGCATAGATTCCAATTGACAGAAGCAGCCGGATGAAACCTGTTTGTACAGGGCGATACTTTCTGCTCAGATTCAACCAAATGCAGCAAGGATGATTGGATAGCGTTCCACAGGACAGATGGACAATGATCCAAAACATCCTGCAATCGAAAAAAGTGGAATATTCTGCAGTTACCGAGTATTCACTAGATCTCAGCTCATCAAGCCGTATTTCACAGGCTGAAGACAAAACTGAAGGCAGTAAAGCCACTGCAGTAAAGGCGGCAAAGCCACACACCTGAGGAGACCAGCGATGGTGATGTCCATGGCCTCCAGACTTCAGGCCATTATTGCTGCAAAGGATTCGTTGCAAAGGGTTAAACTTGAACATTTTATTTATTACATTTGGAAAGTTAATTTGTCCAATTACTTTTAAGCCCCTAAAATGAAGAACCTGTCACAGTTCCACCTTTCAGTATGTCTAGAATGCAGTTCCTAACAGCTTGGCCGTCCAATCTAGAACAGGGGCATGCTGAAGCTGTTAGTACTTTGATTGACAGCTAAGATATCCTATCTGGTACAGAAGCGAGCTCGATTATCCAATCTGAGACTGGAAGGCGTCGGTTGTCTTCAAGTCATTATCCCAGATGATTGCTACTTAACTGAGCTGTTTCTGCCAGACCTCTACCAGCTAATGAGATTTGTGCACCCTGTGCCTTGAGTTCTGTATGCCTGATCTTTTGTTGCCTGATCTTGGACTTCGCTCTGACCATTCGTCTGTTTAACCACTTCTGCTCTGATCCGTTATCCTCCTGATATTCTGACCTTGGAACGTTACCTGACCATGCCTTTGTCTCTTCCTTCTGTTTATGACTTACCCTCCTGGCTTCTGACCTTGGACTCCATGAATATTCTGACTCACAGCTTAGCCGTGAGAAGTACAGAAGCTTTGTAGGAAAATGGCTGTAATTCCTAAATGTTTCACATTAAATGTTTAAATGTTTTAATGTTTCGCATTAAAATTCTGATGCCATCTTACCTGTAGGAAGATGGTGTCGGCATCCCGGGCTGTGTCCCCGCCCACCCGGCCTCCCAATTGCTGTGATTGGCTGTTCAATTCTGAATAGTCAATTGCAGCCTTTCTCATTGCTTCAGCCAATCAGATTGGTTGAAACAGTGAGGTCCCAGGCTAGGATTGAGTACCGATGTACTCGATCCTAGGCCGGTGCCTGGCAATGCCAGGCATCGTCGAAAACCCCTCAGATTGGGGCGATGGACGATCACATCAATTGAGCCAATCGCAGGGCACAGCAGCGGTGTGATCGCACTGTGCCCTGCTGGTGACCTGCAGGTGACCTGCCCTAGGATCAGAGCTTTCAGCTCCGATCCTAGGATGTTGCCTAGCAACACCAACATCACCAAGACCATCTATGATTGGTGGGATCGATGTGATCATCGATCCCACAAATGACAGGTCACAGCAGCGGTATGACCGCTCTGTGACCTGTCTATCACCTGTCAATGACCTGTGTGTGACTGATCTGCAGGTCCTCACACTAGCTGAGTATTACTGCAGAGCGGTCACACTGCCAGGTCTCCTCCTGTGCTGGGCCTTGTCGTGCTACAGAAGCCTGTAACACCACAATCCCTGCTGAAAAAAGAAAAGAGACGAGAGACTACACCCGTTGATCCTTGCTCTCTCTTCATCCAACCCAATCCCCACTTCCCCCTCTTTTTCACCCCCCTTTGCTCCACCTCTGTGCGCACATTTAGCAGCCGCCAAGCGTTGTTTGGTGACAGAGTTCACTGATCAACACTCGTGCTTGCTTTTTTTTCTCAGCCCCCTTTGCGGCACTTCCGTGCGCACATCCAGCAGCCGTCAAACTTTGAAAAGTGACGCAGTTCACTTATCAGAGCTGGTGTCTGCTGTTTTACACTTTTGCATTTTTTTCTCCCTATTTGCTTTTTTTCTTTTAGCTTTTTATTTTCAAACAAGTTTGCACCAGTTACTATCCCCCCACACACACACACATACAGTTATAAATAAAGTACACACAAGCACGATACTGATAAAAAAAATGTCGTGCCCATCACGTTTGTCCCAACAGCGCTATTCAGTGGGAAGGCATATGCTTTCCTTACCTCCGACACTGATATCGAGGGAGAGGATCCCACATTTCTTTATTTTTTGGATTCTTCATCCTCATCCTGTTCCTCCTCCTCATCTTCCTCCACGGGTCCTATGGAACCGCCTCGCAGACGTCCCAGGACAGAAGATGAGGCAACGCCCACCATTCCCGAAGATGAAGCTGAACCAGCGCACCCCATTGCGGACCTCCTATGGACCTCACCCCCCGAAAATTACGAGCCACTGATTCCTGATTTTGTGGCAGAATCAGGAATCAAGTTTGACATCACCAACCTCATAGAAATAGACTTTTTCAAAGTCTTTCTCTCTGAGGATTTTGTTAACCTCATGGTGGACCAAACTAATTTGTACGCGCGTCAATTTTTGGCCCAAAACCCCAGATCATCATATTCTAACTGGTCTCCTGTAGACGCAGTTGAAAGGATGCAATTCTGGGGCCTGGTCCTTCACGTGGGGATTCTGAAGAAGCCAGAACTTCGGCATTATAGGAGTGTTGATATTTTATACAACACTCCAGTGTTCTGAATGGTCATGGCCCGGACGCGTTTTGAGACCACCCACAAATTCCTGCATTTTACCGATAATGCATAGTGTCCCCCATGAGATGACCGCAACTTCGGCCGGTCATCACACACTTCAACAAAAGGTTTGCTGGAGTGTACGTGCCCCAAAGGGACATCTGCGTGGATGAGTCCTTAGTTCATTTTAAGGAAAGGCTCTGATTCCATCAGTACCTGCCCAGCAAGAGGGCCAGGTACAGAATTAAAATAAACAAACTGTGTGAGAGTACCTCAGGGTACACCCACAGGTTTAAAGTTTATGAAGGAAAGGACACCAGGATTGAACGCCCTGAATGTCCTCCTGTCCTGGGAGTGAGTGGGAAAATTGTGTGGGATTTGGTGCACCCGCTGCTCGATAAAGGTTATCACCACTTTTATACCAGCATCCCACTCTACAAATCCTTCTCGGCGTGATGTACCGCAGCCTGCAATACTGTCCGCAAAAATCAGAGAGGCTTCCCGAAAACGCTACTTGGGCAATGCTCAGAAAGGGTGACCACAGAGGCCAATGTAGCGGTCCCCTCCTGGTGGTCAAGTACAAGGACAAGAGGGATGTCCTTCTCTTGACCACCCTACATAGTGATGGCAGCGCCCTCAGCGCTGTACGAGGTACCTTTACACAGGTCAGCAAACCGGACTTTGTACTGAGATACAACAAAAACATGGGGGGCGTTGATCTCTCCGATCAACTCCTCCAACCGTACAGTGCTTTGAGAAAGGCCATGGTGTTGTTACGTCCGTCTGCAAGTCTGGGCTGCAGAAAGACAGCGCCCCGAGTAGCACCGACACCCTTTACCCCTATACAGGGATCTGGATTTACTGCGGAGCCCAGGAAGCGCTGTCTGAACAGGAGCAGAGTGCCAGAGCAGAACGGTCACAATAGAAAAGCAGTGAGGGAGCCAAAAAATGAAGTCGGAAACCAGGCGAGCAGTGGAGGTACAGAAACGGCCGGCAGAGGCAGAGTCGAGAGTCCAGGCAGAGGTCACAAACCGGGAGAGTAGCGGAGGTACAAAATCGTCAGGCAGTAGAGGGGGGTCAGGAATCCAGGCCAAGGTCAGCGTCAGTAATTGGGAGAAATGCAAGGTACAAAAACGGCAGGCAATAGAGTAGTCAGAAATTCAGGCTGGGGTCAGAGTTAACGATAGGCAATCACAAAGTAACACGTAGGGGAACCAAGAATATATCCGGCGGCTTGCAAGACCAGTCCCAAAGTATTTGAGGGATCAGGTCATCCCTCACAGGCTCCCGGACTGCTGATGTCATCAGAACCGCCCCCAGGACCAGACCCGATGATGATGCACAAACCCCTTCATGACAGACAGCGGAGCGGAGTCTGCTTCCACTAGACGCCTGCGCAGGAACCCTTTCACTGTTGCTGCCATCCCTCGGGCGTGAACCATGGCGCCTCCCAATGGCCGAGGCGGGAACAGCAGGCCCTGAGCTCGACGGCGATGTGTCAGTCTGGCGCCTCCTGGTGGTCGAGGCCCGGACCGCAGCCCCCGAGCCCACGGGCAGCGTGACCGTCCGTCGCCTCCTCGTGGCTGAGGGCGGAACAGCAGGCCCCGAGTCTGATGGCGACGTGACAGGTGTGGTACAAAAAGCTGGCCGTGCACATCGTACAAATGGCAATGCTCAACGCTTTCCTGCTGTCACAATGTGCATATCATACCAATACGTCGCACCTTCAGTTCCTGGAGGTAGTGGTTAAGGCCCTGATATTTGGCACTCAGGAAGGAGTGGGCCCCAGTACTTATGGAACTGAAGGTGCTCGCATCGTACCAGGTCAGCATTTCCAGCCATCACATTAAGGGTGAGTTAATTAATTGTTTGACTAAATAAACTGGAGTAGTTTTCAAGGTGATCATTTTTGTGTGGTCCCCGAATGATGGTAGAAATTTCCAAATGGCCCCCCGGCTGGAAAAATGTTCCACACCCCTGATATAGGAGACGGGAGTAACTAAGAGTGAACAGCTGAGAGCCTTAATGCAGGAAAGCTTCCAGGAGCTCTCAATTGAGCAGATTAACCCCTGAACTGCCCAAAGAAATTTACACCATTTAGTAAGACTCCAAAGACATACTGATAGGGAATTTAGATCGTGAGCCCCATAGGGGATAGTTATGGTAATGTATGTAAAGTGCTGCGGAATAAGATAGTGCTATATAAGCAAAACATAATAATAAGAAGAAGGTGAAGTGCTTCTATTCAGTGCAGGAGTAGGAGAAATCAGACACTTCGGTCTTCTGGCTCCTCTGTGTTGCTGTAAACCAGTGACAACTGGGTAGTTAGACTATAAACATCCCATTGCAATGAATGATTAATCAACAAACTGCACCTACTATTAAATTGTAAAAACAGGCTTCTTGTGGTCAACCAACACAAATTGTCAATCTATAATTTGTTGATACCTATAAGATTATATCAGTTTTAATGTCAGATGGATCAACTAGCTTATGGTAGTATATATTCATAGCGTCAGTCAAAAAACAGAAGGAATTGTAATTACCCAAGCAGTTGCCTCTGAATTGCTGTATCAGTGTCTCTCTTGATGTGCCACTAGATGGCAGCATGACATAAATCTCTAGTGTATACAAACTAATATGCAATCATAGTGACATGCAGCATTTGGCATTGACCTAAACTAAGGATACTACAAGGTAATCAATCAATATATCGCTATGCTTACAGTTTGGAAAAGGTAGTCAAGTCTCCATCCCCACCCAACACTCACATTTCGTCCAGATTCTTTGAGGGGCATGTCTGGGCAGGGGGCCATCATCACCCTTAAAGGTAGCACTCTGTAGCGCTATAGCATGCAAACATAAAATATGAAAATTGAATTGCATCACTTCTCTAGAAATATGAAAATTTGAGATGCTTAGCGCATAAACTGCCCAATTCATGTGTACCTGGCAGCCATGATAAGACAATTCTCTTTTGCAAGGACTTAATGCCAATCCTCTCTTAGACAGTCTACATCTCTCTGGGAACCTAATGTGAATCCACTCTTGCACTAAAGTCAATATCTCTATGGAGGGGTATGATCCTGTTGCAATTAAAAACTCCTGAGGCTAAGGGACGAAGTGCTCAGTCAGAAGGCTAATACAACAGGATCAGACCTCTTCATTGAGATTTAGACTTTAGTCTAGGAGAGGATTCACATTAGGTTCCCAAAAAAAATGTAGACTGTCTAAGAGAGGATTTGCATTAGATCCTAGCAAACGAGAATCGCCTTATCGTGGCTCGCCAGGTACACATGAATTGGCCAATTTATGAGCTAAGTATTCTCAATTTTTAATATTGTCATTGTCAATCGTCGGTGAGTGCACGCTTGAAAAGCCTGGAGGCCGGAAGCATCTCCACAGGAGTGCGGCCAGGTAAGGAGAAAGTTTTTTTTTTTTTAATTGAAAGTGACAAACCGCAATGTGTTTTACCGGCAGGATGGACACGTGGACCATGTGTCTCCATCCTGCCCGGGGCAGAAAGGAGCACGGGGGCAGAATGGAGACACAGGGGCAGGATTGGTGATGCTGGGGCATGATTGGAGACAGATGGGGCAAGATTGGAGAAGCAGGGGGTAGGATTGGACATGCAGGGGGCAAGATTGGAGATGCAGGGGGCAGAACTGGAGATGCAGGGGGCAGGATGGAGACAGATGGGGCAGGATGGAGACAGATGGGGCAGGATGGAGACAAATGGGGCAAGATCATGGGGCAGGATTGGAGACAGATGGGGCAGGATCATGGGGCAGGATGGATACAATGGAGACAGATGGGCAGGATCATGGGACAGGATGGATATGATGGAGACTGATGGGGCTGGTCATGGGACAGATGGGGCAGGATCATGGGACATATGGGGCAGGATGGGACATCACATAGGGACAGAATGAATACTCATGATTACAGGATGGGAGAACATATGGCTGGAGCTAGGAATTTGACACACGGGGGCCAGGATGGGGGATATTATTACCATAGGGGCTAATTAAGGGATTATCTGTGTAGCAAGGTGGATACTAAAACTTAACCTTTATTAGGAAAAATTGTAAAAAGCCAAATTAGTTAAACAACAATTAAACAAAGGGGTACTACAGTGAAGGAAATGCACTATAACCGACGAACAGAAAAGGTGGGATTGTTAAAGAGGTACTACTGGCCTCTCAGATCCTCAATATTAATCTGTCCTGATGGCAAAATGACTATAATTGCCCATAGCCAGGGCCGGTTTTAGGCAAAATGGGGCCTTGGGGAAAGTTTAAAACGGGCCCCCAAATGCTAACATATTGCACATCACACAGAAACATTTTGTTTGTATTTACATGCGCTGCGTTCAGGCCGCTAAATGAGTGTGATCGACAATATTGAAGTCGTTCAACACTTGTTTCCCGGCCTCTTTCCACCGTCTGAGAAAGAATGATGGGGACAGAACGATCACTAATGGATCACTAACAGATCACCATACAGCATCATGTTATCAGCAGCATATCTACAGTTTACACCCCATAATCCTCCATATAATATAATGTGCCCCATAGTCCTCCATATAGTATAATACACTCCACAGTCCTCCATATAATATAATCTGCCCCATAGTCCTCCATATAGTATAATACACTCCTCATAGTTCTCCATATAGCATAATCCACCGCCATAGTCATCCATGTAGTACAATTCACTTCCCATAGTATAATGCACTCCATAGTTCTTCATATAATGTATTCCCCATAGTCCTCAATACAGTATAATGCAGCCCACATATAGTATAATGCAGCCACCCCATAGAGCATAATGCAGCCACCCCACAGAGTATAATGCAGCCCCGCCATACAATATAATGTAACCCTCCCATAGAATATAATGCAGCCCTTCTCTTATAGTCTAATGCAGTCACCTTAGAGAATAATGCAGCCACTCCACAGAATATAATTTAACCCCCATAGAATATAATACAGCTCCCTCTTATAGTATAATGCACCCCTCCATGGAATATATAGCAACCCCCTCATAAAGTATAATTCAGCCCCTTATATAGTATAATGTAGCCCCTCCATAGAATACAATGTAGCCCTCCTCATATAGTATAATGCAGCCCCCATAGAATATAATCTAGCCCCCCATAGAATATAATGCAGCCCCCATAGAATACAATGTAGCCTCCTTATATAGTATAATGTAGCCACCTCATAGAGTGTGATGCGATCACCCCCCATAGAATATAATAAATATAATACAGCCCCCCATAGAATATAATGTAGCCCCAAATAGAATATAATGCAGTCCCCTCCCCATAGAATATAATGTAGCCCCCCCATATTATATAACACAGCCTCCCCCATAGAATATAATGTAAAATGTACCCCCCATGGTATATAACAGCCACATAGTATATAGCCCAGCACCATGTGGTATATAGCCCAACACCACATGGTATATAGCACAGCCCCACTATGGGATATAGCACAGCCCCACCATGGTATATAGCATAGTGCCACATAGAATATAGAACAGCACCACATGGTGTACAGCCCAGCATGGTATACAGCCCCCCATGGTATATAGCCCAGCATGGTATACAGCCCAGCATGGTATACAGCCCCCATGATATACAGCCAAGCATGGTATACAGCCCACCATGGTATACAGCCAAGCATGGTATACAGCCCACCATGGTATACAGCCCAGCATGGTAAACAGCCCACCATGGTATATAGCCCTGCATGGTATACAGCCCCGCATGGTGTAGAGCCCACCATGGTATACAGCCCAGCATGGTATACAGCCCAGCATGGTATATAGCCCACCATGGTATACAGCCCACCATGGTATATAGCCCACCATGGTATACAGCCCAGTATGGTATATAGCCCCACATGGTATACAGCCCCCCCGAGAATGGCCCTACAGTCCAGTACCCACACTGATTAAAAAAAACACTCCTCACCTTTTCCTCGTGCCAGTGCTGCTCCCGCTTCTGTCTCCTGCTCTGCCTGGTACACAGTGAGTGCACAACGACGTCATCACGCATCCACTGTGTCAGAGGCAAAGCAGGGAATGATGGGAGAGGGAGCGTCAGCCGACGCTCTCTCCTCCATCACTGCCTGGTCTGCCTGTCCCTAACACTGGCCCTGCCCATAGGATGAATAGTATATACATAATCTCATTTACATGGTACACATAAGTGGTTCTTATAAGAAAAGGATGTTATACCCATACATGTTATTGTGACTTACTTGGGCAAGTGGATGACATATCCTGTGGGCAACTATAGTCATTTTGCTATCAGGTCAGATTAATATTGAGGACCTGAGAGGCCAGTAGTACCTTTTTAACAACCCCCCCTTTTTCTGTTCATTGGTTATAGGGCAGTTCCTTCACTGTGGTACCCCTCTGTTTAATTGTTGTTTGACTAATTTGGCTTTTTACAATTTTACCTAATAAAGGTTAAGTTTTAATATCCACCTTGCTACACAGATAATCTATTGTGTGGATAGTTCTATTCCTGGTTTATATGCTAATTAAGGGATATTATTACTGCAGTGATGTATTTATTTTGTTTTTTGAGGATACTGCTTTAAATGTGGGAGGCGGTCCTGTTACTGTGCAGAGTGTCACTGTCACTTTTTTTCTTCATCTGGTGTAGTTTAGAATTTGGGATAAAAATTAAGTAATGTGTTCTGCAAGCGGTGCCCTAGATAACTGTGTAATTTCCTGCAGAGATGAGCCCTGGCTGGAAGAAGTAATGGCGGTCTGTGTTGGATGAAAGATGAAAAGCAAAGATGAAGGACTTCACCTAGAGATGTCACTGGTGAGTCAGTGTGTTAGGCTGGTTTCACATTCGCGCTTTTTAAGCGCACGCACGGCCGGGGGTAGCTCCGCCCCCGAGCCGGCTCTCTGCCCGGCGTGCCCGCCCCTTCCTTGTAGCGCCGCCTCCTAGCGCACAGCGGCGCCTGCGATCGGCGCACCCTATCTTTAGCATAGGGTGCGCAGATCGTGCGCAGGCCGTGCGCTAGTTGCGCTTTGACCTGCACTGCGCACTTTTGACGGTGCGCCGTGCGCGCCAAAATCAAACTTTTCGGATTTTGGCGCGCACGGCGCACCGTCAAAAGTGCGCAGCGCAGGTCAAAGCGCAACTAGCGCACGGCCTGCGCACGATCTGCGCACCCTATGCTAAAGATAGGGTGCGCCGATCGCAGGCGCCGCTGTGCGCTAGGAGGTGGCGCTACAAGGAAGGGACGGGCACGCCGGGCAGAGAGCCGGCTCGGGGGCGGAGCTACCCCCGGCCGTGCGTGCGCTTAAAAAGCGCGAATGTGAAACCAGCCTTACCTGTACACTGACACTATACACTGGATACTATATACAGCAGTCTGGTGTATAATGTCACTGGTGATCACTGTATTACCTGTACACTGACACTATATACAGAGTTCCTGTGTATGTCACTGGTGATCACTGTATTACCTATACACTATATACAGACCTCCTGTGTATAATGTCACCAATGATCACTATATTACCAGTACAAAGACACTGCATACTAAGTACAGCTCTCCTGTGTATGATGGCACTTATGGTGATATTAATATTGTGTTTTTTTTGTTAATGATCAGTATTGTAGTATTCAGTCACTATATGGTGGTAATATGTTGTCCGGCCATGGTGTGGCAATATTTTTACTTGTATGTGCTATTATTTGGTCACCATGTGATGATAATATGTGGTCTGGTCATGGTGTGATGGTATTTGTTCCTTGTATGTGGTATTATTGGTCATCATATGGGGCTAATATATGGTCTGGTCATGGTGTGGTGGTATTTGTTCCTGGTATGTGGTATTGTAGGTCACTATGTGGTGGTAATATGGTTAGGGAAAAATTGGTTCAGCTCACCTTTAAAAGCTACTAAATCTTCATAGGATGGATCACATCTCTGTCAGACGGTGTGTAAGGCAATTTCTTGAGAAGAAAGATCCAGCTCAGAAGAATAATAAAATCCAAAGCTTTATTCCAAATCCAAGTAAAAATCAGACATACCTGACTGGGAGACCCGGAGGAAAGGTTGCTACTAGGAGACTGGACGCATTTCGATCAACCACAGGTGTTCTTAGACACCTGTGGTTGTTCGAAACACGGATCTTTCTTTTCAGGTGGTAATATGGTGACTGGACATGGTTTGATGTTATTTGCTCCTTGTATGTGTTATTATAGGTCACTATGTGGTGGTAATATGGTGTCTGGACATGGTGCGGTGGTATTTGTCCCTTGTATGTGATATTATTGATCATTTTAAAAACTAAATAAAAATATACCGAAATTGTATTGGATATTTTAGCAAATGTTTAATAGGATAGAGTAGAGTAGGGCCCGGCCAAAAGAGTCTACCTTGTTGTAGTGGCGGCTTAAAAAATCTTTTGGCCAAAACAAAAGCTGCTGGCTATATGTGTGATCTGGTGATGGGAACTGTTAATGTGTGATAGGTGAGAAGAGTTTTTCCAAGACAGAGAGGTGGGACTGTGGACAGTTTGAGGGGTGGAGCCTGGGCGGAGCCTCAAGGGGGCCCCAAAAATTTGGGCCAGTATGGGATGTGGAAATTCCTAGTGGTAGCTCTGCCTGTGTGCACACAGGCAATGTTTGCTCCCAGGAAGGTTATTAGATTTATCACCAGTTTTATTCACAAGTAATTTGTGTCAGCAAAATGGCCCCAAATCCTACACCCTGGGTGCTGCTGATATATCCAGGCTGTCTGCCCCCTGTGCCATGGTCCTAAATGCAGAACACTGAGCTTTTCCACAATTCGTCTTTAATATATATATATTTTTTGTTGTTAACAATCTGCTCCGATTATTGGGTCTTCGCTGTATTTTTTATGTTTCCTAGTGTATGTATTTTTGGTGCAGATTTAATGCTGGGCTTCTGCACTCTAAGCTCCACTTTGTGTTTTTTTATTTTGGGAGGGAGTTGCCCTGGAGTGGTGCTTCTAACCTAAGGTCTCTGCCCTGCTCCTATACTCCCTGCTGCCATCTTCACCTTTTATCAGCACCATTTTGTGACTGCAACTTCTGTCTGCGGGAAGTCAGAAGTAACAGAAACAAGCTATCAGGCCACGTTCACATGTTCAGTATTTTACCTCAGTATTTGTAAGCCAAAACTAGGAAAGGAACATTCAGAGAAAAAGTATAATAGAAACTCGTCACCACTTCTGGATTTCTAACCCACTCCCGATTTGGCTTACAAATACTGAGGTAAAATTCTGACCAAATACTGAACGTATGAATGTGGCTTTAGGCTGGATTCACACATCCTGATATTTCCGCTATCAGAAAAACCGCTATGGAGATATCCATGTCTGTGTGTGTAATACGTGTGGCAACTGTGTGCCGTATCAGTACGACATGGACGGACGCCGGGGAAGAAGCGCTACAGTAAGCACTGTTCCCCGGCCAGGGGCGCACCTATAATAAAAATAAAGCAAGTTGATCACTTCGCATCAGGCGGCATTGAGCCCATGAAGACAAGTGTAAAGATCGATGTTTCAAATATATTCCTATTTAAAACCAGATTTATTTGTACTGATTTCACTACGAGGGGGGGGGGGCATTTTGCAGTTCGCCTAGGGCAGCAGAGAGGCTAGGTTCACCCCTGGGTGAATGGGTCTAGAAGTTAATGTTTATCACTAGATATAAGAGCAATGTGAATGGTCAGAAATAATGTCAATAGGCATATCATAGGACAAAATGACATTGCCCTACACATTGTGGTGAAACAACATATAGTGAAAGAATTTTTATTATCTATTTAAGGCAGTATAAACAGACACAATTTATTGTTAATGTACGTTGTGTAACACTAGTGTAAAGATAAAAGTGTAAAATGGTGACATAAAAAGGGGAATGAAACAATAAGATGAAATAAGTGAAGGAAGCATAGCATGCATACTTGGAATCGTGACACGATGCAAGTGATAAGGTCACGACTTACCTTCCTGCACCCTAGTGGTGAATTAATGACACAAATGTAAAATTGATGTGACCATAGTTTTATTCCTTTCATGGGAGCGTGATAGGAAAGAGGCGAGGTGAAAAATAATAGGTAGAAGAAAAACGATGAGGAAAAAGCATTCATAAAGGGCTGAAGACTTCTTTAAAATCATAGAATTGACATAATTTACAGCAGTTCCAACCTATTGCATTTTGTTGTTTGTATTACTGTAATTAGTATTTGCCATACAATAAATGTCCTTATCTTTTTACTTCCTCTTCAAAACCTTTATATGTCCAAAGTCCATAGGAAACATCAAGATCCGAAGATGAAAAAAGACAAAGGAAAATATTGAACATAGTGTGTCCAAGGCATTCTCCTTGTACATATAGGTCCATCAAAAAAGTCCATGGCAAACAGATAATCACCTTCAAAGTTTCCTAACATACCAACATCAGGGATCAGTCCCAAACAGGAGTTCCAAGCGAGATTAGGATTACACTTGTTAGATAACAAGCAGGAACGCGGACGACAGGGGCTCCTTCTATATGGCCCGTTGCCACACTGGGACACTCTGATGGGGGAAGCAGAGCGCGCTGCTCACTGCTCTGCGCCCCGCCCTCTGCATTGCTCTGCGCCGGGGCCAGACTGACTCTTTTGGTGTGCTTTCTCCTTTTATTTGTCGGCTGCCGCATGCCCTTTTCTTGCTCTCCCCGCCCCCTCCTGTAAGCAGGAAACTCTGTCTCTCTCAGGCTTCTCTCATGCAGCAGAGGGAGGTCCGCCCCACTCAGGCTTCCCCCCAGGAACAGATGATGCAGCCCTTCTAGTTCCGGACCCGGCATGCAGGTACCCGAGGTCTGGTCTATCTCCTTACACTCCCCCTCTCTTTTAACTCGCCATTCCACTGGCGAGGCTTCGTCATACTCCAAAACAGTCTTATGAGGGCCGACAGATGCCCACAATTTTCGCAACTCCTCCTGCTTTTCTGGCTCCATCTTCTTCCAGTAAGGCTGGTCAAAGATGCTCCAAAGTTTGGGTGGAGTGGTAGAGGACTGGGCTTCACCCAGGTCCCCTGGAGCAGCAATCTCCGAGGCCTGTTCTGTTTCTGGGCCAGCAGATGACAGGTCAAGAGGCTCTCCCTCTTCTTTAATGGCAACCATTGTCTTCTTCATTTTCTTCTTCTTAGCTTTGCTGCCAGCAGACGTTTGTGCAGATGGTTCACCTTTTTCTTTATCATCAGTGGAAACTTTAGGGACTTCTTGCTCGGGTTCCTCTGCTTGTGGACTTAGAACTGGCACCTTTTCTCCACAGTACCCCCTCTCTTTGACAGGCGCACTCTCTTCAGAACTGGAATCGGATGAATTACGATCATGCAGGCTGAACCCTTCATCATCCGTGCTGGGTTCTATGAGCATCACTTCCCTTTGCTTTTCAGCCACACTCTCTGCTTCACCCAGCTGCTTCACCTCTTCCATCCGGTCAAGATCTCCGGGGCTGTCGGGCGGCGAATTTTTCACTTCAGAGAGCGAAGCCAGTGGTTCTTCCTCTTCACCAACGGGAATCATGGAAGTGGACGTACTGGGAACACTTGGCACTTGTTCCCTTCCTATGTGTTCTCATAACAGGCAGGGACATGACAGGTTTCGGTGGACCATTTGGTTAGACACCTCTTTGTCCCATTCAGGTTGGTCTTCATGGAGAGTACCTTTGTATTCGGTCTGGAGAGTCACCAGACTCGCCTCCACGCACCTGACCAATGCAGACATCACACCACGGACAGCCGACACCATCCCCATCACTTCTCGGCATCTGTCCTCGTGGCTCTGTCTGAGTGCCGCCCCTCTCTTCTCTATGTACCGCTCCTCCCAGGGACGACGTTCTCTCCAATTGACAAGACCTTCGGAGGGATGAGTGTTGAACATTCACCTTCGTCTGTCTCGTGTGGGGCAACTTCCAGCCAGGTGTCCCATTCTTCCACACGTCCAACACCCGCTTCTGGGCCTGTCTGGTGGGCGCCACAGTCTGGATCGTCGACCTCTCCGAGAGGTATACCTCCTTTCCTTTTGTTCTTCTTTCCACAAACAGGGAGCAAGTCTTGGGACAACTGCTGAGGTGCTTCTGATGCTCCGCACCTCCCCTCTGACTTCTTCCGCCTTTAGCCGTGAGTTACCTTGGAGTTGGACGCTGTTCTCCAGGACAGCAGCAAGGGTTTCTTTCAGGCCTTCGATTTCTTCCTAAATTCTCCTCATTCCCTGCCGCAATTCGCAGGACAACTTCGGCTCTTCCTCGTTCGGGGTGGGTACTGTGCAACACCGGACCATCCCTGTCAAGGCTGCAACCCTCTGCTCCTGTTCACCTATGCATGCCTCTGCCTCAATTTCTGCAAGAGTCATGCAAGGGTTACCTTGCAGGCGCTCACGCAAAGCCCGTCCAAGCTGCGCATGTCTCAGGCCCATCACTAACTGGTCTCGCAGCAATGTGTAGGGGGGTCCTATGCCTATGCTGTCTTTCTTAAGAATTGTAGTGTGTAGCTCCTGTAGCACGTTCATGTACTGCGTCACAGTCTCCCCCTCTCTTTGAATACGCCTAAATAAGCGTGTGCGTAACTCCCCTACGTCCGTGGATTCTCCATGTATCTCTTCCTGTATTTTCAGTACTTTATCAAAGATTTTTCGCTCATGGGGAGGTCGTAACATGATGGAATCCCTGGCCTCTCCGTCTAGAGCCATCAGGGCAACCTCTGCTGCTAACACAGGAGTCATGGGATACATCCTCATCATTCCCTTGACCCGCTCAGTCCAGCTCCATAATAGAATGTTGCTCCTTGTAAACTTGGGGAGATTAATAAAATTGTCCCCAGCGGCATACTGGCCCTTGGAGCACCCCTGACCACTTGGTCTACCACCTTTGCGCCTGTAGACTGCATCCTGCCGACTACGCCAAATGTAAGATAACAAGCAGGAACGCGGGATGCAGTGACGGGACGTAGCCAGAGCAAGGGTTAACAGGTTTATTTACAGGGGAATACTCCACACAGGGAGGTAAATAGTTAAACAGTCAGGAGATAAAGGGTTAGCCAGGTGAGACAAACGGTACATTAAAGGCAAAGGATATAACAAGGTTCAGATGGTTGCAGTTCGTTAGCATAGATGTAAGGCAGCGCTTAAACTGCAGCTACTGCTGCGAACTCAATTGCACCGCAATGGCTGGCACGTGTCCTCTCTAGTGGGGTCAGGTAGACAATAATACCCCGTTTTCTGGTAACAGTGGTCGGTCTCCAGTACCTACCACTGCCCCTTGTCTATATACAGCTGTGGTTATTAAAGGCACGGGCCACAGACCGGTATGAGCCCAACATGGCTCCTTAACTGTAGGTCACAAAGATCAGAACAATTATTCTGTGTCCACGTCAGGGTGCGAGTGTCAGTCCTGTATGGTTTCTCTTAGGCAGCGCATGTGCGGTACTCATGGTCAGGTCGTGTACGTCATCTGGTACTCTCTAGCTGTCACTGTACACACACTGCAAGTCCTGCTCTCCCTGGTCCCTGCTGTTGGCAGTGGTCGATGCTTGTCTGCCTGGCGCTAGTACTCCTGGCCGCAGCACCCCTCTCTTGGTCTGCTGCGACACCCGACTCGGCTCTGCTCTGGATGTACAGCTCTGCACGGCTCTCTATGCTGGCATGGCTCTGCTTCGCTGACATGGCTCTCCCTGCTGACACAGCTCTGCTCTGCTTGCACGGCTTTGCTCTGCAGGCAACAGGGACTCCTTCTAGCCCGCCGCCACGCCGGGAGACTCTGATGGGGAAGCAGAGCGCTCTGATCACTGCTCTGCACACTGGCCTCTGCACTGCTCTGCGCCGGTGCCAGACTGACTCTTTTGGAACGCTTTCTCCTTTTATTTGCCGGCTGCTGCGTGCCCTTTTCTGGCTCTCCCTGCACCCTCCTGTCAGCAGGAAACTCTGTCTCTCTCAGGCTTCTCTCATGCAGCAGAGGGAGGTCAGACCCACTCAGGCTTCCCACAGGGAACAGAGGGTGCAGCCCTTCTAGTTCTGGACCCGGCATGCAGGTACCGAGGTCCGATCTATCTCCTTACACTCTGATGAAAATTTTTAAAATGTTTTGATGTTCTGCCCATTCATGTGCAGCAAGACATTTCTTAAGTGCTGTTCCAACTATGGCCATTAGAAGTCATAGTTGCCCTTCTCTTTCCTATTCATGTGTTTGGAATCCTCCATCCTTCTAATGGTTAGTCTGTTCAGAACCGCCCCTTCATCCTTCCCTGGTCAACAACATGTAACCGTTCCTCCCAGATCTCTGAGGAGCTCACATGTGCTCAGCTGTCTGCAAAATCACTGCTTATCTCAAGCGGATTCCGGTAAGGTTTTAATGCATTTATGTAATATATGCTATGCATCTCTGTTAGCTGGCCATGGTGCATGCCCCATGATATTTGCAATGCATTCTCAGTTCCTTGTAATGCTCTTGCTCTGCATCTAGTTATATGCATTTTCTGTTCAGTTAGCACAATGGTAGCAGCCTAAGTTTGTTTCACTGCATTGTATGTTGTATTGCTCAGCACTCGGTATAATGCATGCTACTGATATAACAGCACTCTGTATACTGTTGTGATAGTACCCTGTATTGCTGTTGTTGTTAATATCTGCCAGTACTAACATACTGCATTGTCTGTTTACTTATAGTTTTTACCTGATATCATCCACAACTTTGTACAACAATCTCCAAAATCATCCACAACTTTGTACAACAATCTCTGATTCATCCACAATTGTGTTCAACAACCTCTGATTTCATCTACTACTGTGTTCACCAATCTCATGTACCATACCATCTGTTATCATCTCCCATTGTTGTCCATATCATCCCAATAAACATAGACTTAGGCACCCATACAGTCTTCTGGGAGTAGATGAAGGGTTTAGCCGTATGCTGAAATCCACACAGTGTCATACGTGGAAGAAGGCAGAACATTTGGTAGGGTTTTTAAAGTTTAGTTATCTGTTACATTTTTGGTTTTCTCAATGTCAAGACAGTGTTCTCTAGTCCAATTTTTTTTATTCTCTGCTCATCAGGCCAATTTATATCTTTTTGTACGAGCATTCTGTATGATAAATTACTCCATTTGTAGAACATGTGATATGTGTTCTGATCTCTAGAGTTCTTAAGCCATCATAATTATTAAACATTTTGGCTGTCATGAGATTAGCACAGGCTTTACATTACAGGCTATTACTTTACATAACCCACACAGGTAACACCCTATATTTTTTCTTTTTTTCTTTTGCTGTTGTTTGTTTGGGTCATAAATAGAAATGAGCGAATATTTCAATATTCGGTTCGGATTATGCTCGCCATATTTGCAATATTCGCCGAACATAGCTGGACGCCATTGAAGTCAATGGGAGTATAGATGAGCGAAAATCTTCATAAACGATCATCAAGCATAAATTTGGCATGAATATTGTACAAATATGGCACAAATATCACAAGAATATGACACATTCGAATTCGGCAATCGTTTTTTGCTCTAGTTATGATGACTATGGATCTAAATGTTGCGTAAATTATGTAAACACCTTGCTACGATGGAAGGGGCTGGCAAGAGAATTTTCTTAAGTATCGGGTCAGTGAATAAAATGATCCAGGAAAGATATATATCTTTGTACCATGTTAGCCAGTAGATAGAAGAATATTTACAATTGAAAGTCCTCAGTGGTTGATACCTTTTAATAGCTAATTGAAAAGATGGTAACACATTGCAAGTTTTGAAACTACTCAGGTCTCTTCATCAGGCTAGACTAATACAACATCTGAAGAATCACATATTTATACACAAAACAGCACAGAAATAACGCAATAGATAAGACAAGTGACATGAAGCAGAATTGTCATTATGGGAGAGGGATAAACATAAATATTGGAACAGTTCATAGATAAGGAGCGTGAAAGTTTTATTGCCCTCTGATTGGGGTTTAGTTCTGTGTTGTGTGATGACCCCAGAAGGTCTGAAGAGCAAATTCCTTAATTGAAGTAAAAAGACATAAATCGATGTGTTCCGTCTCCGACATAATTCACAACCTTTGACTGTCTATTTTGATAATATTACAATGATCTGCTGTATGTATAGAATGTTCAGGTTTCTATATAGTTTAATGTTTTCGGTATCTTTGGCTCCATCTACTAACCAAAGTCATAACTGCAGGGTTATTCTTTTTACTTTCATTTTCGCTTCTATATTTTCCCTCCAATCCACAATATATTCTGGGTAAGTTTGCAAAGCATCATGGTCTATTCCAGCCCCATTTTTCTCTCCAGTCCTCCATTTTCTATTAAGCCTGCATTTTGGGAACATCTCATTCCTCTACTCCCCTTGTGTCAGCATCGGTGGTAAGTAAACATGTTCTCTGTATATGATTTCTGTCTCATATTAGCCAGCTTAGTTACCTCCCCCCGTTCAGCTAGTAATGCAGATTGTGTATGCTATGTATATTGTGTATTCCCATGAACCCAGTACTGATTCTATGTATCTGTTCCTGCTTGTAGTTTCACCGCACATCTATATACCCTACGTTCAATAAAGCACAGATTCAACTACAGTCTCCCTTATTGGACCCCGGTATAGCGGTTTAGCTGCTTGTTAAGCTCCATGAACCCCGGTTTATTTAGTGAGGACATGACACCATGCACTAAGTGTGTTAAAAGTTGTCATAAATTTATACTTCCAGACTCTTTTGTCTCTCTAAAACTTGAAGTTACCTTTTAATACAAGTAATTTAATGTCCATCATGCTATGACCGGGGATACAAAAATGTTTTGAAACAGGTAGATCCATTCTTTTTTTCTCTTATTGTGTGATGATGAGAATTCATCCTTTTTCTCAGTTTTTGCCCTGTCTCCCCCACATACAGACCCCCAGTTGGACGTTTAGTACAAATGATTAGGTACACCAGATTAGATGTGATGCAGCTGAAAGTATCTGGGATCTTGTAGTCCTGATGTGAGTGGGGGATCTTTATCTTGTCTGTGGTCATTATAAATGGACAGGTTTTACATTTTTTCTGGTCGCAAGGAAAGGTTCCTGTAGCTGTCGGGGAGCACAGGGAGCTTCAGACAATGATGCTTCTTAAATTTGGGGGCTGCCTAAAACACAGCAGTGGGGGTCTGGATGGATATATGGATTGTAATCGGGCATCTTTTTGTAGTAAAGGTTGTAATTTCTGTGCAGCTCCCCTTAGCACCTCCAGATTTGGATTGTAGGTGACCACTAGAGGTACCCGTTTATTTTCATCTTTAGCTTTGTAATGTAGCAGTCGATTCATTGATATTCTGGTGGCTCTTATAATTTTGTTTTCAATTGTTCTTGGATGGTAGCCCTGATTCAAAAAGGTCTTTCTAAGGCGAGCAAGGTGTTTGTCTCTATCCATGGGGTTGGAACATATACAATTGTATCTGATGGCTTGGCTGTAGACAATAGAGTTTTTTATGTGTTTTGGATGTAAACTGTCACATTTAAGGTATGTTGGACGGTCGATTGGTTTCTGATACAGGGATGTATCTATATCATTGTTCTTTAGCTTAATGATGGTGTCTAAAAAGTAAATTTTTAGTGCTGGAGTAGTTGAGTGTTAAGTTGATGGTGGAATGAAATTGATTAAACTGTTCGTGGAACGTCTTTAGCTGTTGCTCAGATTCCTCCGTCCACATGATTAAAATATCATCAATGTAAAGGTAGTAGGCCAGAGGCCTGATGGGACATGAGGACAAAAAGTCGCTTTCAAGCTAGGCCATTTAAAGATTTGCATACTGTGGAGCCATTTTACTTCCCATAGCTGTGCCAGTCTGCTGTAGATACTGTAGATCTTGTTGTCAAATTCAAAAAGTAATTGAGGGGTGAGGATAAATTTTGTGAGTTTCACCACAGAATTCGCATAATTCCCGGTGATTTCCATGAAGACTTTGTAGGCATTTAATCCAACCTGGTGTGGGATATTAGAGTAGAAAGATTTCACATCCATGGTGGCCAGGATGGTTTCTTATGGTAGAGAACCTATTGCTGCTAGTTTATTCAATAGGTCAGTTGTGTCCTGAATGTAGCTTGGTGTATCCTTTACCAGGGGTTTAAGAACATCATCTAACCATCCAGATACCTCCTCAGTGCGGGTGCCCAAATATGAAATAATCGGCCTCCTTGGATTTCCAGATTTGTGGATTTTGGGAAGCATGTAGAATGTCCCTATTCTTGGACTCTCTGGTATCAGGTCATTGCCTCTTATGGATTCATCAGCAAGGCAAGATACCAACTTGTTTAGTTCCTTGTAATAATCCTGGGTAGGATCCGACTCCAATTTTCTGTAGTAGCATGTGTCCATAAGTTGTCTGTTTGCTTCCTTAATATAGTCTGATGTGTTCATCGTGACTATTGTACCTCCCTTGTCAGCAGGTTTAATGATGATTACTTTGATGGTTTTCAGAGACTGTATGGTATTTCTCTCCTGGGAACTGATGTTGGATGCTTGTCTCCTGTTGGTGTCTATGATGGTGGATTTTATCAAATGTCTGAATGAGTCTATGTATTTATCCAAATGAGGGTTGCGTCCAGGTGGAGGTGTTCAGTCCAGTCTATGTTCATCCCTCTCCCATAATGACAATTCTGCTTCATGTCACTTGTCTTATCTATTGTGTTATTTCTGTGCTGTTTTGTGTATAAATATGTGATTCTTCAGATGTTGTATTAGACTAGCCTGAGGAAGTGACCTGAGTAGTCTTGAAAGCTTGCAATGTGTTACCATCTTTTCAGTTAGCCATTAAAAGGTATCAACCACTGAGGACTCTCAATTCTAAATATTCTTCTAAAATGATCAAATATTTTTTAACCACATTTTTAAATTCATACCACTAGCCATGGAAATCGGTCACAAAGCGTACCTCATTAATTGCAGGAGATTTTTCCCCTGATACTGTGTTCTTGTATAGAAGGAGATTTCAAGGTGTGTTTTAGCTCTCTGATAACCCTTTCGAATACTCATTCGACTATAACCGTGCGCCTCAAAACGCCTGGACAGTTCTCTGGATTGTTTCTCGAATTGCTCTTAATCTGAGCAAATTCTTTTTATTCTTAAGATTTGTCCTATCGGAATGCCTTGAATGGTTGTGCGAGGATGCAGTATGGAGAAGGGAATTTGTAGTGGTGGGTTTACAAAAACCTGTCATGGATAGCTGCCCATCAGATGTGACTGTAATCAAGAAATTCAACACATCTCCAAAACTTGTAAGTGAGCTTGATATTATAGTCGTTGTTATTTAGTGTATCCATCAAATTTTATAAATCTTCCACCCATCCCTCCCATATAAATAGTATGTCGTCAATATAACAAATCCAGTTATGGATTCTATCCACCCCTGAAATTGTTTCTTCCTGAAATATTTCCTATCCCGAAGAACGGAGAAAAAGATTTGCATAAGACGGGGTGCAGAATACCCCCATGGCTATTTTTTGCAGTTGTAAGTGTTATGATCCAGGTTGGATATGACAGGTTTTGAATAAGTAACCTTTTTTTTTCCTTTGAGCTGGTTGCTTAGAGTTGGTTTTGCCCCCAGTGGCCATTAGGGTTATTACACAGTGGTGTCTTTTGTTCTAGTTTGCCCCCGGTGGTGGTGAGCGTTATTGCACAGGAATCTCTAACAGGTGTGAGACTCTGGCTCCTAACTATAAAGGTGTGTCAGGTGTTCTCACTCACGGTTTGTGATATTGGTGTTTTCCAACCATCCTTGGTGAAGGAAGGAACTTTAGAAGAGTCCCGGGCAGCTCAGTCAGAATCCTGGAGTGGCAGCTATGGTGTCAGCGAGGAGTTCTTGCAAAGCTTGGAGGAGTGGCAGCTATGGTGTCAGTGTGGAGTTCTTGCAAAGCTTGGTGGAGTGGCAGCTATGGTGAAAGCTGCACTCAGATGCTGGACTCTGTTGCTGGAAGAGAGCTGCATTCAGATGCTGGACTCTGTTGCTGGAAGAGAGCTGCACTCAGATGCTGGACTCTGTTGCTGGAAGAGAGCTGCACTCAGATGCTGGACTCTGTTGCTGTAAAGCTGCACTCAGATGCGGGACTCTGTTGCTGGAAAGCTGCACTTAGGTGCTGGATCCGGTTGGAGGAGAAGATGCACTCAGGTGTCGGACTCTGTTGCTTAGAGCATTAGCAACAGAGCAAAGCTAAGTGGTGTTTCCCTGTTTGTCACTTTCCTCAATGTGTGTTTTAGTGCAGTGGTGGGATTAGTTTCTGCACCGTCCACTTCACTAGTAAGGGATTGGTTCAGGGCGAGCTAGGGATTTCAGGTATCCTGATCGGCGCCCGGTGCGGATCCGGCCTAGGGATCGTTAGGAGTGTAGAGACACTGACTCAGGGGAGTGCAGGAGGTCTCCACGTCCCCGTTCCCTATGGCAGGGCCACCATTGTAATTGTTTTCCTGGTTTTCCCCTTTATTCTGAAATTCACCCTGCTGGAGGCCGTGTATCCAGACATACGTGTACTACTGAAATTCGTCTGCTGGAAACGGTGTATCCGGCTGCACGTTCTATTATTTAAATTCGCCCTGCTGGAGGCGGTGTATCCATGGTCACGCGTGTCATATAAATTCGCCCTGCTGGAGGCGGTGTATCCAGTCTCACGTGACCATGACAGTAAGAAAGATTTCTCAATTGAATGTAAAGACATTGTTTGTTAATATCAATTCTAACAACATGATTGACAAATCAATGGTCAAATTAGTAATGTTGCTTGTTTGCAAAAAACCTTGATGTCGCTCTCAATCCATCAGAATGTTTTCTGGAGATATATAGTGCTTCGACATTGGCCGTTAATATGATTATGTTATCATTTAATTGGATGTGATTCAATCAACCTAACTCCTCTGCAGTATCTTTATTAAATTATGGCAATTCAGCTAATAAGGGTTTCAAAAAGTGGTCAATAATATCACAAACCATTTCACATAGCCATTCATTCCCGGAGGCTATTGGTCTCCCAGGCAGGTCAAGAGTGTTTTTGTGAATGTTAGGGATCATGTAGAAGGTTGCCAATTTTGGATGAAAATTTTTATAGATGTCCAGCAATTTCTTGGCAATAATGTGTCATTCAAATGTTTCTGTCAGAATCTCTAGAAGTTCAGTTTGAAATTTAGACAAGGGATTAAATGTTAATTACTTATAGCAATTAGTATTACTCAGAAGTTTGTTGGCTCGGGTTTCATACATTTGATTTGGCCATACCACGATGTTGCCTCCCTTGCCTGCCCACTGACAATTGTGAGGGAAGGAAATTTTTTTGATTTATTAATCAAATGTGTCGGAAACATACTCACAATTAAAGAGCCTTTGTCAGTTAGAGATTGAAGAATTTCGAGAGCTTTTTGTTCCTCTTTAGTTGCAGAGATTTCTTGGATATCCGTTTTATGGTGAAGTTTTGTGAGGATTAGTTTCCTTGAGAATAGATGTAAATTTTTAATTATTGTACACGTGTCTATATGAGATGAAGGAGAAAAAGTTAACCTTTTTATAATAAAGACATCTGTGTATCCGTGAGGCTATATGATGACAGATCGATTACTGTCACGACCGACATGGCTTGGCTTATTTAGCTTACGCTCCCACGCCGCCAGGCCACAACGACTTGGAGCTTGCGTCTCAGGTGATAATGGAATGTGGACCCACTGGACCACAGAGGGGGACCCGGGCCTACCCGGACTAGGGAAGGGCAGTGACCGGGGTTTGTGGCAGCTGAGCATGTGGACAAGATGGTGACATGCAGGACTAGATGACACCACAAAACTTCAGGTAAGAAGAAACATAAAGTTTACTACATAAAGTCATCATCATACAGAACACAAAACATAACAATGTCAGGCTCCCGATTCTGCATATCAAGGAAGGTGAACATCACAGGTCTCCAGGCGTCAGACGATGGCAGGAAGTCATCACGGGTTGATGCAGTCCAGGGTCATCTGGCACAGGCAAATCAGGAGAATCTCTCTCATAGGCCTCAGGCGTAGCACAGGAACAGCAGAAGAACATCAGACACCGCCCTCGGACAGACCAGACGTCATCACAGGATGGAGCCCAGGGAACAGGCAGGACATTGGGACACAGGCAAAACACAGAGAGCACGGATTCAGGAACACAGACATGGAAGCTCAAGACATCGGCTGGTCAGATCCAGGACACACAGGCAGAGCCGTCACCAGGAAACAAGACTGGAGACTCCCCAGGAACACAGAGGAGGAGCCCGTCCAGGAACACGAGTAGACTGGAGAGTCCCCAGAAACACGGAGGAGGAGCCCATTCAGGAACTCGAGTGGGACCGACTCTAAAACACCGGCTGGACCACGGACTGGATATCTGGACACCTAGGACAAAGGCAGGACATCTGGACACCACATAGCATAAGTGGCTCCAGGCAGAGAACTTCAGGACCCAGGCAGGACATCAGAGCAGCGGTCGTCAGGCTCCAGGCACCAGACAGCCGTCGCCAGACTCCTGGACACACGGGAAAAGTCTTGCACCAGCTGCAGAGGACCTCGCAACCTGCAGATAGCTTCCACAGCAGCAGCCAGGGACTGCACATGTGAATGGTCATGCAGCGGAGCAAAGACTCTACAACACATGTACGGCTACGCAGCAGAGCAGGGAACTGAGCAGCATCTGTACAGGTAACAGCCAACAGTATCCCAGCTGATTAGGGGGAAAGGAGCAAAGGGTAAGAGCACAGACATGCAAAGTAACGCCGGGGAAACAAGGCACAAACATATTGGCATTACAATTACTTTCAGGGAATCATCCCTATAATTCCTTTTGTGATGTACTTTATGACTTTATTTTTCCCAAATTGTCTAGTTCTCGGCGCTCGTTTGGATTCAGCAATTTATCCACCGCTTTCAGTGTGTGAGAACGATTGGGTTGAAGATCTTGAAATAGTTCTTTTGGATATTATAATTCCCAGCATTTTGTCTTTTATACTGCCTTTGTTCCATGATACATATTCCCCCCTTCATAAATTCCCTTTAAAAATATTACATTCCGAGATCAGCTCCTTTAGAATACACCACAAGGGAGTGCACATGCATGTGGAGACACTGGGGGTCAGCAGGTGCCCTGGTCCGCTAGCTTAAACCGCATGGGTCAGTGATCATCCCACCAAATGCCCACTTTCCTATTACCGTGGGCATAACGCTACTCAGACAACACGGGTTGAGGGCAAAACAGTGTGGCAATACTTTATTGAACCACAAAACAGGCAAATAACACACAGAACCATACCATCACAGTACCCAAGATGGTTCAAATTACAGAGTCTCACCCTTCCGTTCTCTCGCCAGGATAATGGAAGCTGTTACTTCAGAGCTTCTAGGGCCAACTACCCCATCTGTGGCATGCACACAGAGAGAAGGTAATGACAGTCCATTGAGGTACAAGGCCAGTTGACCGGAGGATCACAACCTGACTTCTCTGAATATCTCCATGGAGCCAGGCAACCAGTGGATCCCAATCTTGGCTTTCTCCAAATGTATCTATGGTTCAGCAATGGTCAATAGAGCAGACTTGCATTCTTCTAGCCAGGGCCGAGGTCCCCTAAGCCCCTAAGCTGACATCCTGTGTCCCTTGTGATGGAGCCATGATGTCTTGAGTGCTGTCCTGAAGAGAATTTCTAGTTCTTTGGGTCTCTGGATCTCTTGCCTGTCTGGATGTGTAGAGCTACATCTGTATATCTGTCCTTTTCAGAGTTAACAAATGTCCTTCAAGCCAGCTTTCACAGTTAAAGGGGAAGAATGGTAATGAGACCAATTCGCATTGTTTCATTATGTAATCTATTTGCATAGTTTTTCCTCCTCTGTTTTGCAAGTCAACAAACTGGCTGGCATGGACAATGTGTAATCAACATTTCAGCAAACATCATTTGTCACTGGGTTACTGCAACAGTGTGGATCCAGAAGACCGCAGCATCTGATTGCTCCTACTCTGGTGCTGAGAAAAAGCACTTCTCATTCATTTTAAATGTGTTTATTCCTTCTAGCAGAACAGAGGTTAATTGGAAATCCCTGTGCTCACAACTGAGCTTGGTTAGCCACTCCTTTCCCCTTTATAATCTGGGCTCTGATACAAATCCTTGTCAGAGATAGCTTTATTGCTGCATGGCTAATGGAGGGAGAGGAGTTCTCATGAGAAGGGGAGTTGAAGGAGTTATTAGTGACTGTTGCTTGGTTTGTATGCGTGGTAATTACTTATTCGTCTCTAATTTGGTGTATTCCCCTACCTTCACACCCCTGTGCATTCCTCTGTTATACAGTGGGGCAAAAAAGTATTTAGTCAGTCAGCAATAGTGCAAGTTCCACCACTTAAAAAGATGAGAGGCGTCTGTAATTTACATCATAGGTAGACCTCAACTATGGGAGACAAACTGAGAAAAAAAAATCCAGAAAATCACATTGTCTGTTTTTTTTTCATTTTATTTGCATATTATGGTGGAAAATAAGTATTTGGTCAGAAACAAAATTTCATCTCAATACTTTGTGATATATCCTTTGTTGGCAATGACAGAGGTCAAACGTTTTCTGTAAGTCTTCACAAGGTTGCCACACACTGTTGGTATGTTGGCCCATTCCTCCATGCAGATCTCCTCTAGAGCAGTGATGTTTTTGGCTTTTCGCTTGGCAACACGGACTTTCAACTCCCTCCAAAGGTTTTCTATAGGGTTGAGATCTGGAGACTGGCTAGGCCACTCCAGGACCTTGAAATGCTTCTTACGAAGCCACTCCTTCGTTGCCCTGGCGGTGTGCTTTGGATCATTGTCATGTTGAAAGACCCAGACACATTTCATCTTCAATGCCCTTGCTGATGGAAGGAGGTTTGCACTCAAAATCTCACGATACATGGCCCCATTCATTCTTTCATGTACCCGGATCAGTCGTCCTGGCCCCTTTGCAGAGAAACAGCCCCAAAGCATGATGTTTCCACCACCATGCTTTACAGTAGGTATGGTGTTTGATGGATGCAACTCAGTATTCTTTTTCCTCCAATCACCACAAGTTGTGTTTCTACCAAACAGTTCCAGTTTGGTTTCATCTGACCATAGGACATTCTCCCAAAACTCCTCTGGATCATCCAAATGCTCTCTAGCAAACTTCAGATGGGCCCGGACATGTACAGGCTTAAGCAGTGGGACACGTCTGGCACTGCAGGATCTGAGTCCATGGTGGCGTAGTGTGTTACTTATGGTAGGCCTTGTTACATTGGTCCCAGCTCTCTGCAGTTCATTCACTAGGTCCCCCCGCGTGGTTCTGGGATTTTTGCTCACCGTTCTTGTGATCATTCTGACCCCACGGGGTGGGATTTTGCGTGGAGCACCAGATCGAGGGAGATTATCAGTGGTCTTGTATGTCTTCCATTTTCTAATTATTGCTCTCACAGTTGATTTCTTCACTCGAAGCTGGTTGGCTATTGCAGATTCAGTCTTCCCAGCCTGGTGCAGGGCTACAATTTTGTTTCTGGTGTCCTTTGACAGCTCTTTGGTCTTCACCATAGTGGAGTTTGGAGTCAGACTGTTTGAGGGTGTGCACAGGTGTCTTTTTATACTGATAACAAGTTTAAACAGGTGCCATTACTACAGGTAATGAGTGGAGGAAAGAGGAGACTCTTAAAGAAGAAGTTACAGGTCTGTGAGAGCCAGAAATCTTGATTGCTTGTTTCTGACCAAATACTTATTTTCCACCATAATATGCAAATAAAATGAAAAAAAAACAGACAATGTGATTTTCTGGATTTTTTTTTCTCAGTTTGTCTCCCATAGTTGAGGTCTACCTATGATGTAAATTACAGATGCCTCTCATCTTTTTAAGTGGTGGAACTTGCACTATTGCTGACTGACTAAATACTTTTTTGCCCCACTGTATGTGAGTGAATATTTTGGATGCGTGTTTTCTGTTAACCCTTGTTTTTGTTGCCTTTTTTGTCAGGTTGGTGTACACAATGCACAGTAGCGCTCCTCTTTCCTATGTGGGGGGGAAGAGAACAGATGGAGGTCTAACTCAAAAGATAAGGCAAGGGTGGAGGCCGCAGCATCATCACATTCGGAAGTATACCGGGGAGTAGGGAGAGCTAGGGTGCCCCCTAGTGTTAGTGACAGCCCCGGGTCACCTGAAAGCTGTGTCGTGACATTAGCTCTGACCACTACCATTTTCTGTGATCAATGATGGATTCAATCACTGCTGTGGCGTGGCAATTTCAGCAGCTCAGTCTAGAGGTGGCAGATTTACGCACGGTGGTTTTGCAGCACCCTAATACATCTGGTGTGGGAATCTTATCTCTCCGGCAAACCATAGTGGAGCCCAAGGTAGCGTTGCCTGACAGGTTCTCTGGTGGGGGTGTGACAAATTTGTTGTTCTCAGAGAGGCCTGTAAATTGTACTTCAGGTTACGGCTGGTTTCCTCAAGTACAGAGGAGGAACGTGTTGGGATAATAATATCGCTCCTCCAGGGGGACCCCCAAGCGTGGGCTCTCCCGTCTGACTTTCAGTCGCTTCAGACGGTGGAGGGATTTTTTCAGGCACTGGGCCTTATATATGATGACCCCAATCACGTTTTCTTAGCTGAGTTCACACTACTCCAACGTCAGCAAGGAAACCGGCCTACGGAGAAATATTACTCTGAGTTCCGGAGGCGGGCTACAGATACCAAGTGGAACGACCCCACACTCCGTAGTCAGTTCTATGAGGGGCTTACAGTAAAGAAGGATGTCTTAGCTCTGTATGAGACTCTTGACTCCCTTGAGGCAGCGATATCGCTGGTGTAAAGGTGCCTTTACACATAGCGATATCGCTAACGATATCGCTAAAGCGTCACCAATTTTGTGACGCAGCAGCCATATCGCTAGCGATATCGCTATGTGTGATACTTACCTCCGACCAGCTCCCCAGCTGTCTGTCGCTGATCACGCGAGATCGTGCAGCTCCATTTCTCGTCGGGCACTTCCAACTGGGCTTCTGTAAGGTAAGTAACGACCGCTGCTGCGTCGCTACATCGCTGTGAGATCTGCCTGTGTGGCAGCTCACTAGCGACCATTTAGCGATGCACCAGCGATCCTGACCGGGTCGTATCATTGTCAGGATGATAATATACACAGGAGCTCTGTATATAGTGTCAGTGTACAGGTAATACAGTGATCACCACTGCCAGTGACATTATACACAGGAGCTCTGTATATAGTATACAGTGTATAGTGTCAGTGTACAGGTAACACACTGACTCACTAGTGACGTCTCTAGCTGAAGTCCTTCATCTTTGCTTTTCTTTCTCATCCAGCACAGACTGCCATCACTTCTTCCAGCCAGGACTCACCACTTCCAGAGCACATTCCCCACTCTTTCTCTTTCTTCTACACTTCACATCTGAATACAGCGGTGCAGTCACAATCAATATATAATTGGTTATTATGCAACCCACCATTCCAAATATAAATTACACTGGTCAACAGCATTTTTGGTGCCAAAGATATTTCATCGAATTTAGGGTATTTTTGGGGTGCTGATTCTGAATATGTCATCAGTTTTGCCAGATTGGCTCAAGTTTTTGAGATTTTTGGTATCTTATTTATAGCACTTGTTGGTAAATGCGACGCATCATCTCATTAATTTCTTTGGATTAGTACTTGAACTGAGCAGTTCTCAATATAGTTTTGTGTTAATTAGTGTTCTAAAAGTTTGTTCATAGCTTGATTTTTGCACTAACTTTATGTTGTTGTCTGTTTTCCAGTGAAAAGCATGAACTCATCATGAAGAAGTTGTCTTAACGATCCAGACTCATTCTGTTACATTTGTGGTGAATATACACTGCCAAAACATAGAAGAAACATAACACACTTCGTAAAAAAAGTGTATTTTGCCTATTTTGGGGTTATGCTTGGGGACCAAGACAAGTTTTGGGCACCACACATAGTGTGCAAAGCATGTATCGAATTATTACGAAAATGGAGCAAAGGACAAAGAAAAAGCTTCAAATTTGGTGTTCCAATGGTGTGGAGAGAGCCAAAAAATCATCATGATGACTGTTATTTATGGTAAACACAGGTACAGGCACATCTTCACAATGAGGGACAGGCCTTCTTGCAGATTCCATGTTACTCCCATTTTCGTTTCTTATGCTTATTGAATCCTTGCACTTGCACTGCACAGAAATAACAGTCATCATGATGATTTTTTGGCTCTCTCCACACCATTGGAACACCAAATTTGAAGCTTTTTCTTTGTCCTTTGCTCCATTTTCGTAATAATTCGATACATGCTTTGCACACTATGTGTGGTGCCCAAAACTTGTCTTGGTCCCCAAGCATAACCCCAAAATAGGCAAAATACACTTTTTTTACGAAGTGTGTTATGTTTCTTCTATGTTTTGGCAGTGTATATTCACCACAAATGTAACAGAATGAGTCTGGATCGTTAAGACAACTTCTTCATGATGAGTTCATGCTTTTCACTGGAAAACAGACAACAACATAAAGTTAGTGCAAAAATCAAGCTATGAACAAACTTTTAGAACACTAATTAACACAAAACTATATTGAGAACTGCTCAGTTCAAGTACTAATCCAAAGAAATTAATGAGATGATGCGTCGCATTTACCAACAAGTGCTATAAATAAGATACCAAAAATCTCAAAAACTTGAGCCAATCTGGCAAAACTGATGACATATTCAGAATCAGCACCCCAAAAATACCCCAAATTCATTAAAATATTTTGGACACCAGAAAAAAAAATTTTTTTCGTTGACCTGTGTTATAATCCACCACTGTGCACCCACTAACTATAAATAGCCACTTTCCCCATTTAATATATAAATTAATTAGCACCTGTACTCTTTCCCCCAATTCATTACCAGGCTCTTCATCCTCAACGCCCCCCACTATGTACCTCCTGCTCTAACCCTAACCCCGATTCATTATATTTACATGCCCCTCCCACCTCAATTCATTGTCATGTCTTTCTTTCCCACCCTCTATTCATTATCAACTGCTCTACCCCACGTTCAATACATCATTTACTCCCCCACTCTCAAAATTCGTTATTTTTTCTCCCCATAGATCATCATTTGCTCTCCCCAGCCCCCACCTTCAATTCATCATTTGCTCTCCTCACCCCCACGTTGAATTAAATTGCTTTGCCCCGTCACTCACACTGAATTCATAATTTGCTGTCCCCTGTCCTCTCCCCCACTTCATCATTTGCAGTCCCCCCTCGTTATTTTGAAGTCCCCTTACTTCATCCATTGCAGTCCCCTATCATCTCCTCACTTCATCTGCAGTGCCCCTTCATCATTTGCAGCCCCCTATCCCCCTTCCATTTCATCATGTGCAGTCCCCCCAGACACACTTCATCATGTACAGTCCCCTTCCCCCCACTTCATCATGTGCAGTCCCCCTTACACCTCACTTCATGTGCAGCCCCACTTCCCCATCATCATGTGCAATCTCTCTTTCCTCCACTTCATGTGCAGTCCCCCTTACCCCCACTTCATGTGCAGTCCCCCTTACCCCCCAATTCATCATGGGCAGTCCCCCTTACTCCCTAATTCATCATGTGCAGTTCCCCTTACCCCCCATTCATCCTGTGCAGTCCCCCTTACCCCCCACTTCATCATGTGCAGCCTCACTCACCCACTTCATTATGTGCAGCCCCACTCTCCCCACTTCATCATGTGCAGCCCAACTCCCCCCACTTCATCATGTGCAGCCCCACTCACCCCACTCCATCATGTGCAGCTCCACTCACCCCTTCATCATGTACAGCCCCATAACCCCCACTTCATCATGTACAGCCCCACTCACCCCACTCCATCATGTACAGCCCCACTCAGCCCCCCTCATCATGTACAACCCCACTCACCCCCCTTCATGTACAACCCCAATCCATCATGTGCTGCCCCACTCCAACATGTACAGCCCCACTCACCCCCCATCATCATGTGCAGCCCCACTCACCCCACTCCATCTTGTGCAGCCCCACTCACCCCACCCCATCATGTGCAGCCCCACTCACCCCACTCCATCATGTGCAGCCCCACTCACCGCACTCCATCATGTGCAGCCCCACTCCCCCCACCAGGGCCGGACTGGGACAAAAAAGCAGCCCTGCCACACAAATCCCACCAGCCCACAAACTATAACACTCATCAGCCCCGATCAGTGAATTTTTGCTATACTTTGTCGTCCCCTCATCACTCTCTTTAAGGAGTTATTTGAAGAGCCACATTTGAATGGTGCCACAGTGTGTATGATTGACCACAGCTCCATTTACATGGTGCTCTTCAAAGCTACGTTTCCCAGGATCGTGGGGGTCTCAGTGGTCAGATCCACAGCAAACAGAAAGTCATCCCCTATCCCCAAATAATGCTCCATACAGTATTATGGGCCCCATATAATGCTCCATACAGTATAATGGGCCCCATATATTACTCCATACAGTGTAATGGGCCCCATATATTACTTCATACAGTATAATGGGCACCATATATTACTTCATACAGCATATTGGGCCCCATATGTTACTTCATACAGCATAATGGGCCCCATATATTACTTCATACAGCATAATGGGCCGCATATAATTCTTCTCCCCATACCGCGCTGCTCTGTTCTCCTCAGTGTATTCTGATCCTCCGCACTGCTTGGCACAGGGACATCATTAACTTTACCTATATAATTGTCCACTTGGAGTGATAGTAATAGTGATTTGTTTGTACCCTGTTGTCTGGGGCTGGCCCACTTTATGGGTGTGCTCTGGGCATATGATTATACACGAGTAAAAACTATGAGAGGCTCAATGTGACCAGTGCCACCTAGTTTCCTACCCCTCTTATTCTCGTCCTGTTGTTGTAGTTTGTGACTATTTATGCCCATACCTTTTGTATGTGAATAATTGAATAATATAGACTTTTGTACATTTTTATACTGACTTTGTAAATTTTATGTACTATTTTCTTTTTGAGCTATGTGCTCCTGTTCTCCATTTTGTAGGATGATATGCTCATTGTACATTATGTAGGTCATACTGCACAGTATTTCCTATATATTGTATATACAGGAGTATCACCAATATATTGTATATACAGCATGCTGTACACATTATATAGACGATGCAATTATACAAAGCAGTTGCTGTAATATAGATATAACTTGGCACACACACGTATATAATCCAGTGAAGGTGATATTTAATAAAGTACAGTACATACAGTAAAGATGTTTTGGTCACAGCGACCTTCATCAATGTACTATGTGATGAAGCATCTTTACTGTATGTACTGTACTTTATTAAATATCACCTTCACTGGATTATATACGTGTGTGTGCCAAGTTAGTCTATACAAGTATACGGATTGGGATCCTACTTGTGCACCACTATTTTTAGAGTTGTGCTAAAGGTTCTATATATCGCTGTAATATAGATAGACTGCTGTGTATAATTGCAGTGTCACCTACATGATATATACAACAGTCACAGTATCACCTATGTCTTAGAAATTTAAATGATGGAGGCAACATGATGCTCACTGTATCCCTCTGCTAGTAAAGCTAGAATTGAGTCCTTCTTTTCAACTCCTTTGGCATGGTTAAAGTTATTTTTTCATTCCTATTACTTTTGGGATTTTACTAGCACTTGTTTTGTCATCCAGCATGTCCTATTGCAAGAGGATTGTGAACACCACAGCAGGGTTTTTTTTACTTTCCTTCTTTAAATAAGATTTGGTTCAGGTGATCACCTAATCCGAAGCACATTAAGTAGAATGAGGTGTACTCTGATTGGGATTCAACTGACACTGGAATGGAATGGCTGTCATACACGTAGAGAAGCTGATTTTTATAAAACTGTGCAGTGGTCTCTTAATTTTTGCCAGAGCTGTATATATTAGGACAATTCCCAATGTCCAACTCTCACAGAGGGATGGAAGTTATATCCCACTATATAAGTATACATAGGAATCTATTGTCTATAGGGCCTGTCCAAATACTGACAATTCTGTCATGTGAGATCAAGCTCCTACGATGTGATCATCCCATGTGTACATCTGAAGGATGGGCTATACTGTATGGTCAGGGCCGTATTTGCCACTAGGCACTCGTGGGCCCATGCCTAGGGCGGGATTGCGAGTGGGTGGCACCTGAGCAATGGTTTTTTTTTTGGTCCGGTGGGAGACTGAGCCCAGAGCCATGCATGGGGGGGACACTGAGCCCAGAGTCATGCATGGGGGGAGACTGAGCCCAGAGCCATGCATGGGGAGGAGAATGAGCCCAGAGCCATGCATGGGGGGAGGAGAATGAGCTCAGAGCCATGCATGGGGGGGAGACTGAGCCCAGAGCTATGCATACAGGGCGGGAGAATGAGCCTAGAGCCATGCATACAGGGGGGGACAATGAGCCTAGAGCCATGCATACGGACAGGGGAGACTGAGCCCAGAGCCATGCATATGGGGGGGGAGACTGAGTCCAGAGCCATGCATACAGGGGGGTGAGACTGAGCCCACAGCCATGCAGGGGGGAGAATGAGCCTAGAGCCATGCATGCCGGGGGGGACAATGAGCCCAGAGCCATGCATATGGGGGGAGACTGAGCCCAGAGCCATGCATACGGGGGGGAGACTGAGCCAAGAGCCATGCATACATGGGGGAGAATGAGCCCAGAGTCATGCATAGCGGGGAGAGAATGAGACCAGAGCCATGCATAGGGGGGAGAATTAGCCCAGAGCCATGCATACGGGGGGGGGGGGGAGACTGAGCCCAGAGCCAAGCATACAGTTTGCTTTTGTCCCTTATTAGATTGGCCTCTTTTTGATCTGCTTTCAGAATATACCAGAGTGCTGATATAGTGGGGAAGTCGTGCGACTTCAGTGTTTTTTGCATCAAACGTGTTGGACTTTTTGCAGGGTTTTTTGCATGATTGCAGACAACGTCTTTCCTTTCCTGTCCTGTCTAGTCAGTATGGGCCCCATCATTTGCTCAGTCTATTTTCCTTCCTGTGTTTGTGTTTTCATCTTGTCTCACCGACAATATATGTTTGGGGGCTATCTATTCCTTTGGGGTCTGCTCTGGGGCAGGTTAGATTTCCCCTCTCATGCTTTAGGCTTAGTTAGCTCTCCGGCTGTGCCGATGCATCTAGGATCATCGCAGGTACGCTCCACGGCTACAGCTAGTTGTGTGGATAGGATCAGGGGTCTGCAATCAGCTTAGTTACCAACCTCTCTGGTTTTCTGTGGCTTAGCTTGGGCTTGCTCTCCTCTTCGGTGACCCAATCATAACAGAGATGGCTGCAGTAGGGAGATGGCTGCACTGAGGAGATGGCTGCACTGGGGAGATGGCTGCACTGGGGAGATGGATGCACTGGGGAGATGGGTGCAACGATGAGATGACTGCACTAGGAAGATGGCTGCACTGAGGAGATGGCTGCAATAGGGAGATGGGTGCACTGAGGAGATGGCTGCAGTAGGGAGATGGCTGCACTGGGGAGATGGCTGCACTGGGGAGACGGCTGCACTGGGGAGACGGCTGCACTGGAGAGACGGCTGCACTGGGGAGACGGCTGCACTGGGGAGACGGCTGCACTGGGGAGATGGGTGCAATGAGGATATGGGTGCAACGAGGAGATGGCTGCACTAGGGAGATGGCTGCACTGAGGAGATGGCTGCACTAGGGAGATGGGTGCACTGAGGAGATGGCTGCAGTAGGGAGATGGCTGCACTGGGGAGATGGCTGCACTGGGGAGATGGCTGCGCTGGGGAGATGGCTGCACTGGGGAGACGGCTGCACTGGGGAGACGGCTGCACTGGGGAGACGGCTGCACTGGGGAGACGGCTGCACTGGGGAGAAGGCTGCACTGGGGAGATGGCTGCAACGAGGAGATGGCTGCAACGAGGAGATGGCTGCAACGAGGAGATGGCTGCAACGAGGAGATGGCTGCAACGAGGAGATGGCTGCACTGGGGAGACGGCTGCACTGGGGAGATGGGTGCAACGAGGAGATGGCTGCACTAGGGAGATGGCTGCACTGGGGAGATGGCTGCACTGGGGAGATGGCTGCACTGGGGAGACGGCTGCACTGGGGAGACGGCTGCACTGGGGAGACGGCTGCAACGAGGAGATGGCTGCAACGAGGAGATGGCTGCAACGAGGAGATGGCTGCAACGAGGAGATGGCTGCAACGAGGAGATGGCTGCACTGGGGAGACGGCTGCACTGGGGAGATGGGTGCACTGGGGAGATGGGTGCAACGAGGAGATGGCTGCACTAGGGAGATAGGTGCAATGAGAAGAAGGCTGCACTAGGGAGATGGGTGCAACAAGGAGATGGCTGCACTAGAGAGATGGCTGCACTGAGGAGATGGCTGCACTGGGGAGATGGCTGCACTGGGGAGACGGCTGCACTGGGGAGACGGCTGCACTGGGGAGATGGGTGCAACGAGGAGATGGGTGCAACGAGGAGATGGCTGCACTAGGGAGATGGCTGCACTGAGGAGATGGCTGCAATAGGGAGATGGGTGCACTGAGGAGATGGCTGCACTGGGGAGATGGCTGCACTGGGGAGATGGCTGCACTGGGGAGATGGCTGCACTGGGGAGATGGCTGCACTGGGGAGATGGATGCACTGGGGAGATGGGTGCAACGATGAGATGACTGCACTAGGAAGATGGCTGCACTGAGGAGATGGCTGCAATAGGGAGATGGGTGCACTGAGGAGATGGCTGCAGTAGGGAGATGGCTGCACTGGGGAGATGGCTGCACTGGGGAGACGGCTGCACTGGGGAGACGGCTGCACTGGGGAGACGGCTGCACTGGGGAGACGGCTGCACTGGGGAGACGGCTGCACTGGGGAGATGGGTGCAATGAGGATATGGGTGCAACGAGGAGATGGCTGCACTAGGGAGATGGGTGCACTGAGGAGATGGCTGCAGTAGGGAGATGGCTGCACTGGGGAGATGGCTGCACTGGGGAGACGGCTGCACTGGGGAGATGGCTGCACTGGGGAGACGGCTGCACTGGGGAGACGGCTGCACTGGGGAGACGGCTGCACTGGGGAGAAGGCTGCACTGGGGAGATGGCTGCAACGAGGAGATGGCTGCAACGAGGAGATGGCTGCAACGAGGAGATGGCTGCAACGAGGAGATGGCTGCACTGGGGAGACGGCTGCACTGGGGAGATGGGTGCAACGAGGAGATGGCTGCACTAGGGAGATAGGTGCAATGAGAAGAAGGCTGCACTAGGGAGATGGGTGCAACAAGGAGATGGCTGCACTAGAGAGATGGCTGCACTGAGGAGATGGCTGCACTGGGGAGATGGCTGCACTTGGGAGACGGTTGCACTGGGGAGATGGCTGCACTGGGGAGATGGCTGCACTGGGGAGATAGGTGCAAAGAGGAGATGGCTGCACTGAGGAGATGGCTGCACTGGGGAGATGGCTGCACTGGGGAGATGGCTGCACTTGGGAGACGGTTGCACTGGGGAGACGGCTGCACTGGGGAGATGGGTGCAACGAGGAGATGGGTGCAACGAGGAGATGGCTGCACTAGGGAGATGGCTGCACTGAGGAGATGGCTGCAATAGGGAGATGGGTGCACTGAGGAGATGGCTGCACTGGGGAGATGGCTGCACTGGGGAGATGGCTGCACTGGGGAGATGGCTGCACTGGGGAGATGGCTGCACTGGGGAGATAGGTGCAAAGAGGAGATGGCTGCACTGAGGAGATGGCTGCAATAGGGAGATGGGTGCACTGAGGAGATGGCTGCAGTAGGGAGATGGCTGCACTGGGGAGACGGCTGCACTGGGGAGACGGCTGCACTGGGGAGATGGGTGCAACGAGGAGATGGGTGCAACGTGGAGATGGCTGCAACGAGGAGATGGCTGCAACGAGGAGATGGCTGCAACGAGGAGATGGCTGCAACGAGGAGATGGCTGCAACGGGGAGATGGCTGCACTGGGGAGATGGCTGCACTGGGGAGATAGGTGCAACGAGGAGATGGCTGCACTGGGGAGATAGGTGCAACGAGGAGATGGCTGCACTGGGGAGATGGCTGCACTGAGGAGATGGCTGCAATAGGGAGATGGGTGCACTGAGGAGATGGCTGCAGTAGGGAGATGGCTGCACTGGGGAGATGGCTGCACTGGGGAGATGGCTGCACTGGGGAGACGGCTGCACTGGGGAGACGGGTGCAACGAGGAGACGGGTGCAACGTGGAGATGGGTGCAACGTGGAGATGGGTGCAACGTGGAGATGGGTGCAACGAGGAGATGGGTGCAACGAGGAGATGGCTGCAACGAGGAGATGGCTGCAACAAGGAGATGGCTGCACTGGGGAGATGGCTGCACTGGGGAGATGGCTGCAATGAGGAGAGGGCTGCACTGGGGAGATGGCTGCACTGGGGAGATGGCTGCACTGGGGAGATGGCTGCACTGGGGAGATGGCTGCACTGAGGAGATGGCTGCAATAGGGAGATGGGTGCACTGAGGAGATGGCTGCAGTAGGGAGATGGCTGCACTGGGGAGACGGCTGCACTGGGGAGACGGCTGCACTGGGGAGATGGGTGCAACGAGGAGATGGGTGCAACGTGGAGATGGCTGCAACGAGGAGATGGCTGCAACGAGGAGATGGCTGCAACGAGGAGATGGCTGCAACGAGGAGATGGCTGCAACGAGGAGATGGCTGCAACGGGGAGATGGCTGCACTGGGGAGATGGCTGCACTGGGGAGATAGGTGCAACGAGGAGATGGCTGCACTGGGGAGATAGGTGCAACGAGGAGATGGCTGCACTGGGGAGATGGCTGCACTGAGGAGATGGCTGCAATAGGGAGATGGGTGCACTGAGGAGATGGCTGCAGTAGGGAGATGGCTGCACTGGGGAGATGGCTGCACTGGGGAGATGGCTGCACTGGGGAGACGGCTGCACTGGGGAGATGGCTGCAACGAGGAGATGGCTGCAACGAGGAGATGGCTGCACTGGGGAGACGGCTGCACTGGGGAGATGGGTGCAACGAGGAGATGGCTGCACTAGGGAGATAGGTGCAATGAGAAGAAGGCTGCACTAGGGAGATGGGTGCAACAAGGAGATGGCTGCACTAGAGAGATGGCTGCACTGAGGAGATGGCTGCACTGGGGAGATGGCTGCACTTGGGAGACGGTTGCACTGGGGAGACGGCTGCACTGGGGAGATGGCTGCACTGGGGAGATAGGTGCAAAGAGGAGATGGCTGCACTGAGGAGATGGCTGCACTGGGGAGATGGCTGCACTTGGGAGACGGTTGCACTGGGGAGACGGCTGCACTGGGGAGATGGGTGCAACGAGGAGATGGGTGCAACGAGGAGATGGCTGCACTAGGGAGATGGCTGCACTGAGGAGATGGCTGCAATAGGGAGATGGGTGCACTGAGGAGATGGCTGCACTGGGGAGATGGCTGCACTGGGGAGATGGCTGCACTGGGGAGATGGCTGCACTGGGGAGATAGGTGCAAAGAGGAGATGGCTGCACTGAGGAGATGGCTGCAATAGGGAGATGGGTGCACTGAGGAGATGGCTGCAGTAGGGAGATGGCTGCACTGGGGAGACGGCTGCACTGGGGAGACGGCTGCACTGGGGAGATGGGTGCAACGAGGAGATGGGTGCAACGTGGAGATGGCTGCAACGAGGAGATGGCTGCAACGAGGAGATGGCTGCAACGAGGAGATGGCTGCAACGAGGAGATGGCTGCAACGGGGAGATGGCTGCACTGGGGAGATGGCTGCACTGGGGAGATAGGTGCAACGAGGAGATGGCTGCACTGGGGAGATAGGTGCAACGAGGAGATGGCTGCACTGGGGAGATGGCTGCACTGAGGAGATGGCTGCAATAGGGAGATGGGTGCACTGAGGAGATGGCTGCAGTAGGGAGATGGCTGCACTGGGGAGATGGCTGCACTGGGGAGATGGCTGCACTGGGGAGACGGCTGCACTGGGGAGACGGGTGCAACGAGGAGACGGGTGCAACGTGGAGATGGGTGCAATGTGGAGATGGGTGCAACGTGGAGATGGGTGCAACGAGGAGATGGGTGCAACGAGGAGATGGGTGCAACGAGGAGATGGCTGCAACGAGGAGATGGCTGCAACAAGGAGATGGCTGCACTGGGGAGATGGCTGCACTGGGGAGATGGCTGCAATGAGGAGAGGGCTGCACTGGGGAGATGGCTGCACTGGGGAGATGGCTGCACTGGGGAGATGGCTGCACTGGGGAGATAGGTGCAAAGAGGAGATGGCTGCACTGAGGAGATGGCTGCAATAGGGAGATGGGTGCACTGAGGAGATGGCTGCAGTAGGGAGATGGCTGCACTGGGGAGACGGCTGCACTGGGGAGACGGCTGCACTGGGGAGATGGGTGCAACGAGGAGATGGGTGCAACGTGGAGATGGCTGCAACGAGGAGATGGCTGCAACGAGGAGATGGCTGCAACGAGGAGATGGCTGCAACGAGGAGATGGCTGCAACGGGGAGATGGCTGCACTGGGGAGATGGCTGCACTGGGGAGATAGGTGCAACGAGGAGATGGCTGCACTGGGGAGATAGGTGCAACGAGGAGATGGCTGCACTGGGGAGATGGCTGCACTGAGGAGATGGCTGCAATAGGGAGATGGGTGCACTGAGGAGATGGCTGCAGTAGGGAGATGGCTGCACTGGGGAGATGGCTGCACTGGGGAGATGGCTGCACTGGGGAGACGGCTGCACTGGGGAGACGGGTGCAACGAGGAGACGGGTGCAACGTGGAGATGGGTGCAACGTGGAGATGGGTGCAACGTGGAGATGGGTGCAACGAGGAGATGGGTGCAACGAGGAGATGGCTGCAACGAGGAGATGGCTGCAACAAGGAGATGGCTGCACTGGGGAGATGGCTGCACTGGGGAGATGGCTGCAATGAGGAGAGGGCTGCACTGGGGAGATGGCTGCACTGGGGAGATGGCTGCACTGGGGAGATGGCTGCACTGGGGAGATAGGTGCAACGAGGAGATGGCTGCACTAGGGAGATGGGTGCACTGGGTAGATGGGTGCACTGGGTAGATGGGTGCACTGGGTAGATGTGTGCACTGGGGAGATGACTGCACTAGGGAGAAAGGCTACTTTCACATCAGCGATTTTTGCCAAAGTGTCTGCATTAGTCATACTCACCAATGAGGGAGGCAGCACTAAAAGTGCCTAGGGCAGCATAAACGCTAAATACGGCTCGGTGATAAAAAGGTTACATCAGTCTGAAAATGCTTCTTGCAGTCATGGTTTGGCTTTTTTTTCACTTATTTCTATGGTTGAGCATGGTCACCATCCCATATGTGTGCTCCAAAGGCCCTTTTACATTTAGCGATGCACCAGCGATCAGACCAGTGATCCGACCCGGTCAGGATCGCTGGTGCATCGCTAAATGATCGCTAGTGAGCTTTCATACAAAAAGATCTCATAGCAATGCAGCAGCGACGCAGCGCACGATACTCACCTTTCACACTCAGCGATCCTGACGTCCTCCCGCCCGCCTCCACGTGTCGCTCATCTCACACAGCAGGAAGTCCAGCAGGAAGCGCCCGACGAGAAATGGAGCCGGACATTCTAGCGCGATCAGCGACGGACAGCGGGGGAGCCGGTCGGAGATAAGTATCACACATAGCGATATCGCTAGCAATATCGCTATAACGTCACAAAACCAGTGACGTTTTAGCGATATTGCTAGCGATATCGCTTCGTGTAAAACCCCCTCAAGACATGTATGTTTAACACATGAGGAACTATTCTAATCCTCTTCACTGTACAGATGAAGGTCCAAAGGACTGCGAACTGCAGATCAGCTCCTATTCAAATCAATGGAAATTGGGCTGCAGTTCTTGGCTTTGTCCATTAAACAGTAAACGGAGATAAATGCTAATTAGTGAGGGAGAGGGTGCAGAATCTCCACCAATCTGATAACAGTGATGTATCTTAGGAGCCCATGCAAAACAGTGGTTGGCAGAACAATAGTTTGGCAGGCAGCTTTCTCTCCCAACTCCTACATACACTGTGTTCACTATGAGAGAGACACTGCCAGACTACACTAGCAGTGGCCGAGAACAAGAAAATCCTCACCTAGCTTAAAAAAAAATGTTTTAAAAAAATCACATGTTCGGAAAGAGTCATACACATTAAACTGTTGGCAGGTTCTGGCCAATGTTAGTCTAATGTGTACGAGGGCTTTAAGAATAGGTCATCAATATCAAACCTGGAAAACCATTTATTCATCCAGATGGCGTTCTAAAATCATTGTACCCATTAAGATGGAAACACTCGTGAAATTTGTGGGGCAGTTTTTCGAAGAGTCTGAGTTAGGGTTCATTCGCACCACTGTATTAGGTGGCGTAAATTGAACTAGACTTGCACATTCAAGTCTACGGGTCCATGGAAATCATCGGACTGATTTCTGCAGACACAAAATGTAGATGATGGGAGAAATTTTACTCTACTCACATCTGAGAGAATCGGATCACACAGAGGTGACTCTTGGTCTTCCTTTCCTGGGGTGGTCCTCACGTGAGCCAGTTTCTTTGTAGCGCTTGATGGTTTTTGCCACTGCACTTGGGGACACTTTCAAAGATTGCCTCGCTGCCACCCGGCCCAGCCCGCCCCTGCTTGCGGCTTCAGGTAGGGGACATGGACACTGAGGTGTTAAACTGTTATGTACTAGAGAGTCTGCCCTCACTTGTCGTACTGGGACTTCCTTGGCTCACACTGCACAATTCTGTAGTAGATTGGCAGACTCAGAAAGTAGTAAAATGGAGCGTGTATTGTCAAGGACACTGCTTGGGTACCCGGTTGGCTAGGGTGAATACTCAGTTCCTGCCTAGTTATCTGTCGGATTTTAGGGATTTGTTCTCAGAGCAGGGGTGCCAAGAACTCCCTCCCCATCATCCTTATGATTGCGCCATTAATCTCGTTCCTGGTGCCAAGCTTCACAAGAGCAGATTCTATAATATCTCTGAAATAAGGAAGAGGAACAGCATCCGGTCTGGGTGAAAAATTGTATCAAAAATTTATTCTGCCAGTATAAAATACAACGTTTCGGCCATATTGTGGCCTTTTTCAAGTATAACATAACAGTACATATGGTGGCCTTTTATAGTGTGGCACAGCCAATCACCATCAAGGTAACACCCATCACAAAGAATCTATACATAAAATACATATAAATACATCCATCAGTTACATGTATATTCAATAGCACAGCTTATCCAATCGTTAACAATGATAATCATATTAAAGATATTACAAAAACGTCTCATATATAAACAGCAATCCCCAAATCTGCCTACCAATGGTCGTAATGCATCAAAGGTATCCATAGAAATAACACACCAATCCCTTGCAGTAATACATATCCTTATATGAACCGCCAATCCCTAGTCACATAATAGTGGCGCCAACCCCAATGGACCAATCCTGAGTGGACTCACAAATCCCTATATCGGCAGAATTCCCTCTCCCCATATAACGGCATCAGCTAGAGCCAGGTCACATCAGGAGCGCAGCCTGATGATGCGCGCTACTAGGCCATAGCGAGCGCGCCGCCCATCCCCGCCCAGGCCCGGTCACGTGAAGACTCCACCACCGAACCCCGCGCATGCGCGGTGCTGTGTGAGGAATCAGCCACGCGACCCGCCCACCGGGGAGGACCGCGCACGCGCCGAGGCTCAGAGCGCGCAATCACACGCAACACTCCTCCGTAAAACCCGCAAATGTGCTGGTAGATAAAAACAAATGTAAAGCCACATTTAAATTAATGAGTCCACACGAATAGACCAAAGATGCTCCCAGAAAAGACATTTAGAATCAAAAAACCACATCCATGGTAAATTTAATAATATTCCGTACTTTATGAGATTCATAAATGTTGTATTATATAAGGAGCAAAACTGGGATATTTACAAAAAAGAAAAAAAGAAAAGAAAAAAGAGAAAAGAGGGCACGGGGAAAGGCAGGCAAGAAACAACGACAAAATTCAAAAAGGACAACATCCTCTTCATGATTTCAGGACTGTTCAGTCCCCGTGTCCTCCACTCCTTCAAATGTATCACCTATAAACACTAAAAAATAAAAATATTAATTAAAAAACCATAATAGCCACATATATAAATGATGGCACAAGATAAGGGATTAGGTGACACAAGTATGCAAATTGTAATCCAAGTTCAAACCCCTTGGTTGCAACGTATCAAGAATCGATATCCATCTCAACTCCTTTTTTTTCAGCATCTTAACCCTATCACCCCCACGTCTTAATACAGGAACCCCATCTATCACTCTAAATCGCAACTGATTTACTGAATGTCTGCATTCTAAAAAATGCTTCGGAATCGGCAACTCCACTAGTTTAGTCCTAATCGTACTCTTATGCTTACTAATGCGAGCCCTAATCTCCATAGTAGTTTCTCCTATATACATAAGCCCACATGGGCACAAGATCAGATAAATCACAAAACTTGACGAACACGTATACCTTTCTTTGATAGAAAACTTTTTTCCAGTTCGAGGATGATTAAAACTGTCACCTTTTAACATATTACCACAACAGGCACAACCCAAGCATGGAAAATTGCCCATCTTCGGAGGACATATTGTCCTTTGTATGTTAACTTTTGATGAACCAATATCTGACCTTACCAATCTATCTTTAAGATTATGTCCACGTCTATATGAAAGTAGTGGCCTATCCACAAATTCTGATATCTGGGGTAGACCCTTCTGTAAGAGGCTCCAATGTTTGTTCAAGATACCTCCAATCCTGCCACTAACTGGACAATATGTTGAGACAAAAGGAACTCGTCTCTTAGGCCCTTTGATTTGCTTACGGTTAGAATCCTCTACCGATATATTTTGAGCCTTAGCTTTATAAGAATTAACTCGATCCATTGGGTACCCCCTATTAATAAATTTTGTACACATCTGATCCAATCTTAGGTCCAACTTATCATCCTCTTTAACAATCCTCCGTACACGTAGCATTTGACTCCATGGTAGTGACTCCACCATCCATCTTGGGTGATTACTATCAAATACCAACAGACTGTTCCTATCTGTCTCCTTTATAAAAAGATCGGTATATAGAAACTCATCTTTTTTATAAACCAACGTATCCAAAAATTGGACCTGATCATAAGAGTAGGTCAGTGTAAACTTTAACTCAGAGAATACATTGTTCAATTCATTTTGAAAATCAAGAAGATCTTCCAGACTACCATCCCAGATACAAAAAATATCGTCGATGTAGCGCCACCTGGTCCAGAGAGGCAGGCCATGAAGGACTACATCATGGAAAACCTGGCTAAGGGTTATATCAGACTATCCTCATCCCCCAATGCCGCAGGGCTCTTTTTTGTAAAGAAAAAAGATGGAGGGTTACACCCTAGCCAGTGGATTTCTGTGAACTCAATACGATCACGATCCGTGATCCTTATCCGCTCCCTCTCATTCCCGACCTCGTTAATCAAATTATAGAGGCAAAATGGTTCTCTAAGATGGACCTCAGGGGAGTGTACAATCTCATTCGCATTAAAGAAGGGAATGAGTGGAAAACTGCGTTCAATACACATGATGGACACTATGAGAATCTGGTGATTCCTTTTGAGTTGACTAACAAGTCCGTCATCTTTAAACACTTTATAAATGACTTCTTTAGTCACCTGGTAGGCAGACTCGTGGTTATGTATCTGGATGAAATACTAATTTATTCACTTTACCTTGAGACACACCAGTTACATGTCAGGCAGGTCTTACATAAACTCCGAGACAATAAATTATATGCCAAACCCGAGAAGTGTGTGTTCTCGGTTGAGGAGATCCCTTTCCTAGGATATGTGTCCTCTTCCATCAGTTTTCGCATGGATCCAGCGAAAGTCCGGGCGGTATAAGGGTACGTGCACTCGCTGCGGTTTATCTGCGGATTAGCCTGCGGTTTATCATCTCTACAATGGAGGAGATGGTAAACCGCAGCGGAATCTACAGAAAAGAATTCAATTCTTTCTGCGGATTGGAAATCGCAGCAAAAACCGCGTGCAAAATTCCGCAGCGCCTGCACAGCGGTTTCCATAGGATATAATGGTTCAACGCAGCTAATTCTGCTGCGGATCTGCAAAGCCAAAACCGCTGCGGATCCGCAGCAGAATCCGCAGAGTGTGTACACACCCTTAGATTGGGAACGTCCTGAGGATTTGAAGGCGTTACAAAGACCTTTAGGTTTCATCAACTACTACCGCAAGTTCATAAAGAGCTTTTCAGTAGTAACCAAACCTTACAGATATGAGGAAGGGGACGGACTTCTCCACGAGGTCCAGTCCTGCCAGGGAGGCATTTGATACGTTGAAGAGGTTTTTTTCCTTCTGCGCCGATTCTTATACAGCCTGACATCTCTCAGCCTTTTATCGTCGATGCATCTGAGGTGGCAGTGGGGGCTATATTGTCGCATGATGCCTCTCCTGGTAAATGGCAACCATGTGCTTATTTTTCTAAAAAAATTGTCACCGGCTGAGAAAAATTATGACATTAGTAACAGGGAACTCTTATCAAATCGACTTTTGAAGAGTGGCGTCATTTTTTGGAGGGAGCGGTTCACTCAGTTATGGTAATCACGGATCAGAAGAATCTGGCATACTTGGAATCAGTGAAACATCTAACACCTCAACAGGCAAGATGGGCATTCTTCTTTACCAGGTTTAACTTTTTGTCACATACAAGCCAGGGAACAAAAACAATAAGGCTATGTGCACATGCTGCGGTTTTTGCTGCGGTTCCACTGCGGTTTTAGCCCTGCGGAACCGCAGCAGTTCCGCAGACATGGTACAGTACCATGTAACCCTATGGGTTTTCAAAACCGCTGTGCTCACGCTGCGTTTTTTTCCGTAGCATGTCAATTGTTTCTGCGGATTCCGCTGCGGTTTCACACCTTTAACATAGTAGAGGTGTGAAACCAAAGGGCAAAACCACAGGCCAAACGCAGGTCACTTTACCTGCGGTTCAGCGGGAAAAAACCCCCAGGTGAATCTGCAGCGTGTGCACATAGCCTAAGGCAGATGCCTTATCCCGTTGCTTTCTTGGGGGAGGAAATAAGTGTGTACCGGTACCTATTCTTCTAAAAGGGATGGTTATGGCATCTATATGCGGTTGTTGACACTCAGGGGGACGCCCCTGCTGCCTGTCCCCTGTTTGTTTCTGTTAAATTCCATCTTAGAGTCCTCAGCGAACATAGAAAGAGCAAGAAAAAAGATCATGCCCATATACAAAGGAGCACCTCAATTGTGAATATAAAGAATAATGACACTTTATTAGACATTATAACAAAAAGCAAAGAAGCACAAAATGCATATTAAAAACATTTAAAATACAAAAAAGGACCTACAAGGAGTCATGCCTTATTATAGAAGCAATGACTTACCACACCTACTAATCTCCCAAAGAACCAGATAAGTACATAAAGCCACTGTCAAAGGTATTGCACATCATAAATATAATACATATGTAGCAGCATCAGATAATACTTCAGTGGCTATAAAGTGTATATGAGAAATACCATGTGGGCCCAGAGATCCACAGAAAAAAAGGCATATGAGAAGAGAGTAATTTAACCTGTTGAATGCAGGTCTCGCAGCAATGGCCAAAGGTAAAAATACCAATAGCGCACAGATTTTATAAAAGATGAGAAAAAAAAACAAAACCTAAAATGGCTATGAAGTGCATAACACTAGTACCATATGGTCCCAGAGAAACACAAAAGGCATGTGAGAAGAAAGTAATAAGCCTGTTAAATACAGGTCCCTCAACATAGAGAAACTAGTAGCACATAATTTTAGGGAAGATAACAAACCCATTCCTGGGCTGAAGTATGCTCACACACCAGAGTGAGTGTGGATCCCAGAGTCTGAGCCAGGGCCCTGGCAGTAGGGAGAAAGATGGTGTGGGATAGGTTCCCACATGTATCGCCACAATTGTGGCTTCCTCAGGGAACAAGATAGCATGCTCAACTTAGTGTTTGTGAACTATATATACACACCCATGCACACACATAATTGGATATGTTAATCACCTGTGCGAATGGAGACCATGAGAAACCGCATGGAGGAGTATGGACGCAGCCATCTTATTAATGTTCACTCACGGCATTGTAAGAAAACTTCAGTCAGTTGGAAAAAAAAAAAGCTTGGTGCATGCAAAGAGCATTAGAGACATAATAGAGGTTATGACTGCAGAAAGCAGTCAAAATCAACTGCGCACGCGTTGAACATAACGTAGTAGCGCAAACATGTTTAAGCCTCTTAAGGACTCTGTGTGTGTGTGTCTACAAATACACGCACGTGTAGAGCATCAAATATGCAAAGAGCATAATAAATGCAGGATACAATTAGAGTGGACTGCGCACGCGTCAACCATGACAAAATAGCACAGGCGCATAAGGGACATCTGCTTGTGCGATGTATAGAACCTTTAATATATCAACGTGGAGCACTCGGAAAATTCGTTACCACGTATGCGCAACAACTACAACAAGCGCACACGTAAATAACTAAAGGACTCATATGATCATATTGAGTACAGAAAAAATATTGCACACGCATCATCCCCTAATGTAATATGTACACCTAATAAACTAAAAGGCACAAATATACAGTTATGGCCAAAAGTATTGACACCCCTGCAATTCTGTCAGATAATACTCAGTTTCTTCCTGAAAATGATTGCAAACACAAATTCTTTGGCATTATTATCTTCATTTAATTTCTCTTAAATGAAAAAACACAAAAAGAATTGTCCTAAAGCCAAATTGGATATAATTCCACACCAAACATAAAAAAGAGGGTGGACAAAAGTATTGGCACTGTTCAAAAAATCATGTGATGCTTCTCTGATTTGTGTAATTAACAGCACCTGTAACTTACCTGTGGCACCTAACAGGTGTTGGCAATAACTAAATCACACTTGCAGCCAGTTGACATGGATTAAAGTTGACTCCACCTCTGTCATGTGTCCTTGTGTGTACCACATTGAGCACGGAGAAAAGAAAGAAAGAAGACCAAAGAACTGTCTGAGGACTTGAGAAACCAAATTGTGAGGAAGCATGAGCAATCTCAAGGCTACAAGTCCATCTCCAAAGACCTGAATGTCCCTGTGTCTACCGTGCGCAGTAGGGTGACCGGATCTCATATGGGGGGGGAAAAAATGTCAGAATCTTGTTCGTCTGGACCCCACAAAACGATTCCCCTTTCCAGATATTGAGATAGCCAAAATTTGAGCTCGATCAAACGACATTAACCCGTGCCGCTCGTCGCTCAAAGTTTGAAAAAATCCAAATTGAGGTATTTTAAGATTTTGGTATTTTGCATAGTCTGTTAGACTATAAAGAATGTGACAACAACATTGCAGAAATAGCCCTGACCAAATTTTCAAAACACTTGTGGTATTTGAATGCAGAGTTGGTGGGATTATCGTTTTTTGATCCAACCATTACAGACAATGAAAAGTTGTTAATGGCTAATAAATTGCTCAGTAGCACAGATGAACCATCAGAGCACGCTAACCTACATGAGTTGATAATTTTACATAGTTATCTAATCTATTCTAGAGCTTTTGATCACGCCGGCCGGGGTCACACATGCGAGAAGCTCGCACAAGCCTCTCGCGTCAATAACCCCCAGAACTGCTGCCGGCACTCGAACAGGAGCAGAGCGTGCTGCTCCATCATGTCTTTCTATGCAGCCGCACGCTCCGGTCCCGAGTGACGGCGGCAGCGCCTGGTATTGACAAGTAGTTTTTGAAACGTCAGAATATAATGCTCGGCATTTGCTTACAACTTGCAGGACATATTGCTTTTGTTCTTCATCTTTTGTCAGAAGGTCGTTAAAGTCGGTTACTTCCTACCTCTTTTAATTTTTCTTTCCTAACTTTTGGATTTACAACCCTAGCGTGCTCTGATGGTTCATCTGTGCTATCTCAATATCTGGAAAGGGGAATCGTTTTGTGGGGTCCAGACGGACAAAATTCCGACATCGATTTTTTGCGGTCACCCTAGTGCGCAGTGTCATCAAGAAGTTTAAAGCCCATGGCACTGTGGCTAACCTCCCTAGATGTGGACGGAAAAGAAAAATTGACAAAAGATTTCAACGCAAGATTGTGTGGATGTTGGATAAAGAACCACGACTAACATTCAAACAAGTTCAAGCTGCCCTGCAGTCCGAGGGTACAACAGTGTCAACCCGTACTATCCGTCGGCGTCTGAATGAAAAGGGACTGTATGGTAGGAGACCCAGGAAGACCCCACTTCTTACCCCGAGACATAAAAAAGCCAGGCTGGAGTTTGCCAAAACTTACCTGAAAAAGCCTAAAACGTTTTGGAAGAATGTTCTCTGGTCAGATGAGACAAAAGTAGAGCTTTTTGGGCAAAGACATCAACATAGAGTTTACAGGAGATAAAAAGAGGCATTCAAAGAAAAAAACATGGTCCCTACTGTCAAACATGGCGGAGGTTCCCTGATGTTTTGGGGTTGCTTTTCTGCCTCTGGCACTGGACTGCTTGACCGTGTGCATGGCATTATGAAGTCTGAAGACTACCAACAAATTTTGCAGCATAATGTAGGGCCCAGTGTGAGAAAGATGGGTCTCCCTCAGAGGTCATGGGTCTTCCAGCAGGACAATGACCCAAAACACACTTCAAAAAGCACTAGAAAATGGTTTGAGAGAAAGCACTGGAGACTTCTAAGGTGGCCAGCAATGAGTCCAGACCTGAATCCCATAGAACACCTGTGGAGAGATCTAAAAATGGCAGTTTGAAGAAGGCACCCTTCAAATATCAGGGACCTGGAGCAGTTTGCCAAAGAAGAATGGTCTAAAATTCCAGCAGAGCATTGTAAGAAACTCATTGATGGTTACCGGAAGCGGTTGGTCGCAGTTATTTTGGCTAAAGGTTGTGCAACCAAGTATTAGGCTGAGGGTGCCAATACTTTTGTCTGGCCCATTTTTGGAGTTTTGTGTGAAATGATCAATGTTTTGCGTTCTGCTTCATTCTCTTTTTTGTGTTTTTTCATTTAAGACAAATTAAATGAAGATAATACCAAAGAATTTGTGTTTGCAATCATTTTCAGGAAGAAACTGAGTATTATCTGACAGAATTGCAGGGGTGTCAATACTTTTGGCCACAACTGTAGATATGGAATTTCACAGCGCAGATATGATCATATTATATATAAATAAACATTATTCCTAGTATAGGAACGCACATATTAACATATATATCTCTCTCTCAAGGAGCAAAAACAGATATGTCAAAATTAGCTGCGCCACTCTCAAAAAAGACATAGTGGTATGAACGCATTAAGAACATCACCGTAGGGACTACATATGTCCAAGCAGAGTACTCGTAAACTCATTACCGTTCAGCAAAGCAAAAACGGCGGAAATATGTTAAAAATGTTTACAAGAAAGGAGGACAGTGCGCACATATAGATCACTAACATGATTGCGTTGAATACAGGAAGAGAATTTACGCACGCATCGCCCCCTTATCGAAAATACCACGCAAGCTGAGAGCACAGATAAACGTATATATCTCGACACAGATCTCAATATAGACAGACACTAATCTTACACTAAAAATTGGTAGTGATGAATTACAATATTAGACTAGTTGTTTTATTAAAAATAAAAGCGGCAGTATATACAATATTCGCATGATATATGTAAAAAATGTATATATATATATACATACCTCTCTCATGGTGCAGAAACAGGAATATCAAAGATAACCGCGTCATTCTAAAAATAAAGTATATCATGCATGGAACGGATGAAATGCCCAAAGTCATATATTCAAATGGAGTGCAATAGATACGGACTGGAACCATCCCCCACAATCGTTCTTGGAGAGAACAGCTATAAACACAAATTTAATAGTGTTCAAAAGTAGAATCATAAAACCGTATTAACAGATGTTCGCAAGAAAGGCTATGATATACGCAACAATCACAAATAGACATGTGATTTTTTGATGAAAAACCCTTTTATTTTTACTATTCATATTAGTTATCAGTCCCAAAAGGCCAAGATATTTTTTGAAAAAGATGTTTTTTGGAAGAGTTCAAATAGGTCAAAGCCAGCAGTGAAAAGCTCTCACATGAAGCAGTTATAGGAAAGAAGGGTCACAAGTAATGGGTCCCATATGGTAATGCACATATACAAGAAAATGAGGAAATTAACCCGATAAAGAGGGGAAAAAAACTCTATGTGTGATTAGAATCATGTTATATGGTCCCATTAACCCTAATCTGGATAAAATATGACAAAAGTCTATATTCAAGAACCTAAAGGACAAAGAAACAAGTAAGCTATAATAACAATTCTTTGCTCATGAACATGATATTCAATATGGCTGGCAGGAATACAAGGTCATATTAGAAAAGCCATAGGGCCAACATATAGAATAAACTTTCATAAGCTGAAGACTCCTCAAGGATTCTGCAGAAATCACATGGGATAATCCTGTATCAAAAGAGTGATCAGATACAGCCTCGGCCTTATTTCATCTGGAATGATTGAAAGGGTGACAACATCATTGGCAATCATATGAGGGCAAATATTACAATTTCCGCAAGGAAAAGAACCCACTATGCGGCTACCTGTTCCCAGCCTTGTAGTTGGTCTCTTAAAGGGAATCTGTCACCTACTTTTGGCGTGAAAATGAGGTCGGTCCGGTCCGATGGGTGGTGTTCCCGATGTGTGCCACCTCCCCATCCTTGGCCGCCGTCCGCAGTTTTTTGAGGAATAAGAGTAGGTCTCCACTATTTGTTGCACGTGTGCTAAGCATTCTTGGCTAACGCACGCGCAGTATGCTTTGCCCAACTGCGGGCAAAGCCGAAAAGCCTGACTGCGCATGCGCCGGTTAACTAAGCCCCGGAAGTATTTTGCTGTGTTCCGGGGCTTTGTTAACCGGCGCATGCTTTGCACCCGTCTGGGGATCCATCTGTCATTCTCTTAAGCATTTCACCCGCAGTCTAATGGGCAGATGGAACTGGTTATTCAGAATCTAGAGATGTACCTCAGGTGTTTTGTATCTGAAAATCAGTAGGATTGGATTACCTATTTACCGTTAGCCAAATTCGCTAGAAAAAAATCGTTGTCTGGAATCGACCGGTAAGTCCCCGTTTTTCGGGGCATATGGGTTCCATCCTCAGTTTAGTTCTTTTAATGGTAATCACCCTTCTGGATTACCGGAGGAAGAACGGCTTTCATCTTCTATTTCTACCATATGGCAGGGGGTTATGGATAATTTGAGGAAGACGAGATCCAAGTATAAAGCGCCTGTCACACTAAGCGATATCGCTAGCAATATCGCTATAACATCACTGGTTTTGTGACATTATACCGATATTGCTGGCGATATCGCTATGTCTGATACTTACCGACTCCCCCGCTGATCGCGCGAGAACGTCCTGGGCCGTTTCTCGTCGTCAGCTTCCTGCTAGGCTTCCTGTGGCGCCGACGAGCGACGCGTGGACACGGGCGGGAGGACGTCAGGATCACCTCGTCTGACAGGTAAGTAATGACCCCCGACCCCTGCTATGTCGCTGGTGAGATCTGCCTGTGTGGCAGTGTCACGCGGGGCTTAGTTCAACTAAGGCTGAAATACCCGGGGCCCCTGTGATGTCCCTTTAACTAGGGAAAACCCTGTCTGACCCTCAACCCAGGGTTTTTGCTGATGGTGCAAATGCCTGAGCCTCCAACCTTTCTTTATCTCCTGCTCGGCCCTGAACTTAACCCTCCACCCTCCACCCAGTGAGGAGACACACCACCAAAGCCCCCACACAAATTATGACAGACAGGGAGAACTTAAACTGCACTGCGCCACACGCACACAGGAATATACAGTAATGTGAACAGGGCACAACTAAACACAAAAATGGGAAGGAGAAAGGATAACACCGGATCATACGCCACCAGATACGAATCTCTCTCTCTTCAACACCTCCACTCCAGACCGGAACCACTTGGTATGAAACACAAGCTATAATCGGCGACGCCCATAGGCCAGCATGACTATTTAAAGACCGTGGGCGTGACTAAACATCCAACCTGGTCTCAAGCAAGATTAACCCCCGAGAGCCTGAAGATCAAGCCGGCGCCACTGAGGCTATAGTGGATGGAGGTGGAACTACCTCTGCCTGCCGGACGCTGTGGTGTGAATAGCGTCCGACATGACATTACCCCGTCATCTATGAGGGACCCCCGGACCCTCAAGACTCATAGGACCCGGCTTGTCCGGATGACGACCGTGAAAGGAACTGACCAGCCGATTCGCATGTATGTCTGAGGCTGGAACCCAAGACCTCTCCTCCGGACCATACCCCCGCCAGTGCACCAAATACTGAAGAGTACGGCGTACTACTCGAGAGTCCACTACCTTGGCGACCTCAAACTCTAAATCACCATCCACCATGACTGGAGGTGGCATCGGCGTCGTGTCCACAGAGCCTACCACCTTTTTCAATAAAGCCCTGTGAAACACGTTGTGTATCTTGTACACCACAGGAAGTTCCAACCGATAAGCCACTGGGTTAATGATGGCAGAAATCCTAAAAGGCCCAATAAACCTTGGACCCAGTTTTAAAGATGGGATTTTGAGTTTTATGTTCTTCGTAGCTAACCACACCCATTCACCCACACACAGGTTCGGACCTGGCACGCGTCTACTGTCAGCCACCCGTTTGTACCTAGCACTCATGCTCAACAAATGCTGTTTCACCCTCCTCCAGACCGATGACAATTGGGCTCCTAGCTGATCCTCCTCCGGGACACCCCCCGAGTCACCCTGACATAAGGTACAAAACTGAGGATGTTGACCGTAAACACAAAAGAACGGAGACTCTCCCGATGACTCTTGGCGGTGATTATTTAACGCGAATTCGGCCAGAGGAAGGAAAGTAGACCACTCCTCCTGGTTGTCGGACGCAAAGCATCGTAAATACTGTTCTAGATTTTGGTTCATGCGCTCAGTTTGTCCATTAGACTGTGGATGAAACGCCGATGAATGTGACAACTTGATCCCCAAACGTGAGCAAAAAGCTTTCCAAAACCTCGCCACAAATTGCGTACCCCTATCAGATACTATGTCCGACGGAACTCCGTGGAGTCTGACCACCTCCTGCACAAATACCTGAGCCAACGTCTTTGCATTGGGCAATGAAGACAACGCCACAAAATGCGCCATCTTTGAAAAACGGTCAACCACCACCAGGATGACCGTGTTCCCCGCCGAGGCTGGCAAGTCAGTGATGAAATCCATGGAGATTTCTGTCCATGGCCTATTGGGTACCCAAAGAGGCTGTAGCGTGCCAGCAGGACGGGCTCGGGGCGACTTGGCCCTAGCGCGCGTGATGCAAGCTGCCACGTATGAGACCACATCCTGCCGGATTTTGGGCCACCAGAAACGATGCGATACCAGCTCTAAGGTGCCCTTCACCCCTGGATGACCAGCCAGTACCGAGTCGTGGTGTTCCTTCAACACCTTAAGCCGAAGATGCAGGGGTACAAATGATTTGTTGGCGGGAAGTCCTGGCGGTACCTCCTCTTGGGCCTCGGCAATCTCCGCCTCTACCTCAGTCGTGAGAGCTGAGACCACTACCCCTTCCTGGAGGATGGGTACCGGCTCTTCCCGAGGTTCTCCCCCCGGAAAACACCTAGACAAAGCATCCGCCTTGGTGTTTTTAGCCCCGGGACGGTAAGTCACAAGGAAATTGAAACGAGTAAAAAACAATGCCCAGTGGGCCTGCCTAGGAGACAGACGCTTGGCCGACTCCAGATAGAGCAGATTCTTATGGTCGGTGATGACTGTGACCTGGTGAGCCGCCCCCTCCAAGAAGTGTCGCCATTCCTCAAAAGCCAATTTGATGGCCAACAACTCCCTGTTGCCGATATCATAATTCCGTTCGGCCGGCGACAGCTTCTTGGAGAAGTAGGCGCATGGATGCATCTCGCTCAAGGACGAGCCTTGAGACAGTACTGCCCCCACTCCCACCTCCGACGCATCAACCTCCACCACAAAAGGTTTAGACACGTCTGGTTTCACCAGAATGGGGGCTGAAGCAAAACTATTCTTCAGACGCTCAAATGCGCGTATGGCCACCTCAGGCCAGCTCGCCAGATCGGCACCTTTTTTTGTCATGTCCGTGAGTGGTTTGGCGATAGTCGAAAAGTGTTTTATAAATTTACTATAATAATTCGCAAACCCAAGGAACCGCTGGAGTGCTTTCAGACTCTCCGGCCTCTCCCATTGCAGCACCGCTTGCACCTTAGCGGTGTCCATTTTAAACCCGGCTGCGGACACAATATATCCCAAAAAGGGCAACTCCTGGACAAAAAATAAACATTTTTCCAGCTTAGCATAGAGCTGGTTCTCCCGGAGCAACTGTAACACCTGCCTGACATGCTCCAAATGAGTGTCCCAATCGCTAGAATAAATGAGGATATCATCCAGGTATACAATAACAAATCTCCCCAGGACATGAGCAAATACATCATTAATAAAATGTTGGAAAACGGCCGGCGCGGTTGTCAACCCAAACGGCATAACCAGACTCTCAAAATGACCCTCAGGAGTATTAAACGCCGTCTTCCACTCATCCCCCTGATGGACCCTTATGAGGTTATACGCCCCCCTGAGGTCCAGCTTGGAAAACCATTTCGCCCCCGCTACCTGGTTGAACAAATCCGGGATCAACGGCATTGGGTAGGGATCACGGATAGTAATCTGGTTTAACTCTCGGAAATCCAGACACGGGCGTAGCCCCCCATCTTTCTTCTTAATGAAGAAGAACCCCGCGGCTACAGGCAAGGACGAAGGCCGGATGTGTCCTTTGCTCAGACTCTCCGCGATGTAGTCTTTCAGAGCTTGTCTCTCAGGACCAGAAATATTAAACATCCTGGCCTTAGGTAATTTGGCCCCGGGTTTTAGCCTAATTGCACAATCATAGGCTCGATGTGGAGGCAGTTCTGAGCAACCCCTCTCAGAGAAAACATCCGCGAAATCCTGCAAAGCCTCCAGCAGGGTGGGCGTCACGGCGGACACACATGTGGCCAAGCAATTGTCTTGGCAGAAACCACTCCATTGTACTATGTCCTGAGTTTTCCAATCAATTACCGGGTTGTGCCTGGACAACCATGGAAAACCCAGGACCATTTGTGCTGGGAGATTACGGAGGACCCTACATGTAACCGACTCAGAATGTAGGACCCCAATGTGGAGTTTCACCTCTGCCACAAACTCCGTAATCTCCCCTTGAGGGAGGGGAACAGCATTAATGGTAACCACTAGAGTTGAGCGATACCATCCGATACTTCAAAGTATCGGATCGGAATGGATCGGCCGATCTTAAAAAAAAAGTATCGGTATCGCCAATTCCGATACCGGAAGTCCCATTCAAGTCTATGGGACTTCCGGTATCGGAATAAGAAAAACCCTGTTTTTGCCTTGTACAGCCTCTCTGGGGTCTGTACGGGCCTTTCGGTGGGCTGTGCCGGCCTGCCGGGGGTCTGTGCCGGCCTGCCGGTGGTCTGTGCAGGCTCCGGGGGGCTGTGCCGGCCTGCCGGGGGGGCTGTGCAGGCTTCGGGGGTCTGTGCAGGCATCGTCCGATGGGACTACAAGTCCCATCGGGCGATGCCTGCTACCATGACAGTGATTGACACATTAGCCAATGATGGGACAGTAGTAGTCCCATCATCCGGCTAATGTGTTGAATGTAAAAAAAAAAAATTACATGCTACATACTGTTAAATATTAATAATCCGTTAATTTCTTATAAGACTCAGTTCTGTACATTGCTTTAGCTTACACGACATAGGCTATTTTTAAGCTTAGCTCATGGTAGAAAGACAGCTCCATACATGTAGAGACCACGTGCTTTAGGAGACGTATATAATTCATGGCTAACTGTAGAGGTCGCTCTTCTTCCCTCACCATCATGAGACACAGACGCAAGATGACATAACTCAACAGCTGGTATGTTACTTGACTACGAAGAAGCCGAACTGAGAGACAGACGCCATTTGCCATGTGAGATCCCGGAGAGAAAGAAGAATACATGTTGCTTTTGCCATGTGGGATTTCAGAGTATGAACTATGGACAATTTCTCTTTCACCTATTTTTATTCACCTGTTTTTCTGTAATAACCTTTCTTTGATGGAAGAAACCAAATAAACCACTATATTTTTATCTGGTAACTAGTCCTGAGTATTTTACAGGATATGCATTATTTTACATTGGAGAGCCAGCCAGATCTGCATTTTTGTACTTTTTTGCGGATTTCCCTCAACTTGCACACACGGGGGATTGGACTTTGCTAACGTCAAATCATATGTGCAAGTTATCGGGAATTCCACTACTTACAAGAATCATACAGAACCTAGAAGTAAGAAGTACCAGATAGATTGAGAAGTACTACAAGTGCCAAAAGTACCAGACGTAAGCCAGACGTGTGAAGACAACAGGAACCCAGCGTTGTCCATCAAAGGAATAAGCTGAGACATTTCAAGGTAAGAGAAATGGATGTCATTAATTGTCTTGCTAAGCAGAGTAAATTGAAATTTAAGTCTGTAGACAATTCTAATTCACAAGTTTTATGGTTAAGTTTATATGCCGAGTGTGAACTCGAGAATCAGAGGTTAGATTCTAAGTTTTTCAATAGAGAAAGAGAGAGATTAAAAAATATTCTACAGATGGTAGATATATTTCATAGATCTGTGTCAGAGAAATCCAAAAATGATTGTTGTGATGTTCTCGAGATTGGCTGTAAAGTTAGGGAGATTGACTGTAATCAAGTGTCTGTAGCAGCCATTGAAGGTGACCTTGCAGATGTGGAACAAGATGGAGAAGTAGGAGGAGACTTCAGAACTGACGTAGAGGACGTACAAGGGAAAGACGTACCACTAAAAATAGAAGACTCACAGGCCCAAATCCGAAGTAGCGTGAGGAAGAATTTGATAAAAATATGTCAAATAATTCCTGCATATGACAGCAAAATAGATGTTTGTAGAAACTCTGAGGTTTTTGAAAGTTGTGTTGATAAATTTGATTTATCTAACGAGGAGAAGAATCAGTTGTTCAAAATGTGGATCCCTGTAAACTTTGCTAGGAGATTGACTTTAAAGTTATCTGGTGAAACACATGAGAATTTAACTGATAAGGACAGATTAAAAATTCTCATTTTTTGTTCATCAAATGAAAATCATCCAGATATTGATATTCTTCAAAAATTAAGGATTGGTCGGAAGGAATGTATTTTTACGTTCATGTCCATATATGAACGTTTGTATAGAATGCTGAGTGAGAATGTCAAAACACCGTCCCTCATAAGGAGTTTTGTAAGCAAATTTTGGTTTTTAAATCCTGCATCTCGTGTTATTGCGTCACAAAAAGATTCTTTGTTTGAATGTGCGCAATCCCTTGATTTTGCCAGAAAACACGAGAATCGTGAAAGGAAAGTAAATTGTGCTAATTTTGGGAAGACAGGCAGAGTAAAATCTTATCAGAAGCTTGTATTAGCAAAACCTTCTAAAATGAGTTTTCTTCAAAATCAACAAATATATGAAGAACAAAGGAAATCACATGTTTGTTACAAGCCCTATGGAATGATGCAAAAGATCACCGAAAAGACACAAATTGAGTTAAGAAAAATGATGAGTTCTGATCTTCTTCCTGTAACAAAGATGGCCGAATTTGACAGACAGAAACAGGTGGTGAGTGACATCATGGCCTGTAAACTGAATACTCTGCTCCAAGAATCTATCAGCTTTAAAATGGCAAGAACCTTTCAGGATATTTTTTGCAGAGAAATAAGTATGGGTGTAGGAATTGGCTAGGAAAAAAGTAATATATATTGTGTAACAGTGTTATACAATTAGTGAGTTATATGTAATTATTTTATAGAGTATAATCCTGTAGTTTTATAGTTTGTGGATATATACATATTCATACAGTATATATAGAGTGTTTGTAGAAGTAGAAATAGTAGAACTGTATTTTTTAATGAAAATTAAAATCTACATCAGTAATAATATTTAGAATTATATGATATTAACCTTATTTTTTATGTTTCCTTAGAATTTTCATTTCAAAGCAGGACTTAATCGGGAAAAATTCTATTCCAAGGATTTATGCCTTTATTTACACAGGAAGTTGCAATAATTGCATGATTTCATATATCTAACCCTTAAAAGGAAATAACTAATTGCATTTTAAAAATATGTTTTGGGTGTGTGCTTCACTGCATGGTTCGAATGACTACCACAGCATGTGGAATTTGTACCTTGTTCTAATAATAAGTATACCAGACCAGTATACTAGGTCCCTGTTCTTTAGGAAAATAATTTTTAAGGGGGTCTCAACTTTTGCAAAGCAATGGAATTTTTTTTCAGGCCTAAATGTCAAGTATAGCTATACATATACATATATTTATGTCATGTGGGGAATATTCAAAGAAATATTAAGAGACTAAATTGAAATAGTTTACAATGCATTGATAATTAGGATAATTTGGGTTAAAATACGTGTATTCATCACACCTTCGTATGTGAGGTATTTGGTTTAAACTTAATATGTGACACAGTCTGAATGACAGTGACTGAGTGTATGAGCAGCTGCTGAGCGAGTAATGTGATATGTTTGTGAGGCCTCAGGATCCTGAATGCATGAGAGAAAGAAAAAGAAAAAAACCCAAAAGCTTTTATCTTTAGGAAATTATTAGAATATTAAGATACATAATGAAATATTATCTACACAACATATATTTCTATAGTTCTTTAGTAATTATTTCTTGATTTAGTTAATTGTGGATAAGTGCAATCGCACATCAAAATGGTTTATGCAAATTAATTTTTCCAAAGGATAATTTTATGATATTCAAATTAATTTTAATGGTTACACATCTTCAGACAAATAATGGTATAAGCAAGTATAATATTTACACAATTTATAAATTAATTATTTTTAATTTTGGTTTTGATAAATGAATTATTTCATAGAACAATATTTTTTGGTATTAAGGGGGAAAAATATGTTTTTGATCCTGACTACATCATCACATTTGATTAATACCCTCTTCTTCACACATTTTAATAGGAAAAAATATTAATAAGGTACAATGGTATAAGTATTGGGTATAATAACAAGTATTATAAAGAGTCATTTCTTTACACTAAGAGGAATTACATGCAAAGTTGCATAATTTGAATATTTTGGTAACACAAGTTTATGACAATTATGAAATAATCCAGATCATGGAAATATTAAGGGTATATGTTACTGAAGACATAACTACTCTGCATCAACATAAAGGCTTTATTCTTATTTTTATTTTTATTCTTATTTTTCATTATTTTTAATTCTTTCACCAATATTTAGTAAAGTAATATCTACTGAGAATATTGCTTCATTAAATATAGCAATTATATGGTTCTATTACTAAGGAAATGTTTCACTTCTGAGTTATATGCAACAATTCTTTTATTCATTCATTCGCTCACTCATATATTCTTATTTTGGTTCATGGCTATACATTACTACATATTATTAGTATAATAAATATATTCCTTATTAATAAAGATGAAAACACTGGTTACATAAAACACAGTGACACCTATGGGTTGAAAAAGGTAATTATACCTATGACATAAAAATGTTCTATCACATGAAAAAATGGATAATAATGTATTATCACTTATTATTGGTTTATTATTTCAAATATTGAAATCCATATACGGTACAAATTCTGATAATAATTATATGGATATTACTGATTGCTATGGTACGCTGTGATATTATAGGATAGGGAAATTACCATATTTGGTATAGAATAGGGAATGAAGACTTCAAGCAAGATACTGAAATTATGTTAATAAAGACTTTTCACATTTCTAAACTTCATTGATTCTTATCAGTTGCAAGAAGAAGAATGCCGCGATCCAGAAGTCCCAGAAGGTAAC